>NC_141778.1:27171821-27507603 GCF_054643075.1 Acanthaster planci | reverse complement strand
AACTTTGCGCACCAAGGTATAGGAAAATGCATATTCATACATTTGTTGGTGCTTGGCATGATCTCATAACATCAAATTTAAAGATTGCGAAGTTGTTTGCATTACGCAGTGTGCCCTTAATGTGGATGTGCCTTCTTCTGGAGTTATTTTGGGAACAAATAACTTGGTTATTTACAATATTTTGTGCTTTGTTTGAATACGTTTTATTATGGCAACCGTGTTTTACGAGATTTCACAATAACTCCCTGTGATGAAATAGCGCATTTTGTTCTTTATGAACTCAGCTTTCCAGTAATAGTCAACATTTTGCCGACCAGTTTTAGCCAAATTCGTACCAAGTCTTTGAAAACTGATGTATTGGAGGGAGGAGAATAAAATTACAAACTTTGCATAGATAATGGAACAGTGTATCAACACTGGAAAAATTTATTCACGATGGCAAAAGTAGGTCTAATATCAGGGATTTCTCTCTCTCTCTATTTCCTGGTCACAGCAATAGTATGTATTGAATTGCAAGCAAAACACTACAAGTATTGCTAGGATATTATTGGCCCCCGCTTGTCTGTCTACTCTGCAGGCAGTAATCGGGCATGTTTGGAATGTTTCCTATTATTCGTCTGACTCGGCGACGACGATCAATGAAGTGCTAGAGTTGCAACTCCTTCTGTGTCCTTCCTCTATGGTTAGACTTGCTGTCAGTCATAACTCGTCTGAAAGTTGTTCGCTACAAGGGCAAAAACGTCGGTATCTTTGGAATTTCGTGTGAGTTTACCAGTCACACTTACTTCGAGTACAAAATCCGAGCGCCTGCCCTGTGCATGCTACACATTAACGCAGTCAATGTAACAGTTACAAACCACAGGGCCAAAGAGTCCTATCTTTTTCTAACTCATTTTTCACATCCCAAATCACTGACAACAGGTAGAATTTTATCCGAAATCACAACATTCTAAAGTCTTGAAGAGGCTCATTCTCATGTCCGTCCCCTCTCGCATGCGCCATTAACTGTCGGACGCACCAGAACACTCGTTGGACTTTGTTGCACTGTAGCAGTGATCATTTAGAATGGACCTTGCTGATCGATCTCCAGGAAAAAAATCAGGTCAGGAGTCTTTTTACTTCCCCGAGCTTGATCCTATTTACCTGTCAGCTTCTGTGACGAATTAATGTGTCCTGTTGAAAGAAAAAATTAGTTCACTGCCCAAAGCTGCATTTAAATAGGTCGGTCGTTTCATAGTCATATATCCGTTTGACTGTATCCAAAATGTACAAATGAAATCAGTACTCTACTTTTATTATAAATGTCAACCATAATCTTTTGCATTTTATGTGACTTTTGATTTCGATAAAATGAAGAATATACGCACAGATTTCTGGTTTTAATCGCAGCCTTAATGAGTGACACAGATCAAGGACTGGGCCCAAGTTCATGGCTCTGCCTACCGTAGAATTCTCCGCTGACGATCTCCATTCTGCGCCAACCGCGCAAGCAGAAAAATTCTGCGATAACCCTTTTAGCACAGAATCCTTAGTTACGAAATGTACGCATGCGCACAAGCCAAAATTCCTCGGTGTAAGCGCTGAATTTTCTGCTACGGTAAGCGCCGATTTTTTGCTTGCGGTAAGCCGCGCCGTGAAATTGGGCCCTGTAATTAAGACAGCATACAATAACTTCTGCCCTATCGTAGCATCTCAACAACGGTAAAGATTGCTGACCAAGCGAAAATTTGTTGAACAGTACAACGAAAATGTAGATGTTGTTTAAACGAATAGTCATATAAAATAAAAACGATTCCCATAAATCCAATAAAAAGACGTGTATTTCTGAACCTGTTTATTTGGTTGCGTTACCAGCCTGCTGCAAATAATTCTCAATTGTATCTCACATGTGTATCGTTTCAGACATTAGTAGGTTCAAAATTAACAATTCACGCTTACAAATTTCAACACTGTATTTTCAACTTTAAGTACTTTACTTTTCAACAATCAAGGGATCGTTTGCATACGCCAGAATTTTGAATAAATTACGGACATTAATGGACTTTCCAGATTTTAATCGCCGTTTCAGGTAGGAAGCGATGCCCTCTATAAAAATCGTTATTGATTCTTCACTGCGCGGAGCCGAAACAAACTTAAAAAACTGAAACTTTAAAATCTTATCTGTCCAATGTAAAGTATCGTAAATGATACATAATCAAAATGGACAAGGAGAAATGTTTAATAAAAGTAGTTGAAGGGGGCTTTCAAGTCTGGTTCCCAGAACCGATGAATCCGACTATCCCTCTCGATTCGAGGGTCAAGTACCAGTAGACCCAACATCAGGTGACAAAAACCTCTAGTTTCCGAAAGCATCCGAAATATTCCAAACTCATTATCGTCAACATTCGGATAGTATCGTTGATGGTCGGGCATTTTCGGCCCTTTATACGTACCGTGATCAACGGATGGGTGTAAATTACAAAGGGACGGTCATGGTCTCAGTGGATGGAATAACGGCGGCGAATCTTTGAATTCTTGAATTTAAGCTTAAAATCTTTAAAATTAAACTTTCGTTGGCTCGTTTTATATTCAAAGATAAGTACCGCACCGCACCTTTGTCAAAGCAACGTGACCACAACACCTGCTGCATCTAAAAATTTTCCTGCCAGGCAAGCCAGCGGGCTGTTTAAAAATTGTTCAGTGGTTTTTTTTATGTCTTATTGTCCATTTTTTTCTCGTATATCTCACGTTATTGTACATGTAAGGTACATCCTGAAGACCACATAAAATAAAAGAGCTTTCATTCCAGATGGGCCGTCCCTGATGATGGGGTTAAAATTTTTGTACAGATTGGCCATTAGTGTGGGAAAGATGATTACATAATGCTCGGAAATATTAGGGTTTTCGGTGCAATTTGACCCAAGCCATGTATGTATTGCAAGCAATGCATGAAACCTACGGACCTTTTCCACCCACGTGACTAAACGTAAACAATACCACCAGTTGTGGACCACCTTGGCCACGGTGATCGCATGTATTACTACGGGCAGCTTCAACCACCTGAAAGGGCACGTGCAGACGCTCCATGCTTGACTAGGTTATTTTGAAAAGGTAGATTAGCATCACAACACTATGCACTCTTTACCATCACAGCACATCATAGGTCCAGCACAATTGTGACATATAGGAAAAAGGTCTATAGAATGGTACGTTTGACCTTTCGTATGAATGAAAATGAATAGGATATAGATTTACCGGTTGAATTTGGGTACAGATTGACCTTTCTTATGGGAAAGGTTGCACAACGCGGGGGGAAATATAAGATAATAGCTTGACCTGAGAGATGAAGGTATTGTAAGTGATGATGATGCCGTAACCGGAGGAGATGAGCAGCTGTGTGAATAATCCCTGGACAATGGGCAGGAGACGGCCCGATCATTCTAACAGTATAGTCTGTCAATACAGGATTGTCAGGAAGTTAATCAGGTTGATACAAGATCTAATTGGATTTTGTATTTGGTGCAATCACCATACAAAAGTCACTGTACCAGAAGTTTACCCTTGCGCATTTTATATTCATTTTCATTTATGCAAAAGTATGAGCTTTCCTTCAAAAGCCTTTGCACTATCGCTTGCAATAAATGTTCATTCATCAGTTTGGTAAATATTTGCCAAACAAAATTTCCATACAATAAGCAACCTGTCCCATACTGAAGGTTATCTGTGCCAACATATTCCGTATCCATTCTCCCCCACGTAAGAGATCAAACTGTAGCAGAATATTTACCTTCAATGTGCTCCATGTTCAAACCACAACCTATGCATATTCACGCCACCTTTACATTTTTTAAATAACGATTAAAGTGTGCAAGAAATCAACCACTAATACAAATATAATTTTCGTTATTTGTAAAAATAATTTCCTCATTAACCTGAATTGTTCCAGCCTGATACATTTTCTATACAAAGATCATGTTACTCAATGTTGGGGCAGTGTCTTTCCTTGCCTTCCACCTCTCTGGGGGCCTGGGTTCCAATTCGGCTCGGTCCACATATGTGGATTGGGTTTTCAGTCCCTACCTGAGTCCGTGGGTTTTCCCCGAAACATGTATCTGGATTTTCCTTCTACCTCTGAAACTAAACATTTCTTCGTTGTCTTTTTCACCGTCACCATCCTGTACTTGGCGCATCTTGATCATGAACGATGCTAAGTGCTGCCATCAGACCGTGAAAAAGAACGATTAAATGATCCTTGTGACGATCATGGAACTAGGAAACCTTAATATCAACAGCCAGGAAACGCCACTGCTGTGGTCTGGAGCCCAGCAGCTCTGCCTTGTTACTCTTGGGTAGCTCCAAATCCCTGATAAAGTCGTCCAGTTTATCTTGTTATATTAGGTGTTCTTCGTGGGAGGAGAATCGGACATAGTCTGGGTCATATGACACTGATTGTTCAGGACCGCAAGCTTTATCCTGTTCATTCTCATCTGACCAAAGTGAGAATGATTCTGGTGCGTTGGGAACAGGTAATGCTCCTTTCCTTGGGGTACCGGGAAAATATTGTTAATGGAGTGTTTGGTAACTAACTTCACGGGCAGCTCTTTCTTCTTTGATGAACCTTTCCTGACGGAAGGCATCTTGCCTGAGTGTTGGTAAATGCTGTGAACCTGGCTCTCGGTATTTCCTTCCTCCGTGGTATACGGTATATGGTATACTTCGCAATTCCACCACTGGTAAAGATTTGTCGCAAAGGTGATACAGCTTATTTGAGGAGCCAACTTCTTGTCCTGGTCTCCATTTTTGCAGCCAAAATAAAGGTGGTAGTTTATTGTAACCATAGCACTTATGCTGCCCTTTAAAGATGCAAAAGTTAATTCACCATTAATATGGCAAAATCTGCCTTCAAGATGTTCACGCAAGCACGAGGCATTCCTGCTTACTTTTGCTGGAATCAAACACAAAAAGAGCTTGAAACTTTATTGTGTAGAACTAATACAGCACAATTTGTTCAGGAATACGTGATGTGTGGTAGGCTGAGTTACGGTTGCATCATCTGTAATGCTTGCAATAACATAATTGCAAATCTTGTCATGTAAGATGCAATACCGACCTTCGGTCTATGCCCTTGAGTATAATTCAACGCCTTATAGATCGCTTGAAAGATGTGCTTGTTTTTTATGCCGCGCTATTCCCATACGAGTAAACATGTGCATATAGGTCTATTATAGATATCAACACAGTACCATAAGAATCTTGAAAACCAGAGCCAATCAACAATTTTAAGCACCAATTCCATTCGTAATGGCACAGAATTAATGGCGTTTGACCGCATTATCTGTCCTCAATGTTTTTGCAACAAGATATATGAGCGAAAGGCCTCGAGGGACGAAGGTAACGCTGATCCTGGCTAGCTGGTTCTGACCGGTTTACATCATTTATGTGTATTCCCCTCTTGGATGAGCTGTCAGGGAACCTCTAAGCAAGGGCCAAGAGTGGGAGGGCTATATCGTGTAGTAGTAGCGGCAGCGGGGACTTGGTGAAGGTTTGGAGCACGCAATGCGGGGAATGTCTGAGGACGTTGGAGGTTCGTATGTCAGCCCTGAGTGAGCGTCAAAACAATGTTGTCATTTCACTCGTTTTAAGATATTATGATAATAACTGTACGATTTCGTGAATGACCTGTTTTATTCAAAGTCATCTACTTTTGCCAGAAGTAATATTTACCAAGACAGAGATTTAAAATGAAATATTTCATACACCCACTGCGATTACAGTGACGGCACAGATTGGTGTTTAATAAATTAAGGTCTGATTTCTAAATACTTGATACACGCCCATTAAGATGGTGTATCTTGGGACTACAAGTTTTTAAAAAGTCATTTTCGGTGGGGGGGGCGGGTGGCGTAATGCATTTGAAAAACACCTTTAAACTGAACTGTTATAAGTAAGCGGAGCCGGCCTTACGTGCAGTGTTACAGCTGAATGATATGAGTGAAGATACTGATGGGTATCTGTAGGCTTGGAATACAGGTCAGTAGTCACAAGGTTGTTCTCCTTCCGGATGCGGACATCAAGAAAGTTTGTCTGATGGAGGGAATACCCTGAAGCGAACTG
This sequence comes from Acanthaster planci, assembly GCF_054643075.1. Classification (NCBI taxonomy): domain Eukaryota; kingdom Metazoa; phylum Echinodermata; class Asteroidea; order Valvatida; family Acanthasteridae; genus Acanthaster; species Acanthaster planci. The sequence continues at coordinate 27,501,510 of NC_141778.1, read as the reverse complement.
TGAATAGTCCTGTGGAACCTTGTGAATACTGATCTGTATTCCAAGCCATTACTTGTCGCGCACCCTAAATTTTAATAAAATTTTTAAGATGAAGTTATAAATCTTTCGTAGAAACCTTGAAGTTTAACGTAACCGAAGTTCTTAAAAACCAACTGTTAAAACGGGCTGTTTTATATGGGTGATTCACGTTGCTGGGCACAGCCGAGAAGTTGCCAACGGCCTTTCGTGCAATGCATTGTAAAAACGTTCACGAATTTTCGTTGCGCTGTCTGTGCTGTGAACTTTCATTGTTCCGCCGTTTTAAAGAGGTTTAAAGTGTTAAGTGTATCGGTGTTTATCTTATATTTTATTAAAAAAATTGTTGAGGCAAATACTAAAATGCATATCTCGGGTAGCCGGCCATTTTGGGTCGACCGTAGAAGTCGAAAGTAGTCTCTTCATGACTTTTTCCTTACGAACTGTTTTGTGATCACCCGTATCGTTAATATGTTTTTTCCTCCTTGAACTCTCTTCAAATGGAATCAATACTGCTTATACGGTTATTGAGCTTGATGCTGTATGGTGTTTAAATACTCCATGGCCTTAGTGAGAGTTCTTGTTTTATTTATTTTCACCATGCTGTATGACCAAAATAGTGAAAATGGCAGTCGGGCCCAGTATATAAGAAGAGTAAAGTCCAGTTCTTGTACTAGCCAGTATCCCTTGCGTGAGTACTTGCACTCCCAAACCTAACCCTCGGGCTTTACCTCACGTAAATCGCTCTCTACCGGTACCTTTGCCCCTGTCAGGAAAGCGAAGTCTCCTCCGAGGCATGAAATGAAAGGGGAGCCCCGGCTTTCAGCGTCGGTGGGATACAGAGAGCGCCAGTCCGAAGCAGGTGTAAAAATAGCCCCATCCGGAGAAATCGATAGTTTATTTTGGCTTTGGCTCTGCAAGAGCCTCGGTCCGCCCACTGCATGCAGAACGACTACCTTTGATGTATGTGATAATCCCCCGTGCCTAATTAAGGAAAGAATAGGGGCTAATTGCCACTGGCCTCTGTCGCTAATTTTATCGCATTTATGCCCACGGACAATCTCTACACAGGTGTGGCAATTTGGCATAAATTTCTCTTGTCATTGCCACGGGAGAGCTTGGAAGCGTGGCGTAAAGACGAAAAAATCTTTCATATTATTTTCTCCAAAAATAAGAAGAAATTGGCTATATATTATTTGCTTGTTCGTGGCGCTATAGATTGCGCAAATATTAGACTTTGCTGAAACATCTAAACATATTTTCATGGTTGATGTTTATTATTTCCCAGCAATGTTCCAATGACCAGTTTACCACTGGATCTCCGTCAAAAAGTCACAAAATCATGGTTTAGAGAATGTTTCTCTTATTGCAAGTAACTTGTGGTATCACAAAAACTAATAAGCCCGTATGCAGGAATCTAGCTGCGTGATGGAGTGCACCCTCGTGTACGATTCAAGATGCCCAACCTGCTGAACCGTTGAAGGGAAATTAGCAAAAACTCGATGCCAACTTGTGTAGCACTTCAAACCGGGATCCTGGTCATTAGGCCTAGCCCTTTCATGGATATTGCGATTACGTGAATTGGAACTTCAAAATTGTATAAATGACACGTGATCGGGTCTCGGGGATTCTAACGCTGCATGCCCTGCATGGACCATGGAGGAGGGCTACAGAAGAAGTTACAACTCTTGCACAAAGTGCTCTATGATTATCGCTGCACGGTCAGACGAACAACAGTCATCATTAAAAAAATGCCTGATTTACTGCCTACAGCTTAACCGGACAAGCGGGGCCAGAAATATGGCATTATTTGTGCTCTTTTCTTAATAATTTATCACAGTGACCAGGATATAGAGAAAAATATATAACATTAGATTTACTTCTGCCATCTTGAATAAACTTTTTAAAAATTCTTATACACTTTTCCATTATCCATGTAATGTTTGAAATTTTATTTTTTCTCTCCAAAATATCAGTTTTCAAAGTCTCTGTGGAAATTGTACGGGTTTTGCTAAGACTGACCACTACAAGCCACTACTGTTGTCAAATCATACAAGGCACCGACGATGGCATAAATATTCAATTTCCTATAATTCAGTGCTCCAAGTTTTAAAGATGCAGATTACCAGCAAAAAATTGCGGCGATCATCATAGGGTACCAAGAGTTCTTATGGCTGTGAAACAGGTGGTGCTTAGCCAGCGCTCGCTGCGCTCTGGCTATGGGTGTACCGGGCATGCGAGGAAGCACTAATTGGCCAGATGTTATAGCCCAGGCCCCGGGCAGTCAAAACTCCTGTATCCTTCCTCCATGCATGGACACTTATCGATACCAACCGCAGCATACCTTGAAGCTTATTAGAAAATTAGCCATAGCTTATCAGCCAGTGTCGGTATGTGTGATCTTTCAATGTTGATTGCTCACTTTTGAGGTTGGTTACTCAAGTGACGATCAAGCCTATATACATGAGGAGTTTGCTTTCTCAACGGCCCAATTAAACACACTAGTGGTTCTTTATTACATATTATATGGCTATTTGCAGGGCGTTGCTTCTGGAAGTTACACTTGGACCACCTCACTTACTCGGTGCCAGAAAAGAAGAATTTAACTGCTTAAGAAGTCTGTTTTATTTTGCTAACCCAGCTTGAACATAACATCGTTTATGTAAACTTTATGTCATTCAAAGTGGAGAGATGTCTTTAAAGTATCGAAGATATGTGGACCTTTAAAGCAAAATACCGTAGGGACTGGGAAGCAACCTTCTAAACATTAATTTAACACATGATATGATTATAATTCTAATAGCTACAGATTTCCGTTAATACTTGAAATCTTCTTTCCGTAGGCTACAAAACAACCTTAGAAGACTTTGTTTATTCGAAATTTCTTTTGTTGCGCTCGAGGTGAATGCTTCCTCCTTTTTACTTGAGAAAGGCCAGTTTTTCTGGTATGTAACTATTACATGAACACCATTTTTAAGTTCTGAATTATGGCAAAGAATCCTTTCACTTAATCCCGCGGTTTTGGGGTATCTGGAAACGGACTTCGCAAATATAACTTCGACAAGGTAGATACGTACATGCACGTGTGGTTTGCTTTTAGCATGCAATTCAGATTTATATTGCGCGTGTCCACCCTGCTGGATGCTCAAGGCTCATCGTCATCATTATCCCTGCAAATTGGGCTTACTACAACTGAGCATTCCCGAGACCACCTCAGCTCCCTGAAGAGTATACTAACTGATGCTGCCATATCAAGCGTACAGGGCTTAACCAATTCTGCCCTCACAGGTACCGATTTTACTCTAGGGTGCACATTGGGGGGGGGGGCTAAAGTACAACATGCTGCCACTAGCTGGATTCGAACGGTCCTATAATCAGAAGTTAAAAACCCTAGCCGCTAGGCCACGTGCCCCCATGCCCCATCTTCTGCATTCCCTTTTAGGGGTTTTCATTTTGTGTAGCGCCTTTTTGGTTTAGCCCATTAGTAGTTGGCAATTTTAGTCTGAGTCGCAGTCTTTTGTTTATTTTTTATTGTGACCAGTGTTTCTGTTGGTAAATGTCATGAACATTAAAGTCGGGTTTCCTAAGCTGAACCTTTCGACGGTTTGGACCTTTCAGTTTGCCTGTTTGGGCAGGTCTCACATCGTTTTTATGCATTCTGGCAAAATATTTGTGAGTGGCCCCATTAGGGATTCATGCCATTAACGTAAAGTTTGCAGAGTATTTAGCGGACCTCGGACCACTCTTCAATGCGACTTCTGTGCTTTCATTTCGGTGACTGGGGATTTCATCGGGACAGAGCACTTACGCGAGATTTCCCTGGTTGCAAGTCAATTTTGGGTGTAAAATAACACCAGAAGGCTAATATTTGTGCAGGGCTCTTGACTGCTGGCACTGACAGGCACGCAAGCAAATTGACCGTATGAGATTAAGGTCAAACACTTCCGCAGGCGCGTGCAGGAAGATATTCAATAGCCTCGATGACCTAACATGTTGGAGGACAGAAATCACGAGTTGAGATTTTCACTTCTCGCGCAAAGCACCCCCCCAAAAAACCAAACAAACAAACAAACAAACAAACAAACACCCCAACAAACAACCCAACAAACACCCCGACAAACAAACCCCAACAACCCAACAAACAAACACCCCAACACCCCCAACAACCCAACAAAACAAAAAACAACCCAACAAAACAAAAAACAAATAAAATAAAAACAGATGGCCTATTGGCTGGTAAGACCGTTTTGTCAGTACGAATTATGTCGATTCGTTACTTGTACCTGTGGCTACATGCCTCATAACTCAAAACGAAAAGTTTTGATTCTAAATACACCTTTTCTGAGCAAGATTATGACTCAACAAACCCAAACACATAAAAAATTTATACTGACTACTGAGCTCGACCTTTCCTATATCCAGCAAAATATTAGACCAAGGGGAACCCCCAACTTGTACAATCGCTATACACACTCTAGACTATTGTTACCTAACACATCCTCCATTGAGATCTGAAAAAAAATTCCTCAGATTCCAGTGAGACAACGACCAACACAAAGCAAGAGGGGGCGTTCTCTCCCTCTCATCTTGCTTCAAATGACCTTTCCCCTACAGCAGATTAGAGGAAGAGTCAAATTCACCCTTCAGGCTGGTTCATCGAGGGCATCTGTAAGTAAACTAAGTGTTTGCATCTAGCGTTGTCTTGGGACAAGAAGATAATAGGCATTTCTTAGAGTAATCCTACCCGTCATTTCTTCGATTTCATTGTTTTTGTGGTACAAAATATGGACGGTCAGTTATTTTATCAAAGAATAAAGGTCAAAACGTGCCTTACATTGATTCAGCACTAGTTCACCAGTCGGTCTTTCACCTTTTTTCTTTTGTGGGAATGTGTTGCATACATTAGTGTATTAATCACGGGGATGGGAGTATAACCCTCCCACTTTTTGGGGTGGAGAAGGGCTATTGAAAAATGTCCCCACTTTTTCGTGGAGAGTAAAAAATTGAAGTGGATTGTGAAGACTTTTTCGAACTTCCTAATTATTAAAATGTATTTGATGTGTGACTTTGATATTACCAGTCAGTGAAGTGATTTTCGAATCAAACTTTTTTCATTTGCAAATTTACAAAGCAATCAATCGGTGAACTTACCAAATTATTTGTGGTTGATTAAGTATAACCGGTACAGTTAAAATCGTCACGGTAATACATGTTACCGCCCATCTCACCAGCATCTCACAAGAATCGAAATAGTTCGCCTAAAGCAGATACTCTATGCAAATCATTTAGACGTTTGTATTATTTTTCAACTAGATAATTCACTTGAAAAAAACCACATAACTGATGGCTTATCTATAGCCACACACTGTAAATAACAGAAGCCTTTCATTCTAGACACCATGCGTCGACTGTTCTGACCAGCTTGTTTAGACTTCAACACCTCTTTGCTTTATAATCCTGTGTAGAAATATACTGGTTGCCATTGTGATTTGCGCACATCTAAAGGAACTTCCCTCCAAGGACATAAGTTGATTATCTTCGCTTTGTTGTTTGTTTGTTCCTTTTTTGTACAATTCTTTCTCTTTTGTGTCATACTTTCCGCTTTTTGTTGTTAGTTTTTTGTGTTTCCTCTCTTTCAGTCTTGGTCCCCGGTAATTCACGTGGCAGGAAATTCCTTTAAAAATCCTTAGAACAGCTGTTCTGCTTGTGGGGTATCGTACGTTAAACTGCGGTGTGGGTTGTTTTTTAGCTATTTTGATTGTGTTGCTAGATTCACTGCATGTTTTGCCTCACCAACACAGTAAATTCCATTCACCATGACGAAAAAGGAAGTTGACACATGCCTAAACCAGTTTGAAACTTTGACTCTGATTTCACCCAAAATCCGATTTTAGTATGTATTAAGGTTTTAATGCTACTTAGCACAGGTGACCCGGCCTTCAATTCCCTGATGTGGCCTAAGCCACTACTATTAATGGGTTGTTCTAGAACCTCTTGACCCTCGACTTACATTTCAAAGTACAGGTCTCTGAACACAACAAGGTCCAAACGTGCAGCTTATACTTGCTCCCATTCAAATATGCCAAACTGAAAAAGTAGTAATTTTGACAACAAAGCACGTGCGCGATCCACGCTCAAAACCTGGTCTTACTACATCCTCAAAAATCTAGAGAGCGTGGCCAATCGTGGTGAGATCTTGTGCATTGTAATAAGTACTCAGTGGGAACTGATAGAAACGTGATATGGTCCTCGTGGATGCGGAGGTCGTGCCAAAATTTTACGTAACATATCCATAGTGATATTATATCTATATCCATAGATATAATATCCATAGTGGTTTCAAATCGTAGCGACAGCGTATCAACAACCTGGTATTTAGTAAAGACGGCATACACGAAGTTTTGGCGTATCAGCGTCGTACATGAGTAAGTTCTTTATAGACGTGATACGAGCATAGCTCGATCGGGGAGAGTTCTGTGCCATTCCCACCAGATCACTAACGAGGTGCACTGTTTCAGCTAACACAGGAAATGCTCAGACCGCGACAGCAGCTTGCCACGAGCATACTCACTATACACGCAGCAACAAAGTATCAACACCGTACCGTGATCTTTTAGGTGGTATAGTACATCGTATGTAACTCTTTTACATCGTGGAACAAACGGACTGCATCTTAGCAGAGTCAGGACTAAAGGCCAGTTCATACTTAAGCAGAATACGAAAACTGTAAGCGAATTTGACGTCCCGAAAACTTAGAAGCAAAGTTTCGCCCGAGTTGAAATGTGTTTAATGTTTGCGAATTATACTGTATGGTTAAGTACATTGTATCTGTTTATATTTATTTATTTTAACTTTTTTAATTATTGCAACGTAGCCGGGTCTTCCTGGTCGTCATCAGAGTGTGATGGGGCATTAATGTTAGTTGCTATAATTTTCATGCCACATTGTGCCACTTCAGGAGAGGTTTGCATTAACCTGCGTTACAGCCCGAAGTTAATATGCGGCCTTAGTACGAAGGACTGGCTCGCTGCCTGGTCAATGCATGTTGTGGCAATGCTCTGTATAGACCTTTCCACTAATAAATTCATACTTATGCAGGCATGCGTACAAATGGCTTTGGCGGTAAGAAGTGTGAGCGAGCCTTTGAAAACGTACAGGCACGTCAAGGGTAACTAAAGGAACTTTGCTGTCCTGCTCCAATATAACTGATATCGGAAGTGAAACTTTCCGCTGCAATAGCTGTGAGTGCACTTTTACTTGGGGAAAATGACGGACACAGGTTTGGCAGACAGTAGCATTGAGTTGTAGGCCCTATTATCAAAACTTGGCTTTTGCAGTCGTTGTATGTATTTATAGAATCGGTCAGAAGGGAATTAATAGCACAACGTACTCTGAGGAAGATTGTGTGGGTAAAGTTAAGAGCTATAGGTCGCCAACTTCTGCCCGAAAAGCGATGAGAGACTAGAATTGTGGTAGGTACAAGCATTTCACAGATATATTTTTCAGCGATCTCAGGAAGTCACCCTAGAGAGGATTGCTAAGTGCGGATTATTGGCAGCCACACTGGTGTCGGGAGTGCGGATTATCAAGCTGTGAAGTGTTCCTTCATTGTTGATTCTAGCAAATTTAAACCTATCGTGTTTGTAAATACAGAAATTGCTGAGAACTGAAAGGCAAAGGCATTGAACCAGTTCCCCTCGCCGATAATTCTTGTCGTTCAGTACTCGTTTATTTTTGTGTCGGTCGACAGATCTGCCGACTTTAAATTACCATGTGGTGATAATGTTACGCTCCCACAAAATTTTTTCCTATATGCATGTAGCTAGATCATAGGGTACACGTTATTTCAACCACAGCGAGAATGCAATGACCATCCGAATTACACGCATTGTACAGAGCACACTGCATACCGCGCACGACCCGGTTGCACGATGCTGCGGCATGCCCCTGAACTGCTACCCCGTAGCACATTTCCAACTTTGTCATCTTCCCTCAAATCTTTCTTGGAGTCGATCCTACTTTCAGTCACACATATGACCCCTACATTCGACCCACACAAACCCTCAACTCATACCGTACATGTACACTGTATGCCTCCCGCCAAACCACGTACACACCGAAAGCCTGTGGCAAATTACCTTCGCTCATCCTCAGGTTTACCCCATACGAATCCTAGATTTACCCCATAGATGTCCTAGCCATCCAGAGAGTTAAGTGTTGTACACAACCGAATGTACCGAGAGAGGCTCACCCTTTCTTTTCCCTCGTCGACCAAGTCCCCCGTAGCTCACCCACGAGCGGCCTTTCACCCTCCCGCTCCCATACTTCTCGGACCTTTTTGCTCTCCCAGAAACTTTTTTTTTAAGTCAGCGATGACCAACAAGTTTGCACAGAATCCCCATAGACTTTTCTTCCAAAGACTTTCTACAAACATGAATAATTCATGACCACCCCAATCCAGTGGTCCCATTGGCTAAGACGCGACCCCGAAAGTCTATAGAAAGCGACCTGCTTCATCGGTGTGGTTAGTGCCGATCATTTCCGAGCGGGCAGCTTTGGTGTAACAAAACCTAGACCGTTCGTGAGTGTATAGCTCTGCCATGAATAACTTTTCTATCACTCCCAAATAAATAGCGTAGATTTGGACGAGCTGTATTCTTATTATTCTTCACATGATGGACATCCCATAGAGTAATATCCAGCCTTACCAGCAACAGTGTTCATTGTAAATGTGGAGACGATGTAAATAATTCTTCAGAATAAAACAGTAGTGTGCGTAAGTCAATCAAATGACTGTCATCTTTTTGATAACGGCTCCCTACCCCAAGAGAGACGTTACAATATATTCCCGACCGTGGAGCAAGTTCCAACGAAACGACTCCATAGTCCCTGGACTTTTAGATTGCTTGTCAGACTCAAGTACCAAGGCAGGGTTTTAAGATTTACATTTGGTGACCTTCTCCGAAGACAGGAGAGAAGTTTTCCTTCAAGAACAAACGCCACAGTGTAATAGGCACACAATGAATACAATGCGCACAACGCTAGTTGCAGGGAAATAACATAAGGGGAGTTGAATGCAAGCGACGAAGCTCCATGATTTTTTTCTTTCCACTATCAGCATTTCGATTGAATTGCTACAAAGACTTATCCAATGCCTTGGTAAATACGGATACTTATTCATTTGAAAGGCAATGCAAGATCATATCTCTTGGGATTGATCATATCTCTCAGGATGGATTTTTAGCAACTGTAAAAATAGGTCTTTGCATTGTATAACTTCCGTTGTGACAACGTCATCAGCTTTGGACCTTACACACGCGTTGTCTGTACGATAGTTCTGTATTATCTAATTAACGGTTCACACTTCAGCGGCTATCTAATAGCCTCGTTCTACAGTTGCAGTTTTTTTTCGCAAGCTCTCGGACAAGCACTGAGCATACAGTGCTTATTAATATACGTTGGGTGAGGGCAAACCCGTTATATATAATTAACATCTCCCCAACGCAAAAATACATCTTGAAAATAGTTCGCGGTACCCGCTGCTTCATTTGACTTGGACCGGCCAGCCGACCCCGGCAAGCTCGGTGGTCGAGTGGTTAAGACATCTGCACTAGTAAGCAGGAGGTCATGGGTTCGAGTCCCATCCGAATAAGCTTGTGAGGTTTTTTTCGCAAGCTCTCGGACAAGCACTGAGCATACAGTGCTTATTAATATACGTTGGGTAAGGGCAAACCCGTTATATATAATTGCGATGAAAACAACGCACCACTAACGCTTGATACATGCACAACGCACCCATTGCTATCGTAGTAATCGCTTAGTTATTTATTTCACTGCTCCATGGACAGTTTGCATGAAAAAGAGGAGATCAAAATTTGTTTTCTGTGGCATGGAATGCTAAATTCCCTTCTAAAAGCGCAATAGTTCGTATAACGTCTGCATAGTTGCCGACCGAGAAACTTTTTTGTCTCATAAAATTGTAGGGCGCCCTCATTCTATTTTTTGGGTTTAGGTCAAAGTTCACACATGACATGTAATTTCCGAACGCAAGTAACGTAAAACCCCAGAAACTTACGCTAATAATTACCCCAGACTTTACACAATCGGTATGTATTTGGTCTAAATTGTTATTAGATGTAAATCTTAAAGTTCAGCGTCTCTTGCCATTGCACCTTCAAGCAGACTGGGCAAAGAAGGCACAGGCTACCATAGAGTCCAGACAAGAACCAAGCTTTGTTCAGAGTACAGAGTTTGTGGAACAAAAGGCAAAGACTGCCAGCAATATGTATGGACAAAACATCAGCAAGGCTGTTAGTCCAAAGGGATCCAGCCCGTCTCCACGCTCAACTCCGAAGGCCAAGATGACCACGCTGTCAACCAATTCTGTTGCCGACAGCCGTCCAGACACAAGAAGGAAGGACAAACAGGTCAAGTGCCCATGCTGTTCTCTGTCTCACAAACTGGCAGATTGCAAGAATTTCACACTGAAGTCTTACGATGAGCGCCGTAAGTTTCTCAGGGATAATAAGCTTTGTGACAACTGCTTCATTCAGTGGCACGTTGCAAGACAATGCAAATTTAGCAGTCGGTGTGAAGTTGCTGGCTGCACATGGAAGCATCACACACTCTTGCATCCCCCAAGGGCACCGGTTGCTAATTCTGAGGAGAAGAAAGACAGCAACACCCAAGCGGAGCCGAAATCTGCTGGAATGTGTACCTCGACCGGGGCTGGGGAGCAGGTGATAGAAGGTGAAAGGGAAGAGCCTGGAGCATGTCATTCAGTGACATCTAGACATGTAGCTTTAAGAGTTCTTCCAGTGAGGGTCATGCATAATGGCCATGAGGTATAGACTTGTGCTCTACTCGACGAAGGCAGTGATGTATCGCTATGTGATGAAGGGTTGGCTGAAGAGCTTGGGGTCAACAATAAGAGGTTCACATTCTCCCTGAACACTGTTGCCGGAGAAAGGAAGTACGATGGAATGGAAGTCAACCTAACAGTGAGGTCCACTGAAGGTGAGGAGGAGATAGACCTGCCAAGGGTGAGGACAGTGCAAACCTTGCCGATATCCAGAAGTATCTTTCCAAGCGAGAGAGATGTAAGAAAATAGAGGCATCTGGATGGAATTGAATTTCCCCATACTGAAGGCAGGCCAGTTCAGATCCTGATTGGCAGAGATGTTCCGGAGGCATTTTGGGTCATGGATGAGAGGCGAGGAGGACGCAAAGAACCTTACGCTGTGCGATCCCTTCTGTGATGGACGCTTGTTGGCCCTACATCGACCTCACTTAAGAAACGGGCAGGAGGCCTCAATAGTCATCATGCCAATTTGCAAGATGGTCGGCTGCTTCAGCAGGTTCAGAGGTTTTGGGAGGTAGACTTTGGTGGGTCTATCATGGACACCAAGCGAGGCGACTCGGTTGAGGACAAGAGGGCAAGAGCTATTATGGATGATTCAGTAAAGTTGGTTGATGGCCACTATGAGATAGGTCTGCCATGGAGAGGCGAGAATGTCAAGTTGCCAGACAACAGGGCTCTTGCTGAGGCAAGACTTGGCTCCCTCAAGAAGCGCCTGCAGAAGGATGGAGAGCTGTGTCAGCAATACAAGGAGACCATTGATGGTTACATCCAGAAAGGGTATGCTAGGCCGGTGACAGAAGATGTACCAAATGCTGAGATGGGGTAAAGGTGGTATTTGCCTCATCACCCGGTGTTTCATCCTCAGAAGCCTGGCAAAATGAGGAAGGTATTTGACTGCGCTGCAAGATTCAAGGGTACATCACTCAACGATAATCTCCTGCAGGGCCCAGATTTCACCAACAGCCTTGTGGGTGTGCTTACACGGTTCCGTCAGGAGACTGTTGCATTGGTAGCTGACATAGAGGCTATGTTTCATCAAGTGCGGGTGCCTCCGAGAGACAGCAATGCCTTACGATTCCTTTGGTGGCCAGATCATGACTTGTTGAAGGATCCCACTGACTTTCAGATGCGGGTTCACTTGTTTGGGGCCATGTCGTCTCCCAGTTGTGCAGGGTTTGCCCTGAGGAAAACAGCCAAGGACTATGGTGCTGTTTATGGAGAGGTTGCTACCAGAGCAGTACATGACAGCTTCTATGTTGATGACCTTCTGGTGTCGGTGAGCAACGCAGAAGCCGGCATTAATCTTGCCTGTCAGCTCATCGGTCTGCTAAACAAGGGTGGATTTAGACTCGGGAAATGCAATAACCGAGAGGTTCTGACAGCTATTCCAGCTGATGAAAGGGCACCGTCTGTGTTTGATCTGGATTTGGATCACTTGCCCTATGAACGTACTCTTGGCATACACTGGAATGCAGAAGCTGACACTTTTCAGTTCATGACCACTCTGAAGGATAGGCCTACTACCTGAAGAGGTATCTTGTCGACTGTCAGCTCACTGTTTGATCCTTTGGGTTTTCTAGCCCCATTTATCCTAACAGCCAAGATATTGCTTCAGGATGTCTGCAGTGGGGGGCTATGATGGGATGAAAGGGTTGAGGAGCATCAGTTGCTCAGATGGAGACACTGGTTAGACGATTTGCCGAAATTGGAGGCTCTTACCATCGACAGATGTCTGAAGCCAAGAGGGATAGACCAAGTAGAAGTCAGTCAGTTACACTTCTTTTCAGATGCCTCTGAACGTGGGTATGCAGCTGCATCCTATTTGAGGACAGTTGATGGTTCAGGAAAGATCAACTGCTCTTTCATTGTTGGGAAGGCAAGGCTGTGTCCCAAGAAGTCCACATCCATACCACGATTGGAGTTGACAGCGGCTGTTCTCTCTGTTCAGCTGAGCAAGATGGTGCAAGACGAGCTTAGATTGCCCAATACCGATGTCGTTTTCTGGACTGACTCGACTTCAGTTCTGCAATACACACGGAATGAAAGTAGACGCTTCCGTACCTTTGTGGCAAATCGGGTTTCAAGGATCCAATATGCAACTAAGGAGTCCCAGTGGCGGTATGTAGATTCGGAATCCAACCCAGCAGATGAAGGGTCAAGGGGGTGTGGTGCTGACACAATGATTACAGATGGCTGATGACTGAAAGGGCCACAGTTTCTCCTGATGAGCGAGAAAAATTGGCCGGTTCCTCCTGTTGTCCTGCAGGGCACAGCACCAGATCCTGACATCTTGCCAGTAAACGATGGTCTTAAAGGGGATCCCGAAGTCAAGAGAGTGGTGACACAGACAACCTTAGGGCAGGGAAAGTCGAAGATTGATGATCTCTTGGCCAAGTATTCGTCATGGAATCGACTGAAGAGAGGAGTTGCTTGGCTTTTGAGGTTTGTCCACAGCCTGCACCTACGCTGCAAGGGGAAAGGAAAGGATGAAGTCCTGAAGCATGGAACTCTGACTCTTGAAGAGTGCCAGACTGCAGAGAGACAAATCATACGGTACATGCAGCAACAAGAATTTTCCGAAGAGATAGAAGCTCTTCTCTCACAAAGGCAAACCAGTGTGTCCAACGGAAGGAAGGCCAAAAGACGAGTTTCCTCATTTCAGAAGCTTAATCCTGTCTTGATGGATGGCATCTTACGAGTAGGTGGCCGCCTTCGGAATGCACCAATTGAAGAGGAGATGAAACATCCAATCATTCTTCCCAGTAATCACAAGGTCACAGATCTCATCATCATACACCATCACTTACAGGTTGGTCACTCTGGTGTCGGAATGACATGGTCGTCGTTGAGGGAGAAGTTCTGGGTCGTTAGAGATGGTGCAACTGTTAGACGTATAATTGGCAACTGTTTCGAGTGCAAGAGGAGAAATGCTCCATTAAGACAGCAGTTCATGGCTGACTTACTGGCAGCTAGAATAACACCAGATGATCCACCGTTTACATCAGTAGGTGTCGACTACTTTGGTCCTATCTTAGTTAAGCAGGGCCGAAGTCATGTTAAGCGGTACGGGGGTATTTTTACATGTTTGTTGATGCGTGCAGTTCACCTCGAAGTAGCCCATTCTCTCGATACCGACAGTTTCATCAATGCCTATCGCCGATTTATAGCAAGAAAAGGCAGGCCAAAGATCATCATGAGTGACAATGGGACGAACTTCATAGGGGGAGAACGAGAACTACGTGAGAGTCTTGATGATCTAAATCAGCGAAAGATCGGCGACTTTCTGTTGCAACAGGGTATCAAGTGGCAATTTAACCCTCCAACGGCAAGCCATATGGGTGGCGTATGGGAGAGAATGATACGGTCTGTGCGCAAGATATTGAAATGTCTGCTAAAAGAGCAAATTGTGACGGATGAAGTTTTGGTAACCTTGATGGCAGAAGTAGAAGCGATTCTTAATGCAAGACCGCTCACCCCACTGAGCTTCGATCCAGGTGAAGACGAACCTCTGACACCGAATCATTTGCTGCTGTTGAGAAGTAGTCCCAGTTTGCCTCCCGGTCTGTTCCAGAAGGAGGATTTATATGGTTGTCGACGTTGGCGTCAGGCTCAGTATCTCGTAGATCAATTTTGGAGACGCTGGGTGCACGAATACCTACCTATGTTGCAACTTCGTCAAAAGTGGACCCAACGAGAGCAGAATCTTCAAGTTGGAGATCTAGTCCTGGTAGCGGATGAGAATCTATCTCGTGGGCGTTGGCCTTTGGGAAGGATCAGTCGCACCTATCCAGATCACGAGGGCAATGTTCAACAGGTGGATGTCAAGACCGGTACCAGCGAGCTGAAACGACCTATCACCAAACTGTGTCTTGTGGAGAGTGCCAAGAACTAGTCAACAACATTTGGGCTGCGACAGGACGTTATACAAATTTGGAAATGAACATCCTTTAAGCTGATTCATTTGGGGCTGGTAATATAAAGTCTGCATAGTTGCCGACCGAGAAAGTTTTTTGTCTCATAAAATTGTAGGGCGCCCTCATTCTATTTTTGGGTTTAGGTCAAGGTTCACACATGACGTGTAATTTCCGAACGCAAGTAACGTAAAACCCCAAAAACGTACGCTAATAATTGCCCCAGACTCTACACAATCGGTATGTATTTGGTCTAAATTGTTATTAGATGTAAATTATAAGCATTAAGGAGTTAAACGAAGTAAACTTGGGCCATTCTAAAGGGTTTAAAGGTGAAAATCTGGGAGGATTTGGGGGCATAAACTTGGGCTTATTTTAATCATTCGCCGGGATACCAATTATCATGTACATTTCATAGAGGGTTCAAGCAGACGTTTTAAGTTAAAATCTTGGACCACGCTATTTCTCATTTATTATTCATTTGTTGTTTTGGTTTCTAGTGAACCGCTACTATACCGCAACCGTATACCGTCGTAACCACAGTCACAACAGCAAGGCTAGACTTACCACACACGGCTACATGTGCACAGTAATTTTATACTATAAAAGCTGAATAGGCCTAAGCGAATAAGGAGCCACATGTAAAGGTTTGAGAGTGAATAAAGTCAGCGAGTTCAGATTGAGTTTGGACATATTTCCCATGTACTAAGCTACAGTTCGGTTAAGTGGCAATTTAACGTCATTTCTTTCGAAATTTTTGACATACGATAGGTTTAAATTGACTCTGCCGTCATGTGGTCACGTCAAATGACCATGAAAAGGATTACGATGGTGCCAGTCTGGCCTATTGCTTTATTTCTGTTGTCCAGACCTTTTTTCAATTCTAACGAAATAAGCCTGTGGGTTCTTGAAAGTAGCACAACAGTAATCGGTGATCAGGGGGCTTGTTTGATGTTAGTTGATACTGTTTATCACGTTTCGTTTTTTTTTGCATGCACAGTGTAGTCCAGGTCAGTCAAGACACAGCACAGTGCCATGGTTAACTCTCAGCATTGCTATGTCCTTGGTTACCATCATAGAGACTACCAACTCCAACTGGAAAATAACTGATGCACTCTACAGCTGTCTAAGTCTGAAGCAACATTGAAGTGAGTAGGCTAACCACCAACTTACATCGATGACTGATACAACGCATGGGGTGTTTCAACCCCAATTGTTTTGCTGAATTATCTCTAGCATATTATGTTCAACCAGAGCCGTCACCAAAAGGGCAGCTGTTGGTCACCGTCGTCAGAAACCGTAAGCAGTGAAATTATCTATTGGTCTTTTGATGTACCCCCATACTGCAAATGTGACCCCCACCCCCACATCATGTTCAACGCTCAACATTAGATCTATGGTAGTGAGGCTGTTATAAAAGTACATTTATCAACAAAATTCCATGCTGCTGCCACATAGATGACTGAACAAACCAGGCAAAGCGTACTACCTATCTTGTCACTTGTTGATTCTTTCTGTTCTTTTTTTTTGCTTCTTCTTCTTCTTCCTTTTTCTTCTTCCACTCAAAAGCCCGTTTGTTTTGTACACGTTTTTTCTACCGGTCACTTTAGTGCTTTTGCAACTTTGGATCATCATCAAACTTATACCAATGACGAACCCTTGTGCATATGCATGATGACGCCATCAAGTGATTTATTATCGATTTTTACAAATTTATTTTAGCCCTTTGATTTTGTACACTTTTTGAGGCACTATTTTCGTACCTTAGAATCGTTGATCGCCGTCAAACTTGCAGCAAATACTAAATATAAAACATAGATAATTCTGAATTATTTACGGCACGATGACGTCATCACGTGATTTATCATTAAATTTTGAATATTTAAATATTCCGTTAAATTTATACAAAGCCATATAAAAATCGGCCTTGGCCTCCCGCAACATTCTGTTTGCAGCAAGTGCCAGGATAAAATGTGGTATTCAATTCATCTCGTGTTGGTGAAATCACGTGACCCTTCCTTCCGGTCAAAACCGGAAGTGTCCTTATTGTTTAAAAGTGGTACATGTAATAGGTATCGAGTTGTTTTCAACGGTGTTAGTCTGCTGGGTGATAGTATTCTTCAAATCCACTGATGACGTCAACTAATTGTCGAGCGCCCTCAATGACAGGTTAAAAATTCCGAAAACTGAATTTTGAATGGATGTCTGTTGCGAAGTTTGTCCGAATCGCCTAAAAATTGATGTACATGACCATCTTTACCCAGTCAACACGTGTGAAGTTTGGGGCTGATGACGTCATCATGCCGGAATTTAAAATAAAAACTTTTATTCTTCAAAATTCGGTAAAAAATCAACTGTGAGCGATATAAGCGTGAATTGTGCATAACTGGTGTACTTTTTCACACACGTGAAGCGCCGCCGACAAAAACCCCCTGAAATAGAAATTGCCAGCTCGGAAACTCCATTAGCATGCTGTGCATATGCTACTGTGTGTGTGTGGACGCACAATCTCTGCCTGCAACAGAGACGGCGCACAGTGTGTAGGGCATTATACTCGGGACTTGACAAAATACCGACCACGTGCTGCCGAGAGCGAATCGCATTGTATGGAACGCCAAAGGGACAAATTTTTAAGATATTTAATCTGTGCCTTTTCCGCGTTAAGTATAATGTTTTATGTTGTATATTGTATTGTACATGCCTTATTGGGTTGAAACCTTGCAGTCAGTTTAGGAACGGAGGGGTTTACAAACAGAAATTGACCTCAGGTGATGACAATACCATCAGCAGACGAGTCACGGGACATTAAATGGTGCCTCAATGAAAATACTATATCTCCTGAAATGTACATCAAATTTGGTCAAATCTTTTAGATATCTTGAAAAGGGAGTGCTTTAGAGGAATTTTGACCTCATTTTGATATCATCAGGAGACAAGTCACGTGACATTAAAGGTGCACTCTTTCAGACCCCATCTCTCCTGAAGTACACGTCAGATCGGGTTCAAATCTTGCAGATGTCTTGAAAAGGGAGTGCTTTAGAGGTATATTGACCTAATGCGATAATGATGTTATCAGCAGACAAGTCACGTGACATTAAGGGTGCACTCTTTAAAGCCTTATATCTCCTGAAGTAGATATCCTATTGGGTTCAAATCTTGCGTGAAAAGGTATTGATTTAGAAAAATATTGGCATTATGTGATGATGACGTCATCAGGAGACAAGTCACCTGACATTAAAGGTGCACTCTTTAAAGCCCTGTTTCTCCTGAAGTACATGTTCTATCAGGTTGAAACTTTGCAGATAACTTGAAAGAGAGGTATTACATGCGAAAAATGACTTGATATAATGATGCCTTGATTATTCAAATGTACAAAAGAATGCGAAAAAGCCCTCTGTTCTGTTGGCAAACAGACAGATGACCTCTCGTTTTAGTATCCAGTTCCATGAGTGTCTTTGTTTCTAGCTAAGTACATAGAAAATTATTTTGTGAGTGTGCACAACACACTACATGCACTTGAATTTTCAAGAACAAGTCGTGAAACTACCAAAACTGGTTGCAAATGTAGTTTCATATAAAACAAAGAAGAAAATGTGGATTAAAAGTACTACTCCTCTGGAACTAAATGCCGTTATTAAAATAGTTTCAATATAAAAAGAAAACTAGAGGCTTTGTCTGTCTTAAGGACAGAGCAGAGGGCTTTTTCACATTTTTTTATTAGGAAAAAAGCATCAGTTCTGTAATGATGGAGTCGGTTGACGGGGTGTTGTCTATCACCTCAGCTAAACTGTCTGCATCAGCCATGATCCGGACTCAGTCCTATTTACAATATGGCATATTAGGAACTTCTGAAAATCTCAAGTTACTAATGTACCTTTTTTCAACAACAAGGCCAAAAACAAGTCTATATGGTGCTAGGTTATAACATACAAATATTAAAAAGAGCACAAAACCAGAAATAGAAGGTTAAACTAAGGAGTTTTCGTATCCTGCCGACTATGCCACTTTTTTACCTGTAATGATGGGGGTCGGTTGACGGGATGTTGCCAGTTTCAAGTGGTCCTATGGGCAAGTCCCAGAAGGGGGGTGAAGTGACGTACCACTGCAGAGAACTCCTCGTTTAAATGATGATATGACACGACCACTTTAGTTGAGCTGCTTCAGTTGTTGATTTGTCTCAGCTGAACGTCAGTGACAAATTTAAATACAGGAAAAAGAAACCCGGGAACGCAACAGAAGGCAATCAAACCAGTAAATTACTGTTCCATATTTCTATGAAAGCCATCATTATGTGCACGCAGCTTAGAAATAATTACAAATGATTACAATTTGGTATTTTACATATCACAAGAACTCACCCAGTACTAACGCAACGCAATTGATGACAAAAAGCGGTCAAACACACTGACAACAATGGTCAGAAGCTCATCGGTCAGCGGTCTGCGGATTACCTAAGAAGGCCTTTAATCAAAGTATATAAATACACAGTACTCATTCAAATGATTCCTAAGACTGGCTCCTAGACGCCATAAAAATGTATGAACACTGCTATTGTTCACTTCGTTGTCAAAAATACAACGCACTTGCTTTTCACTTCCATGTCGATCGATGAAATGTCAAAGATCAGCTGTATACTGTTAATGCCTGTACACATACGGCCATGAGCATTATCCTAATACAACGTATACTGTGTATGTACATGTATGTTATGCATGTGTTGTGTTTTTATTCCTCCGTGAGCAAACGGACAAGGATTTCTGTTACACATTTTGAGCAAAAAGTATACAGCAATTACTAGGTGTGTGGGTAAAGTAATAGGCTCAACGACATCTACAATCATTGTGGAGATAGACAACTCACCCTGGGGAGGCAAGTTTGGAAGGGAATACACTTGATTTCCCATGACAGTTGCCCTATGGCTGTGCACGTTGGCAACTTTCCAGAAACTTTCCATAACTACCGCATGACAGGCTTACGAGCCAATCCGCTGGCAAGAAAGGAACGGCCTAATCGAATTATTCATAAGTGAGCCCCCTACAGTTAATTTGAGATACTAGCTCATTTCCATTTCTCACTTTTTGCTCAAAGATCTACCCAAGAACTACAAAGATTAGAAAAATTAATTCTAGTATTTTCTTTGGTAACGTCATAATGACAAAATGCGTTACCCCTTTCGGATATTAGAAGATATTTCCATTTCTCACTTTTTGCTCAAAGATCTACCCAAGAACTACAAAGATTTAAAAAAATTAATTCTAGTATTTTCTTTGGTAACGTCATAATGACAAAATGCGTTACCCCTTTCGGATATTAGAAGATATGGAGAATAAACTGTGCACCGTAAACAATACTTCACGTCGTCTGAAACACTTCCATTTCTCGCTACCTACCAATTTTCAACCCAATCAGACATTTACATCACAAGATATAGGGCTCTAAAGAATGTATTTACTGTCACGTGATTTCTTACCTGATGATGCCATCTTCACATGCATTTAATATTTTTTGCCTTATTCACTTTCCTTTAAAGATATAAGCGAAGTTTGAACACAATACGACATGCAAGTAAGGAGATATAGTGCTTTGTACATTACACCTCTAATATCACGTCACCTACATGTACTACCTGATGGCGACATCATCACATGAGGTCAATATCCATCTCAACACTTCCCTATCAAGATCCCAACAATGTTTGAACCCAATGGCATATGCAATTCAGGAGATAAAGTCCTTCACAGAGTGTCCCTTTAATGTCACGAGACTTGTCACCCGATGATGTCAACGTGATATCAGGTCAAATTCGGTCTGAAACCCTTCCTTTTCCAGCTATACTCTAAGTTTCAAACCAATGTCATGTCCTTCAAGAGATATTGTGCTTTAAAGAGAGCATCTGTAATGTCACGTGATTTGTCTCCTGATGACGTCATCATCCCATCAGGTTATTGCTCATCTAAAGAACTCCCCTTTCCAGATATCTGCGAGGTTTGAACCCAATCAGACATGTATGTAACGAGATACGGTGCTTTAAAGAGTGTACCTTTAATGTCATGTGACTTGACACGTCATGACGTCACCATCAAAATTGGACATGTACATGTACTTCAAGAGATACAGTGGTTTAAAGTGAATACATTATATTTGTCATCTCTTGATGTCCTTACTTTGTAGGTAAGGTCAATGATCGTCTATAACACATTGCTCTGTAACTACCTGCAAGGTTGCAACCAATTGTATATGTGAAATACAAGTGGACGTTGTGTTTATCGAGGAAAAGTATGGAATAGGTTTTATTTGAATTAAACTATTTTGTGCTTTTGGCGTTCCATACAGATCAGCGTCATATATTGCAATGACATTTGGTAATTTGGTGTTCCATACAAATTAATCTGAATTTGACGCCACGTGCTTGTTTCACGGCCCGGAGGCGAATTTTTTGTTTAAACCGTTGCCTAGGGGTTTCTGTGGTGCTGCCAATTCGCGCATGAAAAGAGACTAGTGCTGAGTATGTACACGAGCGCATGGGATTTAACGTGTGCGGAAACATGACGTAATTGTTTAGTCAGTCTTAAGGGTTTCAATGCATGTCACTAAAACTGGAAGACGTCTTTGTTATTGTATAGCTTTAGATGCTGCTAAATGTCATTTGAGAGCTCCGCTATCGTGGTAGGCCTAAGCAGTGCAAAACGTGAGCAAACCAAACATAGCTTCACGACTGAAACACTTGGCTCATAATGAGTAAATTTTTTTATTGAATCTTTCGACGGTTTCCCCTTCTTCCACGCTTCAAATGCATACAGGCAGTGGCGCACCAAGGATTCGAATTTTAGATATCATTCTTTGCTGTGCTATGCAATAATTTTGATATTGGGAGTCTTTTACTGTAAGTATATGAAGCATAATTGACACACTTTGCTGCAAAGCCATAACCTGTCTGCTTGTTCGACTCGAAGATGAACAAGCCTAGAGGAAATGACGCAGAAGAGGTTGCAATCAAGGCTGCAAGACCAACCTGGACATGTTTCAAATGAAACTTTTTGAAATTTTGATTTTTTTATTTGGAGAAGAAACAAAAATGAAATAAGAGAGACAAAAGGGGTGGAAATCTCAATCTGCTTGAAAACAACCCTCATTAATGACCCACCTAAATTGTTCGTAATGTTTGTCACATCGCACTTGTATTTTATCCCCCTCCCCCCGAAAAAAATGCGAAAAGACACAGCGTGAGTGGTGATTAACATTCTGTTTTTTTTCACACACAGCAAAGAAATAACTTGACCATCGGAGGAAGATGAATCACCCTAATACTGTCACGATCCATCGGTCCATCACCTCTGAAGTGTCATCTTTTGGAACTAAATACAGATATTTATTTGTTGTAGTACAACTGGTAACTGGTTTAGTCGGCATTTGTCTCTTTTCAACTGCAAATTGGCACTACCAGAGCGGAAAACCCTAGGCTACGGTGTAAATAAAAAATGCGCGGTCCGGAGTATGCCCCTACGCACTGTGCAACGTCTTTGCTATAGGCAGGCATAACACATCCACCTGCATTGAAGCAAATACGCAGTGCATAGTATAAATGAGATTTTCGAAGGTACATGTATGTTTTTATAGTCGGCACCTCATGTATGTGAACGGGTAAGCCAGTTATGCACTTGGTGCAATGGACTCCGATGTTTTAGCTATCATCTAATGGGAATATCACGCTTATACATCTCACGGTTGATTTTTAACCAAATTTTGGAGAATAAAGAAACTTTGTATCATAACTTTCGGTCTGATGATGTCATTGGCCCCAGATTTCACACGTGTTGAATGGGTGACTATCATATGGAATTCCATATCTGCCGTCGTGCGTCGCCCGTCGTGCGTCGTCCATCGCGCGTCGCCCGTCGCGCGTCGCCCGTCGTGCGTCGCCCGTCGTGCGTCGCCTATCAAATGAGTTGCATAGGACATGCAAAAGCTGTTGTTTAACAAATGACAATGTGATGATTCCATTCACTTCTAAAGATCTTTTCCGAATAAGGCAAGTACAAATCCCACCTGCAAAGCATATACTAGTCACATAATTAATTCCAATAATGCTAGACTACCCCTGCCCCTTGACAAGAAAATATCGCCTCTCTGAGAATTCAACCAAGTGTTTTTTGGGGAAAATATATAGATTATTTACAGTGTTTGATTCCCAATAGTTTTCATAAGAGACGAACTGATTCAACATTATTTTGAGGGCGGGTATACCTATGATGAAATCTGCTGTATACTCCAAATTAGACATGACTTTATTTGCAGGTTGGCTCACAGAAGTCTTTTAGACAGTAACGTTACTTGTTAGCCCCATAAATAATGCTGATGTGCTGGACAACCTGTTCTCATTGCTTTATCCACCATGGCATACACATCCACAAAACCAACACGTCATATTTTCTGAAACTTAAACCAAGTGGTAATTGCCCCTTAACAATACATTTAATAAACAGCACCTCTAGTATTTCTGGATTTCAAAGTGAAATTGAGAGGACAAGATAGAATATCTGTATCGGTTGGCAGATTTCTTCCTGGAATTTGATGAAAACAAGTCGGAACATTTTTACAGTATGCAAATTAGAATAACACTGTGGATAAGTTGGCCGGAACATTTTTGCTGAAAATGTTTTTCCCCAAAACACTTGGTTGAATTCTCAGAGAGGCGATATTTTCTTGTCAAGGGGCAAGGGTAGTCTAGCATTATTGGAATTAATTATGTGACTAGTATATGCTTTGCAGGTGGGATTTGTACTTGCCTTATTCGGAAAAGATCTTTAGTAGTGAATGGAATCATCACATTGTCATTTGTTAAACAACGGCTTTTGCATGTCCTATGCAACCCATTTGATAGGCGACGCACGACGGGCGACGCACGACGGACAACGCAAGACGGACGACGCACGACGGGCGACGGACGACGCACGACGGACGACGCACGACGGGCGACGCACGACGGGCGACGCACGACGGGCGACGCACGACGGGCGACGCACGACGGGCGACGGACGACGCACGACGGATGACGCACGACGCACGACGGACGACGCACGATGCACGACGCACGACGGGCGACGCACGACGGGCGACGGACGACGCACGACGGAAAATGGCATGTTTGGAACTGGTAAATGGCAGAATTGGGACACAACAAAAAGCAAAATGCGACGGACGACGGGCGACGGGCGACGGGAGATATGGAATTCCATACTATCATCACATCCACAAAATTTCAGGTGATTCCAAATAAATTTGCCACAGACATCTATTCAAAATTGCCAAAAAGCCCCCCCCCCCAAAAAAAAATTACAAAATGTGTTTTTTTTGCAAAAATGCGAAAAAAACCCAAAACAGAACAAAAAGATTGGCTTTTTCGTAAAATTGCGAAAAAGCAAAAAAAAAAAAAAACCAAACAAACAAACAAAACCTGTTTCTGTCTGTTTGCCATATAATTAGAAGGGTTTTTCGCAGTCCTTAGTTAATTTGAACAATCAATCTACTTCACAAACCTGACGGCGTAATTATTTCATGATGACCATTTTGGTCCAAGGTTTCAACCCAATCAGGCATGCACTTCAGCCGAGAACGTGCTTTAAAGAGTGCACGTTTAATGTAATTTGACTCCTCACCTGATGACGTCATCGTCACATCAGGTAAATTGTCGTCTAGAACACTTCCTTTTTTGGCATCAGCAAAGTTTCAACTCGATGTGATATGTACTTCAGGAGATATATGGCTTCGAAGGTTTAGTGGAAAGATTTTTACAAATATTATTTCATTTTATGATTCTTGGGTATATTTTGTAATCCAACGGAAAGGAAACTTTCTCCTGATTTCTCTTCCGTTCTCATAGTAAGCCACGGCCGAAGTTGAGAACCCCTCTGTGAGTGAGATCGATAGCAATACACAACAAAAAAGTGTACAAAACAATGGAAAAAATGAAACTCTTTTGAACAGAGTGGGCAGAAGAAGGGTTTTTTCGAGATTGGGCGCCAAAAAATAGGGTCTATCGGAAATGAGAACCATAGAATTTAAAACGGGTGCCATATTTCATACCTTTGTTTTAGAGACAGGAATGCTTGTTCACAACCCCAAGCATCAGTTAAGTACTGTAGGGGAAGTATATTCTCCAGGTTTACGTGGGGGCGTGCGTGCTGAGCATGGCGGTTAACTTTAATGCGCTGGCAAGTTGTACTTGACTTAACACAGACTTCAATTCGAGAAAACATTCTTGCCAAAATATTTCTGGCGAATACTCTTGTATGTGCGATTAATGCCTTGGTTTCCTCCCAGGATTGGGTCATGATATGGAAGGAGTACGTCGTAATGTAAGCATTGAGAAATGAATATGATTTGTCTGTCAACTCGGTGGCCTTTGGTACAGCACCCCGTCCTGTACGACATAATCCTGAACTTCAGTGTCTGTTTCGTGCAGAAATCTGAACCACCATCAACTACCTCCTCTAAGTACTCAATGTACTGACGTAGGGACATATTATGTCGCTAGCGAGTTTGGATCAATCAAACTGTCTGTGTTATCGATAAAATATACGGTTTCTTTCTCCGACAAAGCGGAAGTCTATTTGTATTCGTATGTTTCCTCTAGCTTCCGTGACTGGCTGTGTGGGAAGCTGATGCACAGTTTCTACAGGGAGTGGATCTGCATTAGGGGTTAGAACTTGATAAGCGCTGATGAAATATTGTCGACGGGAAAGGGCATTGGCGTTACCATGGGATGTGCCAGACTTGTGAACAATTTCAAAATTGTTCCCCTGTAGCAAGATAGACCAGCGGTCTAATTGACCCATTGCATTGTGATATCATTTTTGCCGATCTCAAAACTTTCAATTCACATATCATCAGAGAGTGGCTCCCAAAAGCCATCCACTTGGTTACGTTTCAGCTGCACAGAATTGTCAGATGCATTCATGAGCTGATATACAGATTTATCATGAACAGATTTAACAACACGCTTAGCGCCTACCAACTGTTCGTCATCATACAAGGTTGGACCAGGTTCAATAATGCCATACTGAACCACAATATTACTACATTGAACAGGAAGTACAGTCTGTGTTCTGGGTGCCAATGATACATTACACACTGCCCTGACAGTCACCTTCTTTGCCTCCTCACCTGCTAGTGGAATAGAAGGGGAATCGGGGAACACTACATGATTTTCCTTTAATATCTTGGCCTTATGCGCTTTCAAGAAGTCTACACCAAGGACAATTTCACGGTTCATAGTTTCCAAGATGTAGAAAGGATGCTTGTAATTCTGCTCTCCAATAGAAAGCGGCAGAACAACCTTGCCCGTAACTCTAGTTGCATGGCCAGCAACACCTGTAATTCATGCCACGTCTGAATGGCCCAAAGGGAACTGATCTTGAGGAAAACACTGCGCATATGTATTTCCAGTCATACATGATATAAACACACCCGTATCAAGTAACGCAAATCGATTAACAGAGCCAATTTTTACCAGAACTAGATTGCTTCCGCCCGATATGGCAAAAACATTAGTTAGGTGTGGAACAGGACGTGTCTCATTTTCTAGTCACTGATTTGACGGGTGGATATTATTGACGGTGTTAGATCTATTACGTTGGAAACACACTCTAGCAAAATGACCAAACTTATGACAATATTTACATTCAATACCCCAGGCTGGACATGTTTGCCTAGTTGTACGCTCACTTCTACATCCACGGCACGGGTACATCATCATTGGGGACCTGGCTGGTTGTGCTTGCTGCTGTCCTCGGCATTGCTAGTGGCGCAGGAAAACTCGGGGTCGCTGAGGGCGGAACCCATTTGACCTGGACTCGGTAGTTGCTGGGAAGTTGGCTGGGTGGCTGAGTTGATCGTCAGCTGATCTTTCAGGACAGTTTAGGCCAAAACAAAAGTCTCCGGTTTCTGGTTACCTCGCGCGTCGCAGTAGACCTGTGGGTCGGCAAAATATTATTTTTTTTTTATTTTGCATGAAATGATTCCAAAAAGCCGCAAACTTACTTGATCAGCAGGAAGGCAGCTACCGCGTAATTTTCACATGTTTTTTATGGGTGGGGTTAGTAGTGTGGGGGCCTGTTTGGCACACTTTGACCTTGAAATGTAACACAATTTGACCTTTGGAGCTGGTGGCATTAATATGCATTAATATAAGTATAATAATGATATCATATTGATATGATTAGGAATGAGGTGTAGGGTGAAAAATTCTGGCACAGGTTGACCTTTGGTAAGGGATAGGCATAAGGTCTGACACAGGTTGATCCTGGTGTATGGGATAAAATAGGAATAAAGAATAGAACGGGGTCAAAATTTTGGGTACAATTTGACCTTGCTTATGATTAAAAAATAGTGGACGAGTCGAATGTGTGACGTCATGGAAAAATACCGACAGGCCTACAGGAGGTCAAAAAGTAATTAGGAAGTAGAAAGCGGTACACCCTGAACAAAAGGACCGTACGTGCCGCCGGGTCGTGAGTGATAATTCCTAAACAAACGGCTGTACATAGTGGGTGAGCTGTGTGGGCGGACTATTGTGTTAATGATTTACATTTTGTACGTTGAGAGTGAGCGTTGGTCGACCATGGAGGAAGGACACAGAAGGAGTTTGAACTGCCCGGGCCAGAACATCTGGCCAAATACCGCTTTCTGACATACCCAGTATGTCCATAGCCAGAGCGCAGAGCACGCCTGCTACTCACCACCTGTTTTGCAACCATAAGCCCTCTTGGTACTCTATGATCGTCGCCGCAATTTTTCGTTGGTAATCTGCATCCCTAAAACGTTGTGTACTGTAGTATAGGAAGTTGAATATTCATGCATCGTTGGTGCTTGATATGATCCGACAACAACATCAAATTTAGTGCTTGCGTAGTTGCTTTTACTAGGCTGTGCACCCAAAGTGTTCATGTGCAGTTGTTGCCCTTATCGAACGCTTTCTTCTGGACTTCTTTCTGGAATAAATAGCCAAGCTGTTTTGAAGATTTTGTGTTTTGTTTGAATAATTTTTATTACAGCATTTGTACAAAAGCGTATTTTATGAGATTTCACGATCACTCCCTGTAATGAAATAGCGCATTTTGTTCCTAATGAACTGAGCTTTCCAGAAGAAGTGAAGATTTTGATGGCCAGTCTTAGCCAAATTCGTCTAGTCTTTGAACACTGATGTATTGGACGGAGGAGACTATAATTACAAACTTTGTATGGATAATGAAACAGTGTGTCAAAATTTTAAAAGTTTATTTATGATGGCAAAAGTAGGTCTAATATCAGGAATTTTTCTCTCTCTATTTCCTGGTCACATCGATAGTTTGTATTTATTTTTGGAATGTTTTCCATTATTCGTCAAACGCGGCGGCGACCATCATTGGACGCTTTGAAGTGCGTGAGTTACAACTCCTTCTGTGTCCTTACTCCATGAAAGGAGAGAGGGTGCCTATGCTAACGGTCTTGCGTTTAGCTTACTATAGGCATGGAGTAAGGACACAGAAGGAGTTGTAACTCACGCACTTCAAAGCGTCCAATGATGGTCGCCGCCGCTTAGCCAGACAAGCGGGGCCAGTAATATCCTGGCAATACTTGTAATTTTTTGCTTGCAATTAAATACAAACTATCGATGTGACCAGGAAATAGAGAGAGAAAAATCTTCACTTCTTCTGGAAAGCTCAGTTCATTAGGAACAAAATGCGCTATTTCATTACAGGGAGTGATCGTGAAATCTCATAAAATACGCTTTTGTACAAATGCTGTAAAAATTATTCAAACAAAACACAAAATCTTCAAAACAGCTTGGCTATTTATTCCAGAAAGAAGTCCAGAAGAAAGCGTTCGATAAGGGCAACAACTGCACATGAACACTTTGGGTGCACAGCCTAGTAAAAGCAACTACGCAAGCACTAAATTTCATGTTGTTGTCGGATCATATCAAGCACCAACGATGGCATGAATATTCAACTTCCTATACTACAGTACACAACGTTTTAGGGATGCAGATTACCAACGAAAAATTGCGGCGACGATCATAGAGTACAAAGAGGGCTTATGGTTGCAAAACAGGTGGTGAGTAGCAGGCGTACTCTGCGCTCTGGCTATGGACATACTGGGTATGTCAGAAAGCGGTATTTGGCCAGATGTTCTGGCCCGGGCAGTTCAAACTCCTTCTGTGTCCTTCCTCCATGCTATAGGTACCGAGATTTGATCGATACGGGAAGAAGACGCTGTTGTCCCTAGCTGAATTTTTACTCCTTTGAACTAGTTTTTGTTTACGTCGGTTACCCTGTAAATGTATGTGGTTTGGGCTCTGGCAGAATTTTTTAATTCTTTGAACGGATGTTTTACGGCGGTTTAATACCCTGTACGTGTAAGCGGAGCGTTACTGTTGTTCTTTATTGTGGAACCTAAATGTAAAATACAGCATTGTTATTAAGTTTAAGTTTAAAAATCTCATCCGTCTTCTGGGCAAACTTTGGTGAGCTTTGTCAAAAGCCCATCGAGTTTAAAAATCTCATTGGACTGTCTAGGTTTGACGTTTACTTCCCCCTGCAATAAAAAGGCCAATTTGAACAATAAAAAGAGCATCATTTATACAATGAAAAGAGCAATAAAAAGAACAATTTGAGCAATAAACGGAGCAATTTGAAAATAAAAACAGCAATTTATACATTAAAAAGACCAATTTATACGATAAAAATGCCAATTGAAAAATACAGAGTTCATTTTGAACAATAAAAGTAAAAGATCCGTTTGAGCAATGAAAAGAATATATTTTAACAATGAAAAGATCAGTTTACACCATAAAATAAAAATATAGGGACTAGCCGTGGATGCCGCCAAATAGTCGGTGTAATTTCCGGCCGTAGCCAATTGATTCGGACCCGGGCCATTTACGTCTGTGAACCCATATGCAGCAAGGTATGAGACGGAGAGAACCCCCCCCCCTGCTTTGTGTTGCTCATTGTCTCGCAGGAATCTGGAGAATTCCTTTCAGACATCTTGGGGGATGTGTTAAGTAACAATAGTCTGGAATGTGTATAGGGATTGGGCATGTTAAGGGGGCGTACCCCTCGGTCTCATTTCTTGCTGGGTATATGTGAACCAGACAAACGAAGTGGTCTTGGGTCCTGCGTAAGTATACAAATTGAAAACGCTTCTGAGCAACAAACCGTGAGGAGCCAGTCCATTTTGGCGAGGCGAGGTGTGTCGGCGAGGCAGTAGCCGTACACACGCATGGAGTGCGTGTAGTGGCGATGGACATGCATCGCGTTATGACAACCAAACATGTAAGAACTCGTGCATCGTTGATTGTCACTTGCCAAGATCAAAGGTAGATTTGAGTTAGAGGAGATTATATTTTCTGAGCTAAACTTTTCCCCGATATTTTAAATGCAGCTTGTCTCTTATAAGCTAAAACAGAAAAAATGTGCACAGTATATCATTTACCTCATGAGAATTTTATTCTCATTTTGACTCTATGGAGCTAAACTGTTTTCATTTATTTTTCATAGGCTATTTGACGTGCAACTTGTTTCCGCTAAGCCAAAGAAAAAAAAAACAATGTGCAAAGAATGTCAGATACTGATACCTCTTGAGAATTTCATTTAAAACCGGAAACTAGAGTTGAACATTCATATTTCACATACGATTTTTTCATGGTAGTGCTACTTTTTCTTAACAAGGTCAATTTTGCCAAAAAAGAAGCGTCTTTTTGAGTGAGATAAATGAAACCATTGCCCTCGCCATATTTTATGGTCGTTTTATTTGTTCAAAGTTGTTAATTCACACATCTCGAAATAACAAGGCCATGCGCTGTAAAGGATATGTACATGTACATCACTTCTACGGGACAACAAAGAGGGAAAAAACTGCGTTCCTGCACCACTTTTGGACCAAGCCCATGACCAGAAACTGGAGTCTTTTTTTCTTGGCCTTACGTCGGTCGAGGGTGCTTCATCTTGTGTGGACGTTGATTGTGCCGTCCGCGCTTGAGTCACCGCCTTGGCCACGGTCTTTGGGTGAGCCTTGATGACATACGCTCAAATGTTGGGGCGCAATCCTCTGATGGAGACCTCCATTCTTTTCTCCGATGACTTTTTCAGTTGACAGCACAGCTTTTCTATGTCCACCAAGTATTTTTGGTTCGTTTGTTTGTTGCTTTCGGTCGGCAAGCTCTGACAGTCTGACCCATCGCATGCCGGGGCTGATAATTTTCGAGAGACACCTGCTTGAGTGTTGCGAAGGCGGTCTTAGTCTCCCCAGGGAGATCTCTATACCAGTAGCTGGTGGCGCTCGAAAGATAAAGGGGAAAATTGCTGGTTTGTTGTGCTGCAGTCAAGGTCTTTTGAAGACCGTATCTCTCGTTCTGGTCAATCCATAGCTCAGGATCCTCTGAGTCATACCCGGTAAACTTTGGGAGGATAGATTCGATATGAGCTGTTCAGGCCATGGCTGATGAAAGCTGTTGCTTGCACCATCATGGAAAACTGGATGCGGAGAGAGTAACCCAGATTTGTATTGCAGGCTTTCTTAACCGGCTAAGCAATTTCGCTGCGATGGAACCATGGACCAAAATGTGGGACCAGTGCCGCGGGTTGTCCAGTTGTTAAAACTCTGGGTTGCAGACGCTGAAGCAGGCCATTTTTGTCAGCTTTGACAATCTGAGACATCTTGGAAAGACTACAGAGGATTTAGTATGTATTTTGTAGGCATCCGATTACAATTGATCTTTTCCTTAACGCTATAACAGAGTAGCTACATTCACCTTCTGAAACTATCAAGCACGTGGTACACTAGCCTACACTCAAGGCGCGCGTGGCTACACGGACACTTGGTAAGCACCTTGGCTGTATAGGGCACCTGTTTTAAATTTTATGTTTCTCATTTCCGACCAACCCTATTTTCGGCTCCCAAAAAACCGAACTCGAAAAAACCTTTTATCTACCGACCCTGCTAAGAGGACCTTGCCTAAAAAGTATGATGTAATAATGACCTGTGCAAAAACGTCGCTGACAATGTACATTTGTGATACGCTTTTGCCCAAACATCAACGCAGCGAAAGTCGAAATCCGCGGTACGGCATCATTACTAGAACGAGCGGTACCGTACCGCACCCGATGCACTACATACAAGCAACTGTTCATGGTGCACCGGTGCCAGGCGCACCTTCACAAAGGGCTGGTGGTACGCTAGCTGTTGGCGACTGTTGCTAAAGTGTATCTTCAAATTTCGCTTGTCGCCCAGCGCCCAAACAGGGCGCTTGGAAGGGCTGAGTCACAGCTAACGATGCTCGAAGCATTGTGGGTAAATTTCTTCCAGGCGCGCAAGCTCGTTCAATGCGTAATACAAGCGGCGTTTATCTGTTTGATTTTTGTCTTCCTCATTGCTGAAAATATTCTCTCCACACTTTATTCGTTCATCCAAAATTGATCAAGATGATTTAATGATTTAAAATGTATTGCCAAAGACACGTGATGAGTGATACTTAGTGAGAATATAAAATACCACTGTGTGATTGAACGAAGGCCATGTTTACAGTCTACACTTTGCCCGTGCCAAAGCATTGCCATTGGCGAACCCTCTCCCCCCAAAATAAATAAATAAACAAATAAATAACGCTCCGCTGGCAGGAAGTGATAACCTCGCTGTCACAGGTCATGCACAATGTAGCCAATCACAGTTCGAAGCCATTACCCTTCCCTTCACCCTGTTCGGGCGCTGGGCGACGAGTGAATCTTCAAATGTTTTTCCACCCACAAAGAAAGCAAGATATTTTTTCTTCTTCTTCTTTCAGTAATTGATTCTTATTCTGGATGCCTTTTTGGCTGTGTGACTTGCAGCTCAAAATCTAAACTGAATTTCGAGTGGTAAATTTTATATTAAAGCGGGAAAATATACAGAAATCGTGTTTAAGTTACCTTTCCGTTGGATCTGAAATATTTTCGTGGGTAGTTCACTTTTTCATAAAATGTTCTTCAGTAAGGAGAAGCCTTCAATACATGGTCCTTGACCAATGAAGTCAAGATTAAATTATCAGGGGGCACGTTACTCACAATTTACAATTCATCTGTTCCATGCTGTATTTTTTAGCTGCAAATAAAACACAATACAGAGATACAAGACCTCACACAATGTAAGAAATCTCGTGTCGACAGTGCCGTATAGTAATTTCATTGTCACGTTTTCTGACGACTGCAATTATCATTTATAGTCATCCATACCCTTTACACCAAATTCTCTATCACTGCAATCATGGACAACTTTTTTGTAACAATTAAGTAAACAATAAATCTGTGCAAATTCGGTATTTGACGACCAGTAAGAAATCGTATTCTGACAACCTTTAAAATTGTGTTCTTTTTGCCGTACAGCTGCATAAGGGATTACTCTATGATTTCGAATTTCAGATTTCACTTCAAGGAAGAGTCAAACAAATACGGTACAGTTTATAATAAATGCAGATATACAAACAACTGATATTTAAAAGTCAAGATTACATAATCAAGTTTAAAACAACCAACAACATCATATCTAATGTACTAGTCACTTATGTCCGTATATTCTGACCAGAGACCTTTTGATGATGTTCATTTCGATACAAAGTAAAATTGACATCTGCTTTGAAGATCACTGGAGGTTCAAACTAAAATTCTTGTAAACTCATATTTGTTACAGCTGTGAGAATCTGACGAGCCGACTTCCCCAAAAGCAATAATCTTAGTGACTTACTGATGTGCACATTATGTAATGCTTTCACGATGACGTCTGCAACACTCCAGTTATATCCTGCAGACTTAACGTGAATATTTTTAACACTCTTAACCAATTTTATCAAAAAGAGCAATCGTTGACCACTGCCAACAGGAAACTGTAAAGCTCATTAAATTTAAATGAGAGGACTTTAACAACAATTTAAACACGTAACAAGATTTGCAGCTGCATATCATGTATGCATTTCATTTATTGAAATTGCAGAGAGGAGGCATTTCCATCTGAGAAACGCAGACTTATCACTATCAGGGCTCTCAAAGGAATTGTGGTATTTCATGGATCAAACAGTACATTTCAATAAAATTATCTGAGACATCTTTACACCAAAAGGCAATATTGATTGGTTTTTGCAAGCTGTGGAGGTGAGGAACTATTATGCTGCAGAGTGTTTAGAGGAAGTACACCACTACGGAACTCTGCATAATGCAGTCACGAAGATCAGTACTTGCAGTGCAGGCCATGATGTCTATTCTGAGCCAACACATTTGAACCACAAATTGAAAGCTCGTTAAACCGTGTCATTAAATTCTAAAGAGACCTGAATCAAATTTAGTGCGTTCAAGGGGAATGTCTTTTGAGCTGTCAACATAGAAGTCCCTATACTTCATTTCCAAGATTTCAAATGGGAAGTGTATCTGAAAAAGTGAGGCAATGTTTTAGGTAGCTAATGCTGACTTTTCTTAGCTTTATTCAAGTGCTTGTAACTATTGGAATTTTTTTTAGTGAACAGGGACAGTTGATTTCATATTCATCTCTCCCATGACACAAGCACGAAAGGGTAAGGCCGGGGACGCACCAAGAAACAGCTTCTCGAAGGAAATAATGAGACCACTATCCTTTCCTGGGAATATGTGTCGTCCAGCCATACATGTTATATGTCTGTTTTGCAGGTGGTTCAGTTGAATTGCCATACCTCTGACAACTGTTTGGAAATATTTTTAAAACCCATTCGAGCGCAGGGTTTCCCTTCAATGATGAGACCTGTGTAAAAAAACCTTATGAATTTTGCTTGCATTTACATTCCCTTGCCTATAATTATTCCAGACGTTTAGCTCAGTGGAAGACGTGACTGACACATTTGACTGACACGTCTGATTCACAAAATGGCAGGTTTTAACAAGAATATAAGATTCAATGCATCAGCCTAATGTGAGGAAAAAACGTTTGATCTTATCCAATTCGCTGGGAAATCACGTGAAAATTGAGCAACATTTGACAGTATTTTACCCTCTCTACTGCACACATCGCCGCCGTTTTAAAACTTTTGATTTCAATGTGATTGCAAGGCTTTCTTATGCATGCGCATTTCTCGAAGGATAAACAAGGGTATTTTGAATCGATTATAGCCAACATGAACGGATCTCTGACAATTTTTCAACCTGTCGCTCAAGTTTTGCATGTCGCTCAACGTGCAAGGTTTGATCAATACTATCTTGCTGGAGACTAATACCGTTGAAAGCAAACTCGTACATACTACCAAATTACGAGGCACTTCCCATGTCGAACAGAAGCAAGAGTCTGGTGATTTTACGTACCCAACAGAAAATGAAGACCTAGATTCACTCAACAACATGTGGAGTTTCTCACATGATAGCATTTTTAAAAATCAAAACTATCAAACTTTAATTACTTGTAATTTGACACATGATGGTGACGATTGAGTGGAGTTGATACATGTATATTCAAAGTTTCAAGTGTTAAGGAGAAAAGGCGCGGAGAATTAATTGAGCAGAAAAAGAGAAAGTGTGTGTGATGAGGGGTATCCAAACCATTAGGTTGCGCCCGACTACTTCAAAAAATACCCTGCAGTACTGGAACCACTGATCCTCGATACTAATCCTTTCTTAGATCCACTGCACTATGTAACAAACTCACCCGAACGTCCCCTATATCTTCTTTTGTGCGTACCACCAAACACAATGACAAGTGAAGCTGATAGGTAATTTAGTTGTCTATTATGATTTTGAAAGAATTACTGGCATGCCTCTAGCGATGACATTTTGCAGTACAAACCTCTTTTATTAACAGTGGTGGGTTATCTAATTGGCTACCAGCAAAAACTCTACATAAAAAATAACTCATATTCGTAATTGCCAAATCCACTTTTCTAAATTTCATGTCGAAAATAACATTGGCTCTCCTTATAAAAACAACTTGCGTCCATGGACCCTCTTGGCAGGTGAACCGTAGAAATTTTTAATGGAGGGTAAGCGGGAAAGGTCCAAGTTCACCAGAAGCGTTCTGCGTAATCCTTTCGCCAGTCCTCGCAAGAACGTACACGCATTTCAGGCCGAGAGAACAAAAACCTTTGATAAATTGTTATTTATCAAAGGTTTTTTGGGTCGAGGCAACATTCACTCAAAATGAAGAGCATGGTTAAGGTTCATTTCATGGTTCATTTCCTAAACTTCCACCAACTTCCTCTTTGGTACTGTAATATCCATGAGCACTTGCTTAGTTGTTAGGTGTGTGAGCAACTTAATGAAGATTCAATTTCTCTAAATATCATTTCTTTAGATTCTGTCCTCGTTTTCAAATTGGGATGAGATGTTTTTTGATTTTCACTTTTTACTTGGTTTTGCATTTTACCGAAGAGACATGCACGCTTCTTGAACAACTACAAACACATTGACCAGAAAGACAAAACAGGGTCTACTTGTTCTTTTCACGGAGGGATAGTCATCTTTCTGAGCTTGGCGCACATTAACATGCGCGTCTCTTCCACATTGAAAAACGCATTGAACAGAGAATGTAAAGACTGGTTCATACTGGCCGCGAAAACGAACACAAACGCAAATTTGTAAGGGTAGACAAAAAAATCGCGCTGCGAACTCGCAAAAGTTGAACAAAACTCAAGTGAAATTTTGCTCCAAATCTTTCTTGATGTCAAATTTGCTTTGCTTTCTTATTTTTTTGTAAAGTGAACCTTGCTAAAGTGTATGTAGAGTTTCGTTTTCAGGGAGGGAGGGCATCTTTATTACTTGATTTCGGCTAATCAACTACTGTGCTCATTCTGACCACTGGGCTAACGGAAAAGTTACCTTTTACAGATTCAAAATGAACGTTTCCTTACCGAATAAAATTGTTGCAAAGTAGTAGTTTTTGCAGTTTTATGAAGGAGAAACTTCTCTTCCGATTATCTCGAAAACGTTTTTCTTCAGAAAACGGTGAACAAAAAAGTGACTTTTTATTGTAAGGCAGGAAATTTTATAGTCTGTACCCAGAGGCAACGATGTTGCCTCTTGTTGTTTATCCTTTAGCGATCAGCGATGACTGCTTTCTTTATTAAACGCCCTCGGATGTCGACACGCACGAGTTATTAATTTACTTCCTCCTCTAAAAAAAATTAAAAGCCGTTGCGCTACAATCTCAAGGTTGGCAGAGTCGTGCAGGCCCGTCGATCTTGGCTCTTTGCACTGTGCATTCCGGCAAGTATTGTCACGATTTTCAGTCTCAAATAATAAATGCACGAGTGACCTATAACTAATGACATGTTAGTTATTCACTTCAGTATTGCAGGTGGCAGATAAACACTGATCTCATTGCATTGCTTTTCGTGGTTTGGATGCTTTGGATGCTAATGCAGCCAGAAGGCCAGCAGTTAGCTTTGAGAGACTATAGCAATGCCTGGAACCATGCTTTCGTGATGGATTCAGAACAAATATTGTCACGAGAAATCGGACAATAGGAGGCATAGACATGGGCTAGTGACACAGTCGCTGTAAAATGGATTAGCAAGATTTATTTATATAGTGATTCATTTTTAGCCGTGCAGAAGTTTAATAACTCCACTGTTTTGTCTCCCGTTTTCAGAAAGTACAGCAATATCCTAATACAGAGTCACATAGAATTTTGAACAAAAATGTGAACAGCAAAACTTAGTTGATGGAGAACAGTACCGCGACCTATCACATTTGCATCCCCTAGCTCAAAGAACTGTTATCAGTTTATCTGAAAAAGGGTAACTTAATCTTGAAAAATATCGCTCTTTGTCCAAGTTTATTTCTCGTATTGGCCTCTCATCTGGTGATGTCACGGAAGACCCCGTTCAAATAAAAAAAAAACACGTCCTGATAAATCAGAATCTATATAGCCAATCTCAAACTGACGAGGGTGCCCTCCACCCAATTTTAAATAATCTAAACAAACTAGACCCGGCTGACTCGGAGAACCTCGACTTTCCTCCCCAAGGAACTGGATGCAGCGGTCAAGCAACTTGGCAATAACAAAACGCCCGGCCTAGACGGTCTTACATCTGAATTTTTCCAGTCTTTCTGGTCTCTTTTCAAAGACGACTTCTCTTTCGTCCTGTCCTCCGCCTGCAGCTCCAGAACTCTTCCACCCTCCTTCTGTAGAGCTATCATCACACTCATACCCAAAAAAGACGATCTATGTGACATTGCAAACTGGCGTCCTGTCTTACTCTTCAAAACGGATTACAAAATTTTTTGCCAACTTGCTTGCCAACCGTCTTAAACAATACATTGGTTCCGTGATCCACCAGGACCAGATTTACTGTGTTCCTGGTAGGACCATTTATGATAACATTTGTCTCATCAGAGACATTATCAAATATTGTAATTCGAATGATGTTCCTCTGGCTGTGGTCAACTTGGACCAAAAGAAAGCCTTTGACAGTTTTGACCACTGCTATCTATTTAACACGATGAGAGCCATGGGTTTGGGCGACACGTTTTTATCGTACATTGAACTCCTGTATAATGGCGCTGAGATCCTGGTGAAGGTGTGCGGTTCGCTGACCTCACCCTTCAGCTTTGACAAAGGCATTCGTCAAGGGTGCCCACTCTCAGGACTCCTGTATTCGATTGCCATCGAACCCTTTCTCCACAAATTACTCCAAAACTTAAACGGCCACAGTTTCCTTCTTCCTGGTACTGAAAACTATTGTTCGGTTTCGGCATACGCTGACGACATTTCAATTTTTATCACCTCTGACACCGGCTTTAATATTGTACGCGAGACATAGTCTATTCAGCAGATCCTCTGCTGCAAGTTTAAACACTCAAAAGTCCCAGGGGTTGTGGGTCTGATCCTGGACCACACGTATCGATCGGTCCCTGAACTTTTTTCAGTGGAATAATGAAGGCCTCACCTTCCTCGGGGTTCGCTTGGGAAACACTCATGCTCACTTTCAACAAAACTGGACTAAATATAAGGAAAAACTAAACAACACTCTCTCAAAATGGAAACGTCTTTCTTCTACTCTCTCTCTCAAAGGCAAAGTTCTCATAGCAAATCAACTTGCAGATTCTAAACTCAATCACGTCTTGGCTGTTCTTTCTCCCCCAGACAATATCATAAGCGAACTCTAAGACCTGTTGGTCGACTTCGTCTGGTCCGGAAACGACACTTGCTCAAAAAACAAACTCTTTTTCAGAGACCCAACAAAGGTGGACTTTGTCTTATTTGCCTCCAAGCACGCACGCTCGCCTACAGAATGTCCACTATCCAACGCTTTCTCAGTCTTTGTCCTCATCCCACCCACAAAACGGTTCCTTACTTCCTCCAACGTTACAAAAAACTCAACTTTGATTTTCAACTATTCCAAATAGGTCTCGATCCCAAATTTTTCCACAGTATTCCTCCATTCTACGGCGAGCTTCTGCGTGCTTGGGCGGCATCCGGAGCTCGAATTAAACTACCTTCCGATTCGATCAGCCATGTTATCAATCTCCCCATCAATAGTTTTCTCTTAGCTCATTTGGCTGACGATGAGAACTCCGTTTTGCGGCTCCTATCGTGCGGGATCAGAATCGCTCGCCACCTTCTACACCCCTCCACCGGACGTTGGCTGGAAACTCAAGATCTTCACTTCGCCCCTTCAAGAATCCGTCCTAGCTCCCTCCGCCTCGTCGATATTTAACTCCGTCGTCTCCAATTTGCACTCTGCTCTACCTTCCCGACTCTCTTCGGCTTCTCCGGACTCCGGGCCTACTCGTTTCCTCTCCGCACCGTTCCCTTCACGCCAGACTCCTCCACGCCTTTCTCCATCGCTTCCGACCTCAATGGACTCTCCCTCCCATCCAAGACTCTCTACGACATCTTCAACCGCTCTGTCAACTCCAATCCCGCTATCTCACTGACCCACTGTCACCGAATTGGATTTTTCAAGAACTCTGACCGCTCTATCCCCTGGACTCAAATCTACAAGCTTCCTACTTCAAAAAAAGAAGGTGACACCCAGTTTAAGCTACTTTACAACGTTCTTCCTTCTCTCCCCGTCCTCAGCCATCTCAACCCTGACATCTCTCGTTGCTGCTGATGGTGCGGAGAGGAAGGAACCATCATCCATCTCTTCATTCTCTGCCCTGCCATCCAACCTGCACTCAACCTTCTTCACGCTCTGCTCTCCCGTCTGCTTCCCGACCTTCATCTCGACTTCAACTTCTACTGGATCCTGATCCCCCACGTTAGGGGTCGAAGCCGGAACGCGGTAAAACTTGCGAATGTTCTCATCGTCAGCCTGAACTGGTCTTATCGCACAACTAAATTTCCTGACCCTCTCCAAATCTGGTCCCACCGTCTAAAATCCAAGATTATCGTTGAATTCCACTATCATCGTCTTAAATCCACCATAGATCTGTTTTTTTGACAAATTTACTAATGAATCTCTCTTTACTGTAGTCAATCAAAAGATATTATGGCTGATTTTATCACTATTCTATCCCCCTCCCCTCCTTCCCTTCCCGGAGGTTGGCCACGGCAGTGGGTAGAATTGCCCACGTCCAGAGACGCCGGCGGCCTTCTCCACCCCTTTTCCCTCTCCCCCTCTCTCAGCCCGGCCTGAGTCCGGGGCAGCAGCTCACCTCGGCGAGATATGGGTCGTAGTCCCTCTGCCTCGTGACGCAGGCCCTCTACCTCTCCTTCCAGTAACCCTCCCTGAGCCACATATAATATTTTTATTTTTTAATTTGTCAATAGTGTATATTTCCTTCCATGTATTGTACAATTTTCCAAACTAAATTTTCTGCAAACGTGACTGTGATTCTCTTTGTTCACCCTAGTTGTTTTCTTGTCAACTGTGATAATTTCAACCGTTTTAACAGTTCTTACCGGTTATATTGTATCTCTTGATACATTCTTCTGTTTTATTCAATTATGTCAAAACAAATCTTTTATCTGTAAATATTCTAAATTTCTTGTAGGCTATTGTATTTCTTTTTCATTTCAATAGAACGAAATAAAGTTTCTGTTCGAAAAGTCAAAGTCTTCTTCTTCTTCCCCACTTTTTTTACCCACGACTTTGGTCCCTTCGCAACGTCGGATCTTCATTAAACGTATGTCAATGAACAACCCTTATGCATACATGGTCCTTGAACAATGACGTCATGATAACGTCATCAACTAATGTATGATTCATTTTTTGAAAATTTTTCTCAGCCCATTAACTTTGTACTCGCTTTTGAGGCATCGTTTTGGATACTCTTCGATCGTCATCAAAGTTACACCAAGGAAAGACATTTTTGCCGAAACAGCTGTTGTTTTCTTCAAGGTTTTTTCCTTTTTCAGACTATTTCTTCAGCCAATCGACTTTGGTAACATAATAAATCCGATCTACTTCAAACTTGGCACATATAAAACATCATCAGAGGACAATCCCAAAAGAAATTTAGCATGATGACGTCATCGATGTATTTATTCTCGATTCTTTAATAGATAATGTTTCCCATAGACTTTGTACACAGATTCGACGCACCATTTTTTGTCACTTTCCCAACTTAGATCCCTGTCAAAGTTCCAACAAGACCAAGCCTAATTCTGGGCCTGATTAAATTCAACTACCCTTTGGTCATGGTGGTATGTAGTACCCCGTCTCGCTCATGGGTTTAGGCTAGTGATCTGTATCTATGGTAAGGCTTAATACTAGCCTACGCTATGCCAGGGTTCATGATAGTTCACTCCTACCTCTGTGCCCTCAGTAACAACTGTCATGGGGGGTTTTCTCCATTGAAAAAATATCTGGTTAATTCTGGGGCCTTTAACTGTCTAAAAACTATTGAAAAAATTATTTGGTTGGTGACCGGACATGTTTGTTTTAAAATTCCCATTTGTGAGTTCCCAAATTCATATACATGTACAACCTCATGAACAAATGTACATCATGCTGCATTTTTATACGGGCTGTTAATCAGTCTGTAAAAAAATAAATAAATAACTATTTTTGCGTGACAGCAAATCTTACTTCTTTTTTCTTTTTACGGTACTTCTTCCATTAGCACTGAGCTGTTCTTCTATTGTTTCAAAATAGGAAAGTTCTGTTGACAATTTTATTTTGAATAAAGCAATTGAGCTGAACAGTTGAAGCAAGACTAGTTGAGCTCAGCATTGGATGAAATTCCCTGCCTGTCTTTCTTTTTTATTTTTATGATTTTATTGAGGAGTTTATAGACTTTAATAAAAAACTGTTTGACATATCCGGGAAGAGGTTTGACCTGATTCATTTTAGACACTGTTTCATTGTCTAACAGGAAAACCAGCCTATTTACACCAAGTGGACCATTTTGACTGGGCCCCAACCAAGAACATGGGCTACACCAGAGCACCTCAGAACCAGGACACGTTAGCACGCTACAATAGGTTGAAGCAGCAGAAGAGGAAAGCAGATGATGTTGCAGCTGCATCAGCACTGCTTGAGCTGCAGCAGACAGGCAGAAGAAACACTCAGGGATTGGAAGAACCTCCGTTGACACGATAGGGGAACAGCGACTCAGACCAGCTTGTCATCAAATGACATTACTACCTTAGAGGAGAGAATTGACCAGCTTGAAAGAGATAATATGGCACTTTGATCAAAATTGTCCGACATTAAGGAGCAACTAAAATCCTCAAGCCTTGATGAGAATGACTTCAATGGGGACAATTCTAAACTCAAGTTCTACACAGGACTCCCTTGTTGGGGATTGTTTCTTGCCCTGTTTAATCTTATTGCCTCTCCTCTGCCCAGCAGTGGCAAGCCTTCTCAATTCAGTAGAGTGTTACTTTTCCTAATGAAGATGCGATTAAATTTGTTTAATGAAGATTTGGGTCACAGGTTTGGAGTCAGCCAATCGACTGTTTCACGGAACTTCCACAGAATCCTTGACATAATGGCTGTTAAGTTGGATAGCATAATTCACTGGCCAGGAAGAGAATCCTTGAGGTTAAGCATGCTATGCTGCTTTCGAAGATTATTCAAAAAATGTGCTGTGATAATAGATTGTACTGAGATTTTCATTGAGCAACCATCTGACTTGCTAGCAAGGGCACAGGTTTGGAGTAACTATAAACACCACTCTACTGTAAAATTCCTTATAGGTATAACTCCACAGGGCTCGATATGTTTTGTAAGTAAGTGTTGGGGGGACGAGCTAGTGACACAGAAATCACACAAAACAGTGGACTTATAAACAAATTAATCCCAGGTGACTTGGTTATTGCTGATAGGGGCTTTTTTGTCGGTGAATATTGTGGCATGGCAATGGCCGAAGTCAAAAGTCCTCCATTCACCAGAGGTAAAAAAAGTTAGAGAAGGTAGAGGTAGATTGGAGTCGGGAGCTGTCATGTGTGAGGATACATGTGGAACGTGTAATAGGAATGGTTAAGCAGAAGTATACCATCCTTCAAAACCATTTACCAATAACACTAGTTAGTAATGGAGCATTTATGGAAGCTACTGGGGACAAAATGGTGAAAGTTGTTTGTGCCCTTGTTAATCTCTGCCCAGGGGTAGTTCCAACTGAATAACTTTCAGAAATATATTCTCAAACTTTGATTGTCATTGAATTCCTGATTAGAACAGTGTATGTTAAGGTAGTTTTTCTAATAATCATGCTTGTTAATTCTAAGAAGCGATTAATTTCTGTGCAGCACTAAGATTTGACAGCCGATACAAGTTGTTGCCCTATGATTGCATAA
Organism: Acanthaster planci; assembly: GCF_054643075.1. NCBI lineage: Eukaryota > Metazoa > Echinodermata > Asteroidea > Valvatida > Acanthasteridae > Acanthaster > Acanthaster planci. The sequence continues at coordinate 27,458,010 of NC_141778.1, read as the reverse complement.
GATTGCAATTAATTGGATGTTTGAAATCTCAAAAAAGTGGTTCTGCGCCCAGAACTTGCCACGATCTGCAACTAAGTTATTTTAAAATGTAAAAACTCAACAACCAAGAATAGTGGCTGAAATATCAAGATCATTTATTTCACCTTCCTGAACTGGCATCATCATTTATATAGGTCTTTAAATTCAAATGATGTATGTTTTGAAGGCTTATTATTACATTAAATTATTTGTATAACATTAACATTGCTGTGTCCAAGCTTTTTTGGCCATGTTACACTTGTCTTCAAGACTCATTTTGCTGTATCTGACCATTTAGGGACTTCTTGTCAGAATACTTGGCAGTTTTCTGCAGTGTGGACAGAACCATTTTCCTTCGGGAGGTATGCGTATCAGAAGGCACTCCATGTGAAACAATATTATGCTGCAATTCTTATTGTCACATTTAATCATCTGTCCAAATGATGGTTTTTCACAGTAGCACCACAACCTGTCCTTTTCATCTCTGTTGTCACGACTTGTTGCCTCTGGTTCTGGTATCTGTACATTTCCCGTCAAAGATTGCACAGGTTTCCGAGACAGCCATTTCCCAATCAACTCTTGAAGGACACCAGTTACAAAGAATGAGTTCACTGCCACCATAGCCTATTTGAAAAAGGAGGTATCTCTTGTGATCTCCTGGACAGTAAGGCCTTCCCTTGTCCACAACACAAACATTCCTATTTCTACATCACAAACATTCAGTTGGCATTGAACTTGGTAATAATACCTGTGGCCCATTTTCAGTTGCTAGCAACCATCTTTCCTCTCCCTACAAAGACCTTTTGGTTCATCTGTGATTGGAAGGCACTTGATTTCAAGGAGACGAGGTTGGCAGCATTTGCAGATTAAGAGACCATCAGGAGATGCCCTTACAAAAGGATGTTGGGGGCTGATGTAGAGGCCACAATCTCTCACCACCAGGCCTTGATGCTTAGGGTTTTCCTGACAGCAATATGCATCCCTTGCTTCCTTCTCATGATCACATCCCCACCTGTGATTAGAAATTGAAATGTAACAAAATAAGGAAAAAGGATATTGTAAGAAGGAATTCCAGGAAAAAAAGCTTACCTCGGATGCTGTTACCACTACAATAGAGAACAGGAAATGGTAAGTAAACACCAAACAAAGAACCTACATGTATAGGACAGTAAGGGGAAAAACTAAAAAGGTCTATAATTTATACAGTGAAATACAAATGCCAACAAAATCTAAAAAAAAACTACTGCAAAGTGCTTGCTGGCTAAAATGACGCTCGTAATTATTCCCATCCATTGTCATCCTTTTCAACAGTTGTTAAAGTAACATGTTTTATTAATTGTCAATTTCATAATATCCTAGCTGGCAATTCCAAACCCCCCCCCGTGACCAGGGTTTTTACCTTGTGTCACTGCATAACAAACACAGTACACACATGTACCTTGTTGCTGCCGTTGAGAACCGAAAAGCCTCTGGATCGCAAATTTTCTTGATGAGACTTGCTGATGGCGTAGCGTTTTCTGCACAATTACTTGAATTATTTGCATTTATTTCTTTTAGTGAATTTAGCTTTCAGAATCTTCATTTTTAACTTTGACAACTTTTTCATTACCTGTATATATCCTGTTTGCCATTTCGTAGACACATTACTCACTGCATTTTCCTTGTAAGAGTACACCCACACGGTGTCTTGTACAGTGAATATTGTTTCCGCCTATTTCACCTTGTTAGCCCAGAGGCTGTGGCACACTTCAGCATGCTTCATTTAAGCTTGTACTATCATCCACCAAGGACTTAGTTTTAAGGTGAAATTATTCATTCACAGTCATTGTTCTAAGAATCCAGCTAAGACATGTGACTAAGACCTTCCTTTCTTAAGTTTTGTGACTGACTTTAACTACATCCTGTTTTTAACTGTATATAAGTAATGCATCATTGTACAGCTCCTCAGTATTCAGTATCCAGTATCCAGATCCGGTATCCAGTATGCAGTATTAGTCTGCTTTTCAATTCTCCAATTCAGTCAACAGTTAGCTTACAATTCTATCGCAACCTTCTCGGTCGTTCTTGCAAATAAAGTTGGTAACAACGCTGAATCAATACTGACTCTCATGACGACCCTATGATGGCATGGCAGGATTTGTTCTTGCAGCACTTTTGAAATTTGAAGCAGTAATACGACCAGCTCTCTGGGCCAACCAGATCTTGCAGTTAGCCTGACCTTTAGTTCCCTCTTCCACAGCTTGACACTGCTGTGTTGTTATCTGTGTTGAACAGAAAATAGACTTTGGCTCAATACATTTGTTACTACATTCATCTTTTCACGGAACAAATATTTCAATCATATCATGGGACTAAAACTGGTAATTGAAAAAAAGTATTTTTAGCTCTAAAAATTGTGCCATTTTTGAGGCATTCTATCAGCACACCTTTTTAAAAACTGATGTGAACTGTTGGTCATGTATTTAGCCCATACCTTGAGTGAGTGATCTAGTCTCAGGTGGGCATACTTGCTGTAATGCAAATGCTCATTGCAAATGCAAGTCTGCCTTCTGAAAACTGTTCAAATCATTGTTATTGCTTAAATTGATTGAAGGCTTATATCCTCCATTCATGAAGGCTAAAACTGTTTCAGAAAGACCATTCATGATTTCAGGTTTAAAGGCCATTTACCCATGTGACAAACATGTAGTGAAATTACAAGAGGCAAGTTTTCAAAAGTGACAAGAGTTCTGCTGGGTGGAAAAACTGTACCTTTATTGAGTCACTGACAGTAGCACATTTCTGAAGAAAGTGAGGGTAAGTCAGGTCCAAACTGTCCGGGTCATGGAGAGATGAGAGGGCCTTTGGGTACTTGTCAGTAGCAGAAGGGGGAATAAATTCTTGGGCATAAGCATCCATGACACGATGAACAACTGGCCGAGCTGATACTTGCTGGAGAGAGGCATGGAATACGGCCAGTTGATCTGATGTAGGGGGTGCTATAGCAGCTTCTGTCTGAGGTTTCTTGCAGGTACTTGTTAAAGGCTTTCTGAAATTGATGTGCTTCACTTCTGCAGCACATACCTGTAATTGAAAAAAATGGAAATATTCAATGATTGGCCACATTATGCAAGAAATAACAGCTGCATCAGGGCTTCTACATTGGAAGTTTACGAGAAGCAGTTTCAGATTGTGATTATCGTTGCCTAAACCAGCCATTTTTCCAAATATTAAATGAATACTTTCCTCATCTTTTTCTTACATTTCTTTTTGCTGGTAGTCATGCACACTTCTGGGAAGTACAGGCATCTGATCCTGGAGCTTTCCTCAATTGGTTGGCTTTTACAACACTTGATGTTAATGCAGCAACATGGCTACAGGCTTCTCCCAATCTGCAAGGGTAGTAGATAAGAATTGATACAGACAAACATTGAATATCAGAAAGGTGAGTTTGCCTAACAGACATATCACTCAGACAACCAGGGTCATTTATTAGTCATACGCATGAATATTTTTCACTTTACAGACGACCTGCGAATTAAGAAAATATTTCTTACCCGGCCATGCATGTACAGTGTGCAGCTATAATATCTCCACACTTCTCAGCAGCAAACCATGGAATCAGAGGGGTTGCTGTCATTCTCTGGCTGTGTTTCACCCTGCCAATCACCACATATCTGGTCTTCCCGGACCCAGATTGGTATGTGTGAAGTTGCATATCGTGGACCCATCCAGCCTTGACAAAACATTCTGATCCTGTCATGGATTTCCATGCCTGCAATTCATGGAGGGAAAAGTGCATCTTACAAACAAACAAAAAAAATTCTGTCCAATTACAACATCACTTTGCCTACAGAAAATTTCTTCTTCCTTCCTGGACTAAAAATATTAATATTTCCTGATTTAATCTCATAATTAAACCCAAAATACACGACGTCCTAATATAAATCAAGGTTTCCAATATAAAGTAATTCACCAACCATGCCAACAGTTAACAGACACTGTTATGGGGGGGCTAATTAGTAATGTTATAGTGACTGGGTTAGGAGCAGCAATAACTAGAGGGAATGCATTTTGTGGCAAGGCTAACATGACTAGAGCCTAGAGGGCAGGCTTTTCCTGGAGGGGCTTGAGTAAAAACCTAGATTGTGACGAGATTGAAAACAAGAAAAAACAGCCTGATTCCGCCTTGGTGCAGTCAGTAGGCCACAGGTCTGGCTGTTTTCGGACTGACTTTGGTGGGGATCAAGTTCAGTTATATCTTATAACTAAGCTAAACTAGTAAGGGATCAACGTTAATGACGTTTTGGAAATTTGTTCTCTAATTCCTTTGTTTCTTTCTTTTCTTTGGTTTATGCAAATTAAAACATACCAAGGCAAACAAGTTTTTACTGGAGAAAGCAGGAGTAATTTTTTCTTATGTCTTCCTTTGTGTGCTGGCTCGGGGTTGAAATCATGTAGATGTACATGTCGTTCCACTGAACGTAAGGAATTATTATTTCCGGTGCAGCCTCCAGCTTTTTTGCGTCGATCTGATACGGGTCCTGTTTCAGGTTACATGCCTCTAATTTTTCTATATATCTCGATTTAGAAGCACCCATTAAGCCTTAAGCATAGGCAGACAAAAAATCCGACATGGTAAAAGTGAGGGAAATAAAGTATCGCTCTGTAAAATACGCTCTTTATTCAGATTTTGCATCGTGCGATTCCCGGTACAAAATGTACTGCACTATTTTGCGTTAGCACGCGCACTTCAACGAAAGCATGCCGACGCTTGACCTCGAAGATGGCGACGCCATTGGTCGTTAAGTTGGCAGTGACGTCAGTGCATAAGGTCTACAGAAGCCTTTTTGATGACGTCACAATATGGCTCTGCAACTATATAACTGTTTCATTATTTCGGGGCGCACGCACCCGCGTGCGCGAACGCTGTGCTTGCTCGCACTTAACCGTGAATTAAAAGAGGTTGGACAGTGAGAGCGACCTGGAATTGCTTTTACATCGACAATGATCAACACTGGATTGTATAATAAAGTTGAACCGTCCCAATCTGATTGGAAGTGAGGTCCTGATGAAATTCAGGCAGGTGGCCGTGGTAATTTGCTGAGAATGACATGTAACTTATTTTACCTGTTTTAATCTGTTTTTGTACTATAAAACACCTAATACGACCGCAATTTAAGAAATTCTGGGGGAAAAGCCGGATTATGACATCATCAAATCGGTAGATTTGTTTGCCGTCTAATCAACGCATTTTTTTACGCTGAGCATTCTCGACGTAGAACTGAACTCACAAAGTAACGATTTTTTTATAAATGCGAAGATTAGCTGTCTTGTTAGTCCTGATATGGGTAACAGTGACCGATTCCCTATTTAACAACCATTTTACGTGAAAGCAATGTGATTGATCCTTAAATTTAACTAATGTGCGAGATCGGCTCAGGAGACTAAAATCTGATAATGGCCTTGCCTGCGGCTCGGGCATTAGTCGCGTCTTAAACGCACGGTCAAGTCCCACCAAACAAATAATTGTTCCCTTTTTGAAATAGTCTGCAGGAAAATGAAAAAAAAAAGGTAGTGCTCAGAACACATTTATTCCAAAGTACAAGCAAATCCATGGCTGTTATATTAATAGCCTCTTTATTATTACATTATTGGTCACTGGTCTTCGGTCAATGTTATTCCGTTATTCCAGTAAATTGCACGAAGTCAACTCGAACAGAAACTTGACTCGAAAATGTCTGCAATTGATGCCAAATCCGTAGAAAACCTGACACTAATTGAAATCAAGAATGAGCTCAAGAAGCGAGGTCTCTCTATGACTGGGTGTAAGAAGGCTTTGCTTGAGCGCTTGAAGAAAAACTTGCAGCAAGATATATTGGATAAGGTGGATCGGGACAGTGGACGTGATGTGGCCGTCATGATACCCGATTCCGGACAGAACAATGCGGTTGGTCTACTGTCTATTCTTAGTCATATTAACAGATTGAATGATAATATCAAAGCACTAGATCACAAGTTTACCAATGAAATTACAAAGATCTCTGAGAAGTTAAAAGTGGCGTTTTAAGAAAAACTAAAACATTTTGAATCCGAAAAACGGGAAGTACGGGCCACCATTGACATGTTAATGAGCGGTAACAATAAGCCCATTGATCCTGCGGGATGCACCCTAGTCTCAACAATGAATCGGTATGTACCACTGACCTCCGATGAACCAAACGAAAGCGCTTCTGATCTTCCAGCGAATGACAGTATATCTGAGGCAGAGGCCATTGATAAGTACTGTGATACTATAACGTCAAATTCCAAAGAAAATGCCAACCCTACAATAAGATCTGATGGTACAGTGGCCGAGTGGGTGACTCGTTTCAGAAGCAGCTACACCATTACAAGGAGAAACACAACAGTCTTGCTGCAACGAATAGCGACATGCTCATTGTTGGCGATTCAATGGTAAAGCACATCAGTGGCCCACGACTTAGCAGATCCAAACAAGCGAAGTGATGATATCTACAGATGATATCTACCCCTATTCCACAGAACTGATCCTGAAACGCAAACCTCGAGAAATCATCTTTCATGTGGGTATTAATAACACCAAGGATGACGCATGTGATCTTTACAATAAAGTGGTGTCAGTTTGGGAAGCCATGAAGTCTGTGACCGGCACCACTCCTAGGGTAACTATCTCTGAGATAATACACCGCACTGGAGAAACCAAAAGGGAGAAGAAATATTATAGTAAACACTTCCAGTTTTGAATTCAGGAGTGAATGGATATGGAGGTACATGTATAACAAGGGGTATAGGTAACACAACTTGCACATTTAACAAGCAAATGAAGCAAAATAAGCAGAGGGACTGACAAAGTCTGTAAGTTTTTCCAAACAACCATTTGATTCAGTCTACAGCAGGTATTGAACACATGACCAAAAATCATGGTGTGTTGAGTGACCCAAGGTCAGTCTCCGGAAACCGCGAACAACTTAAGATAGTAACCACCTCTTACAAGCCAACTGGCAACGTAAACAGTCCTTCATAGTAAGTGACCTACTAATGCAAAATTCCTCCACAACTTCCCCTCAATAAATGAACTGCTACTTGGGGGGAAATCGTGGGGAAAGTACTCACTCTCCCCACAATTTTACTGCAACTTGTTCCGGACGAGATTTGAGATTACTAATAAGAATGCTTGTCCCTGGATTACTGATAGGTAACTCAGCTGATGAATGATAGAGATCGTATCCTTAAGGCACCATGGAAAAAGTCGGAACGCGTCCGGAAGGGCCCGAACACGTTCCTTTGAGTCCGGACTCAAAGAAACGCAAGCGGACTCAGTCTTGTGTGTCACTGCGTTCCCTTGCGTTCCTTTGAGTCCGGACTCAAAGGAACGTGTTCGGGCCCGCCCGGACGCGTTCCGACTTTTTCCAGTATTTAATCGAAAAATTGGCAATTTGGTGTCTTTTGTGTCTCAAGGCAAATATGTGCCATTATTATTTTGTGGGTTTGTTGCGCAGAGGTGCATTTAAATTAATCCAGTGGGAAATATTGGGGACACTGCCATAGCCATTCCTCACTCATTCTTTTTTTTGGGGGGGGGGATAGCGGCACCATGGATAAAGTTTGTGATGCTTCGGGCTCTCCAAATTATCTATTACGTTTTCTGCGAATATAGTGCAGTGCAGAATATTTACATTGTTTGTATTTTTTACCTGCATTATTTACTTTAGAGTCCGTCATTATTGAGCTACGTTCAGAAAAGGTGGGCTATTTGACCTATGGTATCAGAAAGTAATTAGACATACGCAATTGCGCAAGTATCCATAATGCATCGCGCTTAATTGTTTGATTGAGAATTAGAGATGAGCCTTCCACCAGCCCCCTTGGGTAATTCCATGGCTAGATATCGTGTAAAAAAATAAAAATGCGTTTTGAGCTCAGACCAAGGAATACATCACATCAATGTCTGTGAAGACGCACGCACGTATACATGGACTTATAATTATACACGCATACATTATGATTGTGTATTCCGATCTTCCTTCGCTGAAACACGGCACTGAAAACGGCACGTGGCCACAGCCCGTATGAAATACACTGCGTGTATGGACTGGCTTATCTAGTATCCAACATGGCGGCCTGGCAAGGGGCGGCGATTTTTCAACATTGGGAGCGGGGGGGCGGAGACGGGCTTGGGAGACAAGCTGGGGAGACAGGGGGGGGGATTATTGTATTTCGACCTCATGGGTCCGTACACACCCACCGCCATGCTCTACGGACCGAATAGAAGGGCGCTGGTCGAGAAGGCTAAATTTCTCCAAAAATGATAATCACAAAGGCATAATATGTGCCAGGTCAAAACTAATTACATGTATTGAATGTAATGTGGTCGTCCATAAAAAATATAAAAATAAAACGTAGTTCTTGGATCCGGAAAAAAGTTATTGCTGGAAGATACATGTACTGTAAATAGATCAGTAGCCCTCGGGGAAGATGTTTCAACTTTTTGGTCATAATTGCCTTGAAATCATTCTTGTCCATAGCGGAAAAACATTTGAAAAGTACGGGCATGGGTGGGCTTTTCTGCTCTGAAATGGTAGCAAACTATTAGAAGCCCGTGAAGCAGCAAAAGATATGAACGATTTCAACAAAAAGCTACCAAAAATAATAAATACAACAGGCCAGACAAAAAATTTCTCCTGAAGAAAATTACTTAGTTTTGTATAAATACATACAAATCTGCATGCATTTTTTTTTACATATTTATACTATTTACAGGTCTTGAAAGAAAATTGAAAGAAAACTGTTACCTGTCTAATCATTCATTTTCTGTTTCAAAACGCCAGTTTTACTTTAAAAACTAGTCAAACACATTCTTCCGAGCTGACGAATAAACATCTTTTCGTTTGTTGGCAAGTTGTAAACAAATAGAATCCATAAATGGAAATATATTCACTCTCCATATAACGTTAGCGGTCTTTTGCATTGGCAAGTTCTTACATTGTAATTTGTTTCAAAAAGTTTAAAAAGTCATGCCCCAAAACACTGCCACATTTAAAACAAAAATATTAGTTTCATTCTGAAAGCTTACTGTTGATATAGAGAACTATGTCTTTTTTTAAATGCACATAATCACTGCTAAAGAAACAGTTTTTAGTGAACAAGGGGCACAACCTACGCAGACTGGACCTCCTATGCCTGCACCGCAGCAACCTCTACAAACACCACAGCTGCCGGAAGAGAGGCCAACTCTGCAACTGCCAGAGGAGGTGCTAGCCCCCAACGCACTGAGGTTTTACCCAACCTCCTGCCCCTGAACTAGTTGAAATGCCACCCCAGCCTCCTGTCCTTGAACAAGCTGATCCAGCCCAGCAAAGACCAACCCTGCAGCAAGGATAGAGCACAACAGCAAGCCCATCATCCACAACCTCGGCAACCTCTTCTGCCACGGCAGCCACCCCAGTCACAACAGCCACCCCAGCCAAGAGGACGAAAACCCCACTATGTCCACTGTGAGCTAACGAACAATGTAGTAATTGGGTGTGCAAACAGACCAACGGTAACTTTACTGCGTCAGGATTATGAGGCAGTGTACGACAAAGTAAGATGCGGAAAGGACTTGGTCGTAGGACTGTTAGGAAAAGTTTTTACTCATGCTGAACTGCCCAACTTCAACTACTTTGGTGGTTCTGTATCTTCATTAGGGAGCGCAGCTGTGGAGAAGTGGTCATTGCGAAGTGACAATCGCTTCAAAGCTATTGTCTCCCAAGCTGAGAAAGAATTCCCTGGAAGTACTGTAGGTTGCAGCAAAAGTTCGCTTGACTGAGGGTATGTTGAAGCATGACATTGACACTGCCTGATGTTAAATACATGTACATAAAACATGTAAACAAGCTTTAAAAATATACAGATAGGTGGACCAGAAATATTTCCATATACATGTACTACTTTCACTCAACATTCAGTGTACAAAACCTACATCAAACTGACAAATTCTTTTAATATTCTTTTAACCAATGTATAGACTGGTAATTGTTGGTGTAATTTTATTATTTTAACCGTAACCATTCTAAATCCAACAATATTAATATTATTTTGCGTACAACTGAGGGGAAGGTAGGCCCTGACAGTTTGGTTATTAAACCATAAATAATAAGGCGCGACTGCTTCATGTACATGTCCAAGGTTTATGGACCAAAATCACTTGTTGGGTTATTCAGACTTCCGCACAGAGCATAATGATGAATTTTACCGTTTTGGATCTAAAATAAGTACGGAAGCCTGAAATGTCACCAAACTTGACGCAAGATGTCGCGACACCACCCTCCGCGATATATTGGAAGACGAAAGACCTTTCATGTAGATTTCCAAATTTTATGGGCCAAAATCACTTTTTGGGGTTGTTCGGCCTATTTACAGTATGTTACTCACGTTTTAATACCCTTTGACTTTAAACGAAAACAGAACATTCTTAGCAATAGTGTAAAGTTTCCACTTCGTTGAATTCGTCCTTCTTTGTTAAAAACCATTTCACAATCGTTACCTTTGACCGATTATTACACACGAATGGCTTCTTGTGGAAAATTTACTCCTTCAGTTATCATGTGGTTTTGTATTTCTTTTGTAAAAGGGAGAGGACAACGGAAAACAGGCCACCAAGCAATGGTGGAGCTACTAGCCAAAGGGCATGTCGGGTGCACGTACATGTACTGCCATGTACTAGACATGAACACCTCGCAGCCCCGCTGCAGGAAACCTGCAGTTAACAAGAAATGTAAGCGTGCGCAAGCTGGTATCATTTTGCTATTTTCAACCGATTAAAATAAGCAAATGTCATACGTCGACTTCATTCTAACGTCTGAGTATGTGGTGATGCAGACTTCCAAATAATGTTTGCAATTTGCAACTGTAACAATGTTGAGATTTGTGAACAGGTGTTCAGAAAAGTTTAGTGGTCAATGAGTCAAACACCAGATGCTCACCAAAGCCAGTTGACCCATTGATAAAACTTGGTTAGCTACTACGAATATGGGGGCGGAGGCCAGTGCACCCAAAACTTTCCTTTTTTCATGGAATAATATTTCTTTGAAAGGAAGGGGTGGAACTTTATTAAAAAATTGATATAAGTCATGGGTTTACATTATTTGGTTTCATTCTGATTGGTCAATGGAATAAGTCATCAATTTAGAGCAGGGTGATGTAGCCTTACTGCATAATTTACTTATGACTTATATTCAGTAGCTATGTTAATATAGTAGATTTGTAGAGTATAAAAACCCTGAAAATGTGTTGAGTAATCAAGTTGGAACTTTGCGAGTAGAGAGCTAAAGTCTGATGAGACCAGTTTTGGTGCTTTGAGCCTGGGAAGTGTTTTCGTGTTGAGAAAATACTTGATTTGTGAAGTATTTTGCTGCGGTGAAATACTTGTTTAGCAAACAGGAGGATTTTCCTCACCAACTCTCTGTTTGACTGTGAGGAGCTTTGCCTGAGGCGAAGTTTTGAGAATAAAAGAAACTTGTATTCTTAACCAACTTCTGTTTGTCAACAAAGATTTCGTCTAAGTCTGAATTGTCCGTGCAAATGGGCCAGGACGATTGCTTCGAGTTTGGTTACCAAGACTCAAAATTCAGCGCTACTGAGGAGTCGAGGTTGTTACAGCAACGCACAAAAAACCCAAACAAACAACAACAACAAACGATTTTAAGCGAATCACAGTAATGTTGGTTCAACTAAAGAAGTTCTCATAAAATCCTTTTGAATCTTTCGCAAAATACATGTAAAAGCAACACGCACCCCAAAGCCCACCAAACCCACATCTTGAGTGAATACGATACTGTGTACGTGAACATGGATATTATTTATTGTATTTTGCAAGGCTATGATATTTACAAGAAAATAGACATGGACAATCCCCAACAACCCGAATCTTTAGGCAAACCCGCCGTTCTCCGACCTGATGAATCTGACTATTCGAACTTACTGCATGCCCTTATTAGCGAAGTAAAACAAAATGTTTCTCATCCCCGCGTGCTTCCTTTTTTGGCCATCACATGGACATTTTTTATGTTAACAAAAAGTCGAGAAATTCATCGAATTTGAGATACTAAGCGTCACATTGATATCTTGCAAGAGTGAAGGTGACAGGGATTGGCAGCTGTGTAACATATTAACGGCCATCTTGGAAAGAAAGAAATTAAAATGCCCGTCGCCTCCCTTTTTTCTAACTCTGGACGAGAAACTTAGTTTTTTTTTTACTTGGCCTTGTATTGCCCACCACTTGCCCATATTCGCAAAAAATCCAAGTGTTGCTTGCTGTTGTGCCGTGCGGGTGGTGTTTTGTATAACCGGGTGGCTGGGGCGCAACACATACATGACACAATATGTAAAGGTTTTCTTTTACAATCGTGGACGTTCCTATTGCCCTCTTTTGTTTGCACTGTAACTTTTTTGGAAGGCCTCTAATATGCTTTGTACACGTTAGCAATCGTGGACGTGCTTGCATTGCCGCCTGCTGCTGTCCAATATCTTGCTTTAACTCAATGACCAAATTTTTATCTCTTCTTTTAAATGCGACCTGCTGCGGTCTGAATACGAAAAAAGTGAAAAAACAATACAAGCGATAAAAAAAAAAACGCTCTGAAAACATATGTGTCATATGTTTTTTTTCTCCTGCGTGGGCCATTAAAATGGTCCAACCCATCACCACCACCACCATCCTATGGAATTCCATATCTGCCGTCGCCTATCGTCCGTCGCATTTTGCTTTTTGTTGTGTCCCAATTCTGCCATTTACCAGTTCCAAACATGTCATTTTCCGTCGTGCGTCGCCTGTCGTGCGTCGCCCTTCAAATGGGTTGCATAGGACCTGCAAAAGCCGGGGTTTAACAAATGACAATTTGATGATTCCATTCACTTCTAACGATCTTTTCCCAATAAGGCAAGTACAAATTCCACCTGCAGTACTAGTCCCATAATTAATGCCAATAATGCTAGACTACCCCTGCCCCGTGACAAGAAAATGTCGCCTTTCTGAGAATTCCACCAAGTGCTTTGGGGGGAAACACATTTTCAGCGAAACTGTTCAGGCCAACTTATCCACAGTCTAATTCTAATTTACATACTGTAAAAACGTGCCGACTTGTTTTCATCAAATTCTAGAAAGAAATCTGCCAACCGATGCAGATATTCCATTTTGTCCTCTCAATTTCACCTTGAAATGCAGAAATACTAGACGGTGCTGTGGATAACAAATTTGTTTATTAAATGTATTGTCAGGGGGCTATTACCACTTGGTTTAAGTTTCCGTTATCAGGCGTACCCGGTGTTCGATCTGTACATGATTCACGGAGATACAGATTCTTTTTAACGTGTGTGAAGTTCCATTATTGTGATTCATTAACGGTTTAAAATCTAAAAAGCAATGGGCAATGAGCAACATAATCTTTCGGCTCCTTAAATTAGCTTGCCCGATTGTGGTTAAATCTCTGACCTACATTCACTATGAATTTCAGCACCATGAATTTGCAGTTAATTTGCAGTTTCACTGTGAAATTGTTTTTTCACTGCAACTTCATGGCAGTTCACGTGGTGAAAACATCGTGAAAATAATCCCGGATGTGACCCCTTGCCGACACCTTGAGGTCAAGTGAAAACACCATGAAAATGCAGTGAGCCCATCTAGGGGGCTTTCCTCATTAACTTTGCGGTGGGGGTAATCCTTTAAATGCTTTAAGGACCCATTGTCATATAAAAGGTACCATTACCTGTCTTCTTACTGTGGTGGTGACAGGTGTAAATGTACACTGAACACCCCAATCACAATGTTTGCATCCTTGCAATGTACATATAACCCCGGCCAGGTTGTTCACACACTACATCATGGCCTGTAGCTGAATGAGAACATTGTAGGGACTTCAGCAAAACGACTCCCCACAAATTATGTCACCTCACAGAAACATTTATTTCAATTTTGTGGCATATCTGTGATTTATATTTAATTTGCTTGAGTAGAGTTATACTCATGAATATTCTGGAAATTCATAATTCCCATGGCCATTTATGATTACTCATCGACAATTAAACAACAGTCAGCACCGAGTGCACACTGTTATGCATGATGTTGGAGCAGAAAACACTAGCGCCAAAAAGAATGTTGAAATTTGTGGGGGAAGACGCGGACTAGTGAAAATTCTGCTTATAGACTAGTAAAAAGCCATCACTGCTGGTCCGGCTGGCAAGTGAGAAAAACGTTACGGGCAAACCCTGTCCATGCACGACGCTGGATTGGACAATGATGTACACGCCGTTGCTATCCTCGCTCGCTCTGATGCTACATTGTCGGCTTTGTTATTCCACCACTTTGTATACAGTTTCACAGTCTTTTGGCATTTCCATAATTCGATGTGGTAACTTCACAACTTTACCACTCAATGTGCCTTTTGCCCACAAAAGTTGGAAATATTCATATGTCTTCTGGTATGTGGTCAAGGGGGGGGGGTGTTGTGACATCTAACACCAAGTTTCATGGAATTTTATGAATCGTGTCACAGTTTAGACCTGGGGAAAAAAACTTGTGTCCTTCCTCCATGGTTCTACATAAGCAAAATGTGCTTATCAACTTTTCAGCTCCATCCGGCAAATTTGAGCCATCGTACGTGTATCCATCTCTTCTCACAGCTCAAAAAAGGAAAAATCAATCCTGTCTTTTGTAGGAAAGACAGGATCCTGTCTTCACAAAACACCTGCTTTACATTCACAACATGTGGAAAAAAAGTTTTGTGGTTTTCACAAGTTCACTTCGCATTTCGCTAATCACGGTTTCGAAAACACGCACGCAATATTGCTTCATGCAAGGTTTCCGCTGGTTCCCGGAGGCCCAGACCTAAACAGGGGTATTCAATCGCTCCTTTTGTTGGTAACCGGTACGCTAATTCCTGGCTGTCTATCACACTAATCTTTTATTACGCTTTGACAGTTAAACCGCTGTTTTCCCATCTTCCACGGTGGCAAGCTGGACTGGTGTACCGTTATGGTTATGAATAACAATAGGACCATAAGCTACGAAGATGTTGACGTGAAAAGTCCTTGAAACTGCTGTGAGCTAATCCGCTCCCAAGCTGATCAACTTTCCACCGTGAAAACGGGCTTACATTGCCTTGACAAAAATTTCACGGTGATTTAATGGTAAAACTGCATTTTCACGGTGTTGAAAGTTCATAGTGATTTTTAATATATTCCTTTATACAATTCGTGTTCCAAATGCATGGAAAAGTGCTAAGGTTCTCCCGCTTCATAAAGCTGGTGATAAATCGTGTCTAAATAATTACAGATCGATTTCGGTGTTGCCAATATTAATAAGTAAAATGTTAGAACGAGCACTGTACAATCGTCTTACATGACAATCAATCTGGTTTTAGGCCACTTCACTCAGCCACCCCTGCTCTGGCTAAACTTGTCAGTAATTGGTCTAAGAATATTGATGAAGGTAAACTAACAGGTGTTGCATTTATTGATCTCAGAAAAGCCTTTGATACGGTTAACCCTGATTACTCAATAAGCTTGGCTCGTTAGGTTGTTAAAAAAATCTCTAAAATGAATTCTATCTTATCTTGATGAACGCATCCAAGGTGTTTGTTTCAAAGGTACAACCTCAAATACTTTGGTTGTTAGAACAGGAGTCCCACAGGGATCTATTTTGGGCCCATTATTGTTTTCTATCTATGTAACTATAGCTTGCCTAATTCTGTGAGTGATGGAACTATTGACATGTATGCCGATGATCTACGTTTACGGTTAAGGAATGCAGGTTGGTGAAATAGAGGAAAAATTGACCAACGGTATGTGCCGTGTGATGAATTGGATAAAGATACAGACGTGTTCTTAATTTAGATAAAACTATAATGATTATTGGGACAATGGCCAAGCTAAAGAACACTGAGAATTTTAATGTAAAATGGTATTGCTGTAAAACGTATTCAGGTTGCTAAATGTTTTGGGATTTTAATTGATGAGGAACTACATTGGACGCAACAGATGGATAAAATTAATAAAACTGTGCAATCTAAACTAGGTATGCTTCTAAGGGTTAAACAATATGTTCCCTCTGAATGCTTTACCCTACTCTATAGCTCGTTTATTCAGCCCCATTTTGATTACTGTTCACAGGTATGGTTAGATAGATTTCGTATGCACACGGACAAACTTGAAAAGCTTCCAAAGCGTGCAGCAAGAATAATCTTAAACAAGAATTATGATTCTTCGTCCGCTGACCTTTTTCGTGAGTTAAAATGGATGCCTTTGAGCAAATGCTTCCAATATAATCGGGCTGTACTAATGTACAAATGTTTGCACAATTTGGCTCCTGTCTATTTGACTCCTGATTTTACCCAAGCTAACCGGGTTCACAACTACAACACCCGACATGCTATGAATTCACTTGTTGCACCAAGATGTAAAACTGAATGCTTGAGGAATAGCCCGTTTGTCACAGGAATTTACGAATGGAACAAGCTAGATCAGTCAATTAGATCATTTATTTATTTATTTTTTGTCTTATTTATACACAGGGAACCCATTCTGCCAAGGCTGTTTTCCAAGGGGCCGTGTAACACGTTTAAAGCAGGAGAAAAATATAATCAAAAAAGTACAAATATATTACTGCAAAATAAATTTAACCCACTAAATTAAGAATGTAAGAAGAAAATCATTAAATCATATATATTTAATTATTATCATATATAAATCAAAATGGTAAACTATACGTACTTAAGATGAGAGATAAACAAAAGCACATGTATTTAAGTTAAACCTGAGCAGAAAAATGGACGTCTAGCAACTAAAAATAGAAGGTTTAAAGCTTACTATAAAACAATTCAGAAACAGCAGTAAAAGATTTGATTGAAATCGCAAATACAATAAAAAACAACTGGATGACATGAAACGAAGCAGTAATCTCGTTAGACATTTGTGGCCTTCAACTTGCATTTGAAGCCACTAACGCTGTCTGCAGTCTGTCATAATTCCAAGTCTGAGCACCCCTGTAACAGAAACTCCGCCACAAGGATTCCGTTTTGGGCAGTGGTATAGACAGTGATTGGCTGCTTCGTCTGAGGTCATAGTCAGTGGTTGTATTTTTAAATTTATTTAAATTCCTTTCTTCGAGAGGAACCCATTTTAGCATTTCTAAGTTAACACTGCTAGGGACACTCCAGTGTGCATAGGTTATCATACGGTCGGTTTTTTTTTTATAATTTTTGCAGTTTTGTTTGAAGTGTTGTACCACAATTTCCTCATACAAAATCACAGCAATCAAAGTGTGAAGAAACTATGGCATTAAACAATAGTATATAGTAGCTGTCAGGGGATAATTTTTTTCACTTTCTTGGTGACATGCATTCCAACCAGAACCTTTTTTCGTACATGATCAACATGGTCCCGCCAGCTTAGGTTTTCGTCCACAACAACTCCAAGATGTTTACAACTGCGCACACGTTTAAGCGGGGTCCCGTTAACGGTGACGGTGTCATCGTGTATGTTGCGCAGCTTTGGCTTTGTACCCAACATTAAGACCCAATTTATTTTGATTGAGCCATTCCACTACACGAGTCATATCTTCGTTGATGTTGTCTATGAGACCTGACTCATCTTTGCTGTCATAGTACAAAGCAGTGTCGTCAGCATAGATATTGACCTTAGAATGAGCTACATGCAATGAGAGGTCATTAATGTAAATGATGAACAAAAGTGGACCGACAATGGATCCTTGTGGTAATCCACAACTTACTGCGTGAAAGCCCGAGCTCTTCCCGTTAATTGTCGTATAATGAGAACGGTCCTTTAATTTTAAGTAACTTCGAAACCAGTTAATCCCATTGTCGTCAGGACCGTAATGCTTTAGTTTCTGGATAAGTATATCTAGATCAACGGTGTCGAATGCATTTTTAGGATCAAACATGATCACCCCAACCATATCACCATGATAAAGCTTTTGTGCCATTTATCAGTGATATTAATCAGGGCCGTAGAGGTTGAATGTAATGGTCGGAATCCTGATTGGTTTATATTAGGCAGCTGGTTCGAGTTCATATAAACATATAAATAACTGGTCGAAGACTGCTCTCTCAAGGATTTTTGAGAAAATTGGAAGAACCGATATGGGTTTGAAGTTGGTTGTTTACTTAAGTTACCTCCTTTATGCATTGGGTTGACTCTTGCTTTCTTCCACTTCTGTGGAAATACGCCAGTATTCAGTGAAAGGTTAATTATATGCGTCAATGGACCAGCAATGACAAGGGCAGCTATTTTGATAAGCTTAGCAGGACAATTGTCATGTCCTGTGGCTTTAGTGGCAGCAAGACCCTGGAGTTGCTTAACACAAAATCCTCACTAACAGGTTCAAAGTGGAAGTCTCCAACTGGGACTGTAATACTGCAAAAACATTTGCTTGATGAATCAGTGCAAGCAGGTATTTTGAGGCAAGTTTAGGTCCAATGCTTGCCAAATACTAATTAAGCACCTTGGCAATAACTTCAGGTTCAGAAACATCTTTGCCATTTGTGCGAATGCTACTTATAGCATATGTTTTACTTTTGCTAGGAATAAGTTGTTTGAGATGCTTCCATACTTACCCACTTTTATTTTTACTTGATTTGATGGCTTGATGGAAGTACTCCTTTTTAGCATGTTCAATATTGGCATTAACCTGGTTGCGCAGGGTCTAATTTTTTCCAGCAGTCATCCTGTTTTGAAGTGATGGCCATCTTTTTTGAGTGATCCCTTTTTGTAAATCAACTCCAATATATCCTGATTTAACCAGGGTGAATGGGTATGCCTCACTTCATATTTTTTTTACAAGGAGCATGCTTATCGCAAACATTAAGAAAGAATGTTTCGAAAACGTCAAACGAACCATCAATGTCATTCATACCCAAGATACAATTCCAGTTGACACTGGCAAGATCGTGGAGGAAGTTTTCCTCAACTAGCTGGATACCTTGTAAGTGTGATCACCCAACTTTGAGTCAATTCTTCCCCGGGTAGCATATATCAGGGAGTGGTCACTTAATCCATCATGAATAACTCCGCTGCTAGTAATTTTGAGCTTGTTGGTTGTAATAGCACATCAGTAAGTTCGATAAGTGTTCCACTACTCTGGTATGTTCATTTATCACTTGTTTAAACACCGCCGTATATGAACATGAACGACTCATCTTAAAAAGCGCACATATAGTCCTGTGGTGCCTCTAAGTATATATTTTCAAAAATTTCAAAAATAAAGTATATTGTTTTGAAGTTCATTAAAAAAATACTTCATTTATACTTGAGGGCATCACAGGGATTTCTTTTACCTTAAAAATTCCAAAGGTACTTCACTGTATCACCTATACCTGATGGCATTACTCGACTTTATATCCAATAGCCCTCTTTTTTGGCTTTGTCCAAAGCACCAAAAGGCCAAGGCATGACAGATCACGTTTCACGTGAGCGCTGAACACATTTACAGATAGTAATGAGATTTCTCCCCCTCTTCTCGAGAGACACCTGTCCTACGTAGTCTAAATTGGCGTATTTCTCCAGCAAATGCGGCGGGTCCATTAGCGGGTCTTAAATGAGAAGAATGCACTACATTTACCATCCATCAGAGAGGATTCCAGTCAGGTCGACATCTGCCGGGGATTTGAGAAACCCGAAAATCAAAACGTTTCTTTTGGCGACCTACTAATATTGGTATCGCGTTCCAGCCGTCCAAACTGTTTCCTGAGGGTATATATGTTGTGTATGGCAGCTATTTTTGGTTGTAAGAAATTTTGCTCGACAGGGATAAACATGAGTAGGCCCTTTGTGCTATCCCTGCGTAACAAAAGCAGTTACCGAAAGATGGCTGCCATGCGCAGCCTCTATAGAATCTTCGAAACTGGTCGTTAAGACCTAACACCTATTATCTTTGGAATACATACAGGTTACTCTCCCCCACATCGGTTGAGCTTTCAAGTCTTTTTGCCATTTACGATTCAGTGGAGTTATAGATGCAATCGCAGTGGCTATTGCAACGGAGGTTTAAACAGGTTTCTGTCTATTTTTTTTAAAGAATTCTGGTGCATTGGAAACATGAACCAGACCAGTCTACAATGAATGGATCTGGGACTATTTTCTTCTGGGAATATAAAATCTTCCCAAAAAATAAATCAACAACATGTACAAGAAGTAAATATGCGATCTGATTGAGATAATAAAGAAAATTAAGGAATACAAAACGGTGTGCGTAACGATTGGAGTCTCGCAGAGCCACAAGCAGTAACTGGAAATTGAAGTCACGTGCGATACAGTTACCGTAAGTTTGGCCACTTCGGAAGACAAACGCTTCCGGTTAACCTACTTTATGCATGTTAACACTCAGGAAGCGTTGTGCAAGTTGCATAATATCCCACCATTCGAAAATTACTGTCGAGCTTCAGAGCTCCTTGCATAACTTCCATTAATTATTTGTAGGCTTTTTGCAATTTTGCGAAAAGGCATTACTTCTGTTTTTTTTTAAGCTTTTCCGTAGATTGCAGAAAAGGTATTCTTTTGACTTTTTACACGTTTTCATGGCACAGTTTTGATAACTTGGAGAAATTCGATCGTCATCAACGTTACACCGAGCACAGAACTTGAAGCAAAAATAGTGTTAAAACAATTACATCATGATGACGTCATCAAGTGATTTATTTTAATTTCAAATATTTACATATTGTGTTAATGTTGTAAAAGTCCATATAAAATCAACCGTGGCCTCTTGCAAAATTCTTTTTGCAGGAAGTGGCAGAGTAAAATTTGTTCGATTCATCTTTTGTTGGTCAAATCACGAGACCCTTTTTTCCCATCGAAACCGAAGTGGGCTTATTGTTTAAAAGTGGTAATAGGCATCAACTTGTTTTCAACGGTTTTAGTCTGTTGGGGTACAGTATTCTTCAAATCATCTACTGATAACATCACGTAATTGTCGACCGCCCTCTAGCGACAGGTTAAAAATTCTGGAAAATGAATTTTGAATAGATGTCTGTGGCGAAGTTTGTGGGAATCGTTGGAAAATTGATGTGGATGGTGTTCTTTACCCAGTTAACACATGTGTGAAAATTTGGGGCTGATGACGCCATCATGCCAGAAGTTATAAAAAGTATGTTACTCTTCAAAATTTCGTACCAAATCAACTATAAGAGTGAATAGCATTGGAGTCTATTGCACCAAGTGCGTAACTGATGTACTTGTTAACGCAAAACAAAGAGCCGGCAACAAAAACACACCTTACTACATTTGCGTATAATAGAGTACACTTGGTGCTGGCTTCATTGTGGGTGAGCGTGCACATTACATCTGCCTATAACTAAGACATTTCACAGTGCATACGCATACTTAGTTCAGTGAAACAAGCACGTGGCGCTGGTCAGATCACTTTGTATGGAACTCCAAATACTAAAATGTCATTGAAACATGTGGCGCGGATTTGTATGGAACGCCAAAAGACCAAAATATTTTGAAATCGAACTTTACTTATTCTGTGCTTTTTTGTCCATGAACACGGCGCTCACACATCCAAATGAGTTGATATCTTGCAGGTAACTATGGACGGATGTGTTATAGACGATCATTGACCTTATGAACGGAGTAATGACACCTAGAGATAAAACATAAGGTGATACAATAACGGTGCACACTTCAAAGCAGTATATCTCGAACATTGACCTGATGTGGTGATGATGCCATCAGGTGACAAGTCACGTGACATTAACAATGCACTGTTTACAACTCCGTATCTCGCGAAGGCAGTGATTTAGTCGAATATTGATCTAATGTAATAATGACGTCATCAGCAGACGAGTCGCGTGATATTAAAGGTGCATCCTTTAAAAGTACTTTATCTCCTGAAGTGCATGTCTGATTGGGTTGAAACTTAGCAGGTACTTAGAAAGGGAAGTGTTATAGGCGAAATTGACCATATGATGATGACGTCATCAGATGATGATGTCAAGTGACATTAAAGGTGCACTGTTTAAAGTCCTATAACTGCTGAAGTACATATCACGTTGATTTGAAACTTTGCACATAACAAGGAAAGGAAATCTAAATGAAGATTTACCTGATGTGAAGATGACGTCATCAGATGAGTAGTCAAATTACATTTTTTTAAAGTACGTTGTTTCCTGAAGTGCATGCCTGATTTGGTTGAAGCCTTGGACCGAAATGGTCATGATTAAAGATTTACGCCATCAGGTTTGTGCAGTAGATTGGTTGTTCAACCTAAGAAAGAATTCATTAAAGGGAAATCGTGTGAAGTTATTTCCTTCTTCTGTGCTACAACGGAATTCGTGTGGTAAGTGGTGTGGTGTTTGTGGTGTAATGTGGTACACTGCAGTGCTTTTCAAAAACTTATAAGTTCCCAGACAATCTAGACTTATCACACATTCTTACCACGCAAAGGGCGTTTACCCTTGAAGTTCTTGTGGTTGGAAACTGCTTTTTAAATCTTGTCTTTGATGAGGCCAATATAAAGGAAATAGGAAGACGCCGTTCCTATTGAATTAAAGGTCGGTTGTTTACAGATACATCAACAACTCGATCGACTACTTATTATTAGTCCTTTTAAGTGTTTCTGGTTATGAAACCAAGGATTCCACTAAAGTGTCCTGGGCACTGTATAAGTCACAAGCCAGAAGAAATCTTTAGAGAGGAAACAATGAGAAGAAGTTATAGTTTTAGTGAATGAAGGCGAGGAAAGAACCACTACGCCGACTTAACTCCCTACAACTTGACAGGGCTGCATCTCTGATTCACACAAAACAAATTCACCCCCATTTCCTAAGTCTGCTCGAAGCCATTTTTTAAGAGACCTTCTACATTCCGGGCATCGAGGAATCCGTGTATCAACTCGGCCCTCTGATGGAAGCCCTAACACAGGAAGTTGATCCTGTTCTTTATTTCCACAGTGCATAAATCATCAAAAGAAACAGTAGGCCACTTTTAATGCTGAGCTCAACATAAAATATCACTTCACTTGAATAGACCCATTGTGTCCACTAAGTCATATGACGTGGGTGTTGTAAGTGTTGTTTACCAAAAATAAAAGGCCATTACAGACTTCAGCAAATTTGTAGTCTCAGCACTAACAGACCGTTGGCTTTGTTCGTGGTAAAATAATACTCATAGTATACTTTGCTATGGGAGGGTGTTACCTTTGCTGATGTTAGATACCCACTATAGGTCACGTGACTTAGCAGGCACAATTAGTCTATCAGTGCACTGCACCCTTTATATTATGGCAAGTATATCATGCACACAAGGGAATTTTGTCTTAACCATGGCGCGGGTCCGCCTTATGCCAACTATCGTCAGTGCTCCTCGAACAGATTGGGCTAGCACATTAGTCTTGTTCCTTGACGCTAAATTCATGACGACTGTTGATTAAAAGCTAGGGTCAATTATCACCCACAGGTAAATATACCTCATGACGTAACATGTTAGGGGTCACTTGGGAAGCCCCGCTCGTGTATTTTTTCCTAGGACGGTTGGGTAATTATGATATCAAGACCCGTACGCACGATTATTACTCAGAGTGATCAGTGGTCGTGATGCGGACGTCGTCGAAGCTACCAGAAGTAGGGTGGCGGCTTCTGTACCATGCCAAAAGTTTGTGAAGAAAACACTAATCATGGAAAACTAGCACTGCTGCGATCTTTGATATTTTTGTTGAAAAAACTCAATGATTTTAGTACACCACGTTCGATTAATGCCCCAGGTTTACGGTGATGATTAGTAGGAACAATCTTTTGGAGATGGTGTTCGTGTCCCATGTTATCACTATTAAGGAAAGCGTGAATTATAGCTCAATATTTTTCACAGTTCTCGGTCGAATTTGCTCTTTGCACGCCACCGCCACAGGCGTTCAGAGCCTCGAACTGGCAGCTTATACAATCACGTCAGAATCGCCTTGTCCAATCGCAAGAAATAACGCAGTACGCACAAAATTAAATAAGCTATATACACGGGAATCACTGAACCGGCTATTTTTATTGTATAAAGCTGCCAGATCGAGGCTGTGCATGCCTATGGCTGCTGCGTGCAAAGAGCCAATGGTTGAACCGAACAGGTTATTTACATATACAAGGCTCACTGGCGATTTAGCACCACCAAACCTGATGACATTGTATCAAAGGAATGTTTCTATCCCAATACTAACCTCATACTTTGTAAACAGTTTTTAATTGAACAATATGTTTTACGCTTGCTTTTAATTAATGTTGAATTACATACTGGATTTTCTTTTATCAAGATGTCTTTTTTTTTTTTGGATTTTCTTTTCTTCTTTGTAACAGAGTGTACGCCAACAATGAGAATTATTACTCTCATGCAGGGCCCTGTTTTTGTTTTGGTATGGCGAAATAAATAGAGATATTCTCCATATTTGTTAAGTTCATGCACTTCACGCCTTGTCAACTTGATTTTTGGGAGGGGGTTAGACGATACAGTACAAACATTGGTCAGTGGAATCTCGATATATGTCACATGCCTTGTCACGTGATGACATCATTTTCAAATCAGGTCAGGTCTAGAACCTTCCCCTTTGTGCTATACACAGTTTCAACCCAATCAGATATTTACTTCATGAGATAGAGTGCTTTAAAGAATGCCCCTTTAATTACGCGATGACATCATCATCACATCAGGTCAATTTGGGTCTAAAACCCTTCCCTTTTCAGCCATACACCCAATCAGTTAAAGTCTTTCAGGAGATATAGCGTTTGAAAGAATGCCCCTTTGATGTCACGTGACTTGTCACCTGATGACGTTATAGTCACATTGGGTCAATTTGGGTCTAAAACTCTTCCCCTTCGAGCTATACACACGTACAGTTTCAACCCTATCGGACATGGATTTCTGGAGATATGGCACTTTAGAGAGTTCCCCCCTCGATGTCACGTGATTTGTCTCCTGGTGATGTCATTAAGAGAAACTTGTACATGACTCCTTTCTGTTTTGTGTCCTTAGTTTGTGCCCCTAACACGAACTCATAAAGATCGATAACAGTGCAAAACCAGTCTTCCAGAAAAAATGTACAAAACCTATATTTGAGGGAAAATTAAATATTCAAAATTAAAAAATGACGTCATCATGTTGATTTTATTGTATTACCACCCTTACATAATTGTCTGAAGGTTTTTAAGTATGAAGTGAATCAATTCTTAGTCGAGTAAGTCAAAGTCAAGTAACACGATAATTTTGTTTAAAAAGTGTACCAAACCTATTGGAAAAAGTTAAATATTCAAAATTAAAATATAAATGACAAGATAACGTCATCATGACAATTTTTTCTAAGACTTACCTTACATGATTATCTAAGGGTCTACCAAGTTTGAAATCAACCAGATCTGATAAATAAAACTAAAATCTAAATGCCCTCTCACAAAGAAGAATCTGAAAAAGAAACAGAAAAAAAGAATTAAAGGTGTTTGTGGACTAACAGCTGCTTCGGTCCTGGTTTCTTTTATCTGAGACCAGATGACACACAAAATTTCAGCCAAATCAGTCAAGTTTTTCACGATATATAGTGCTAAAGAAAATGCCCCTTTTATGTCACGTGATTTGTCACCCAATGACCTCATCATTGCATGAACGCTTCCTTTTCCAGCTGCATGTATTTACAAAGTTTTAACCCAGTCGGTCAAGTACTTTTGGAGATATAGTGCTTTAAAAAGTGCACCTTTATTGCTACGCGACTTGTCACCCGATGACATCAGGACATTTTGGGTCTAAACCCCCTCACTTTTTTAGCCCCAAACAAAATTTCAACCCAATTAGTCAAGTACTTCTGTAGATATAGCACTTTACAGATGGCCCCTTTTATGTCACGTTACTTGCCACCTGATGACGTCATTATTAACATGTACATTATTATTAACTTGTAAGGGAACCTTTTCTACCGGCTTGTTACCTTGGTGTGTGACCCTGACACAAGCTCAGTCAGATCCATAACAGTGCAAAAGCTGTTTTCCTGTTAAAAAACATGCAACACCTATTTTATGTGAAAACTTAAATATTCAAAATGTAAAAATAAATCACGTGATGACGTCAGCACGACAATATTGGAGTATCCTTAAGTAAATGTGGGAAGGTTTGCTAAGTATGAAGTCAATTAGATAAAAAAAACAAATTCAAGGACATGGAACATGACAATTTAGTAGAAAGACGTCTACAAAACCTATGGGAAAATTACATATTCAAAATTCAAAACTAAATCACGTGATCACGTCATCATGACAAATTTCTTCCAGGGCCTATTTTACATGATTATTTTAAAGTCTACCAACTTTGAAATCAATCTGATAAATAAAACTATCGAAGTCTCCTGTCACAATGAATAGTCTGAAAAAGGAAAAGAAAAAAATCGAGAGCTTATCTGTCTGTTTGCCAACAGAACAGAGGGCTTTTTCGCATCTCTTTGTGAATTTGAACAGCCAATCTAACGCAAAAACCTGATGGCGTAATCATTTGATCGTGACCATTTGGGTCCAAGGCTACAACAAAATCAGGCATGCACTTCAGGAAATTACGTCCTTTAAGTAAAATGTAATTTGAGCCATCATCACATCAGGTAAAGTTTCGTCTAGGACTCTTCCTTTCTTTTCTTGTCTGCAAAGTTTCAAATCGATGGGATATGTACTTCAGGAGATATAGAGTTTAAATAAAGCACCTTTAGTGCCACGTGACCCTTCTGATGACACTGTCATCACATGAGGTCAATCTCCTTTTATATACCTTCCCGTTCTAACTTGCTGCAAGAATTCAAAAAATCACTCGTTCAATACAAACTACAATACAAATTATGCACAGTATTTGCACAGTATGCGAATGAGAATGTCTAGTTCGCAAATATTATAACAGGGTTTTGTCGTCGGCGCTTCATCTTTGTGAACAAGTAAACCGTGCAGTTCATGCAGTCGACCATAATGAGTTAGCTCTTATCTAGTGGGCATTTCAGGGTTAAATCTGCTACGGTTGATTTTTTTTAATCGAATTTTGAAGAACAAAATCACTTTTTATTATAACTTCCGGTCTGATGATGTCAAGACCATCATCCACATCAATTTTCAGGCGATTCCGACAAACTCTGCCACAGATCTCTATTTAAAATTCGTTTTTAGAATATATAACTTGTCGCTAGAGGGAGCTCGACAATTACGTGACGTCATCAGCACATGATTTGAAGAATACTGTACCCGAGCAGACTAACACCGTTGAGATAACTTGATACCTTTTACCACTTTTAAACAATCGGCCCACTTTCGGTTTCGACTGGAAGGAAGGGTAACGTGATTTGACCCGCACGAGATAAGCTATTGACCACATTTTGTCCTGCCACCTGCTGGAAAAAGAATGTTGCGGGAGGCCACGGTTGATTTTATATGGATTTTTGAAGATGAAATAATATTTAATCAAAACACAAAATTTAACAATGAATCACTTGATGATGTCATCATATCATATATCATACATATTTACGTATTATATTCGCTTTATGGTGAGTGCTTGGTGTATCTTCTTTATCTTTCCTTATCTTTCTAAGTAACGAAAACGGTGCCTCAAAAACGTGTACAAAGTCAATGGGAGGAAATAATTATTGAAAAATCAGTTATAAATGACTTGATGGCGTTACCATGACGTCATTGTTCTAAAACCATCTATGCATAAGGTTCCTTCATTAGTACAAGTTTGATGAAGATCAAAAGTTGCAAAAGCACTAAAGTCGTGGTTAAAAAAGGTGCACAAATTGAGCGGATTTTTGAGCAGAAGAAGAAAAAAACGAGAGGTCATCTTCCGTTTGAAAATACTTTTTTCGCATTCCTTTCTCAAGTCGAACAACCCATCTGCTGCACAAACCTAATGGGGTAAATCTGCCATAATGACCACTTGAGTTCAAGGTTTCCAACCCAATCAGGCATGTACTTCAGGAAATATTCAGGTGCATTTTCAATGTTTAAAATCAATGGGATATGTACTTCAGGAGATATAGGGCTTTCAACAGTGCATTTTTTCATGTAACGTGACTTGTCTCCCGATGACATCATCATCACGAGTTCAATTTTCTTCTATATCACTACCCTTTCATGTTATCTGCAAAGTTTCAACCTGATGGAGCATGAATACCAGAGCATATAGGGCTTTGAGGAGTTCACCTTAATGTCACGTGACTTGTCACCTGATGACGTCATCGTCACATCAGGTACACTTTCATCTGGAACACTTCCTTTGCTTGTTATCTGCAACGTTTCATATCGATGGGATTTGTACTTCAATAAATATAGAGTTTTAAATAGTGCAACTTAAATGTCATGTGACTTGTCGTTTAATGAGGTCATCATCACATGAGGTCAATAGCTGTCTAAATCAATTCCCTTTCAAGATATCTGGAAAGTTTGAACCCACTTGGACATACACTTCAGGAGATATGAAGTTTTAAAATTTGCACCATTAATGCCACGTGACTTGTCATTTGATGACGTCATTATCATATGAGGTCAATATTTGCCTAAATCACTTCCTTTCCAAGATATCAGCAAGGTCTCAACCAAAGCGGCCAGAACTTCAAGAGAAATAACGGGTGGAAGAGTGCACCTTTAATGTCATGTGACATGATCATCTGATGACGTCATCATCACATCGTGTGTAACATTTCCCTTTCTAAAGTTCAAACCAGTCGGACATGTACTTCACGACGTAAAGTACATAAAGAATGCGCTTTGCACCCGTTTACTGCTGACATTTTCATCATATGAGGTCAGTCTCCATTAATAAACACTCCCGTCCTAACTATCTGCAAGGTTTCAACCCAATCACACATTTACAAATTACAATACAAAAATTATGGTTAATGCGGAAAAAAAGCACAGATTAAATATTTTAAACATTTGCGTTGTATTTGTGTTGAAGTATCTCTTGTAATTTTGAGGACGACTGAAGATTGCCAAACTACCAAAATTGGACCTTGAAAAACGTGTACAAAGCTCATGGGCTGAAATAAATATCAAAAATTCAATAAAAACCACTTGATGACGTCATAATTACGTCATTGTTCTATGTATATCTTTGAACTAGGGTGCTTCTTTGATGTAAGTTTGATGAAGATCCGAAGTTGCAAAAGGACCAAAGTCGATGAAGGAAGAAACGTGCACAAAAGAAATGGGCTGTTGGTCAGAAGAGAAAGAAAACGGAAGAAAAAACTAGAGGTTTTTCCTGTCTTAAGGACAGAGCAAAGAGCTTTTTCCTATTTTCCTTTTTATTAAAAAAAAATTTGTTCGTTTGAGATACTAGCATTTTACTCAAAGATTTATCCCAGAGCTACAAATATTTACAAAAAATAATTGTAATATTTTCTTTGGTGACGTCATAATGACAAAATGTGCTAAGCCTTCAGGACATTAGCAAATATGGAGAATAAAGTGTGCACCTTTAATATCATTTCCTCTCTCTGTAACTCTTCCATTTCTCGCTACCTACCAAATTTGAACCCAATCGGACATGTACATCACAAGATGTAGGGCTCTAAAGAATGTACTTCTATTATGATTTTTCACCTGATGATGTCACCTTCACATGAGGTCAATATTGGCCTAAGTCACTTTCCTTTAAAGATACCAGCAAAGTTTGAACACAATACGAAATGCAATTGAGGAGATATATTGCTTTGTACATTGCACGTTTAATACCACGTGACCTGCATTATGGCGTCATCACATCAGATCAATATCCGTCTTAATCACTTCCATTCAAGATCTCAGCAATGTTTGAAACCAATTGGACATGCAATTCAGAAGATAGAGTCCTTTGAAGAGTTTTCCTTTAATATCACGTGATTTGTCTTCTGATGATATCAACATCAGATCAGGCCAATTTCAGTCTTAAACCCTTCTCTTTCCAGCTATTCTCAAAGTTTAAAACCAATCGGACATGCATACCACGAGATATAGTGCTTTGAAGAGACCTTTAATTTCATGTGACTTGTCACATATTGTCGTCATCATCACATCAGGTCATTATTCGCCTAAAGCTTATCCATTTCACGATAAATGCAAGGCTTGAACCTAATTGGACCTAAAAGGCTGTGAAGTTTGCTCCTTTAAAGTCATGTCACCTGACACCACGTGACGTCATTATGACAACGTTGTTCTTGGATCTCCTCTAGTTGGGGGACTTAATATAGTGAAATATTACTTGATATTCTGACTTTTGGGCATATTTCAAATAAAATAACAAAGCGTAAACATGCAATTTCTCTTTCCTTCTCATAGTAATCTTCAGCCGAAATTTGGGACTACTCACACATCAAAATTAACAGTATTGTGTAGTAAAAAAGTATACAAAATCTAGTCAGATTTCTCTTTCGTTCTGGTAGTCATTATCGGTCAATGTTGAAGACTGCTTACGCGTTAAGCACGATGATAGTGTGCTGTCGAAAAACGTGTACAAACCCTTTGGTAAACTATTAAATATTCAAAATTCAAAAATAAATCACGTGATGACGTCATCATGACGAATTTGTTCTAGGATCGTTCTTGGATGATTGTCTGAAGGTTTGCCAAGTCTGAAGTCGATCACTTTTACGAAACTACAACGTGTGAAATTTATCTGTCCGTGTTAGATTTGACCTGTGTAATTTAACAGATTATTGTCATTGAAATTGACCATAAATCATTTTTTTTATTTGTTCGACAGTAGATTTGCATTACTTAATCAGTCATGGATATTAAAGAATGTTTTTTTAATTTATGCAATCGTACACTAGATGCAACAGGGACAATTTAATAGAATGGCTCACATGGCTTTCCAAACAAAATTAATATGGCTGAACATGTGTCGATAAAGTATTACCGTGCTATTGTAAAGTGAACGTTCGCCGTTCGTGTGTAACATAATTGGAAGATGATATTTTGTAGCGTCTATTCAAACCTAAAATTATAGCACATAATTGTATAATTGTGAAAGATTCAAGGTCTCATCATGATCGGACATGTCTCAGATACGTTAATAGACCACGGTTTGAACGGTATCTTAACCAGTTATGTCCTTTGACCGTACAATATATATTGGTACAAGCAATGCAAAGCGGAACGTTTCGCAAGAACCTATAAGGACAGAAAGTGCACATTTAAGGACATAAGGATGCAGTTCAGGTTGAAATTGCATTGCATAAAAATGAAGTTCAAAAATACCTTAAATCGAGAGAAAACACTGCATGCTATGGAAACCCACAGGGATGAAGATTTAATCCTATTAATAACATTTTTAACATTAGCAGTGTGGCACTAACATCCATCAACAAAGGAGGAGGCACTGATTATTATTTGTCGGACACATCAGCATGCCTTTAGCATGGTCCAGAACATGGACAAAACAAATGACCGGTTTCACCAAACTTGCCTGTCAGTCAGTTAATCGTACTCAAATTTCTTCCTGTAACTGTACGTTTAAGATGCGTTGTATTGTCACGCTGAAACATGTTGCAATGCTGTTGCAGGGCCACCATAACACATTACCGGTGCACCCTGTTAACCTATTCTGAGATTTTAACACTGATAAATTTATCATAAACCTTGTAATTATAATGATTGCTAGTGGTATTTTCCATGTTTTAAATTCAATGGTCCCAAATCTGCCCGGGATAATCGACGAAAATACAGGGTAATTATTTTACTCAACCCGACTCGTTGCAGCCAATGTTGCTGTGTGCAGAAATATCGATGAATTGTAGCGAACAAAAAAGAAATGTAGATGACCAAGGGCATCCATCCTTGCCAAGATAAAGTGACGACAGGAAAGTTACATTTGGAGTAATCCGCCCCGAGCTGTAGTGCACCCCAATCAGCGAAAGAAAGACAGGTGATTACAAGCGGGTTCTTGCGCGTTCGCGTGTTCGCAAAGAAAATACATGCCGGAATAAATAAGTTACGCGTACTCAGCGTCCTTTGCGTCAAACGCGCACATGCTTGGGCGCCTCATGGCGCCTTTGCGGTGAGTAAAAAAAGAAACGCCCTCTTTTGTTCTGCTCGGAGCGGACGATACATCGGAGACAAACCTGGTCCTAGTAATCAAGCGTGCATTTAACTTATACATGTACCATCACATTTATCGGATACAAACATTGGAAAGTGATACAAATTTCATCGGGTATTATAAGCGTAAATTTGTGTATGAATCTTATTTTTGTGGGACCGCATTAGGTTAAAGCGACCAGGGTCACTTATGGTTTTTGTCAATTTTGTCCGTATAGCCAATTATGAAGTCTCCCTATAGCACTTCCACCAAACGAATTGCTCATCGGTCAGTCTTTTGCACCGATAAAAAACAGAGCGATTGATTCACTGTTGCAGTAAGACATAGGGACAACCAAAATTTCGAACTGAGTTTGAGTGGGGACTAGTTTAATTGGTGACAGAAAATTCTACCTCTAAAATACTCACTAATTATTTTTGTGCATAAAAACTATGCAAATGTATTTAGGACACTGTAAGAAAATAGTAATGATTCGTACATACAGTTTACTATTTCGTTCAAACTGATTACAAAACTGTATGATTACTAAACGGAACATACGGATTACTTCACTATACGTACGGATACGTACAGATTATTAAATCTGTATATGTTGCAGTGCGTAACTATACTTTAGTTCATTGGTCTGCAAGCAGAACAAAGAGAGGTTCGATTTTCCTTGCAATGGTGGCTCCTTTGGTGGGAATGCTACTTCACGAAAGACTGTAAGATGCATTCGTTGCGTATACGTAGCTATCAACAAAAACGAACCCTCCCCACCGGTATTGCTCTTTTCAACCGATGAAGGGGTGCTTCTGTTCCAGGCGATATTGTGAATGCAGCTATTGCCTGTGATTATTTATTCACTAAACCCTACATACTATACAGTAACTTGTGTGTGCGAACTAGTAATCCGTACGTGCAAATTATTATTATTTTTTCAACGTGTCCGAAATACACTTCCATAAAACCTCTCTGCACGTGGATTAGAAATTAATGGCTAAAAGCAGGCAACCAATAAGGACGCACATGGTGGGCGGGCCAATGTCCAACCTCATCACTGATGCGGTGATCGTTCTTGTTCTGTTGCAGATTCGATTAGCAGACCTCGCCAGCCGGTCCGGGAGTCAGTATCACCTACAACACTCACACAGTGTAGCATGCTGCAGTCCCCGTCCGACAGTCGGGCCTTGATTTCTTCTAGTTGGACTGGATAAGGCGTGGTTTTTGCCAGGAAGCGTCTCTCTCCCCATGCAGTGATGTAGCAGTGTCAAATCCATATTCCGACAAGCATTCCAACCCTGCATGTGCTAGTACAGTAGCTGACGAACACTGAGTACACGGAATTCATTTAATCACGTCAGTTCACTCTCGAAACTCTTGTGCCTGGAACGAGTTCAACAGTTTGGACAGGCAGCCCCACCTTCGTCTTGTTCTACAGTCTTCATAGGCCGCCAGCTGTTTGGCTTTGGGCTTTCAACACCGTACATGTCGAATGCTTAAATCTGGACACTATGGGTGATTACCGGCGGGAATTCGCTGTAAAAAGTGTGATGAGACTATTACTGGTATTTGTAGTTGTGCAAGGAACAGCCTGTGAAAGAAAGGAAAATCTTTATCTGTTAGGTCTCTTCCCGACGTACGTGAACCAATCCATGGCAAGCATAGGTCGAGACTGTCTTCAATCAGCAAGACTCGCCCTGGAACATGTCAACGCAGATCCCAATGTCCTCAGCGATTTCAACCTGACAATGATAGAACTCGACACCTCGGTAAGTCCTTATAAATCATTTCCGTCTCCATTTTAGTTTATTCGCTTCGGAAACGCTAATGCCAGAAGTCGTCCTTCATTTCCTCATGTCTTCCATGCGCTTTTCAGCCAAAAGGCAGGCAAACGTTCATTATTTTGAGCGCTCCATTTTAGCACCGAATTAGAATAAGAATAAAACACATTTTTTAATTGGCTAACATAGAACTTGAAGTATTTGTTAGATATTTCATTCTGTAGCTTCAAAATGCCAACTTCCATTATTTCCTTTGTCGTTCATTTACAAGAGCAAGTACCAATATTTTAAAATAATTAGATCGTTCTAATCAGATAAGTAAAATCTAAATGCACGACTTAAGAAAAGCTGTGAAATCCCCAATTCAGATCCACATTTGTATTTCGGTATAATTTGTGAGAGTGGTTTTTATAAAGTAATCCAAAGGAAACCTGCGTAAATGTCATCGTTAAATGGCTTTTAAAGCCCAAGAGCTATTTTATCGTTCGGTCATATCGTAGAAAAATAACAGAAGTTGAGATGTATTTTGTTATGCATTGTTTGACATAAGTTGCAAAGGAAGAAACAATGTTCATGTCTTTGACACAACCGTGGAACTCCAGTCACAAATCTGAAAGGCAATAAATCTACTCTAAATAAGACAAAATGGTTCCATTAATTACCAAATTGGTGGATACATATGTCAAAACATACAGATTTGACCAAATTTATAATTTGGTGCTGTGAAACGTTTTCGCTTCAAAGTCTTACTCTGTAATCTCACATAATAGTTCTTGATGGCTGGACAAAATGTCTTTAAGCGCTCATCAAAAAGTTGCAGAGAGTGGTACGTTTTGTAAATGAAAAAGTGCTTTTCCCGGTTCTGCAAAAGGCAATTAGTGGTGGTGCCTGAATATGCACTACAATCAATCACAAACCTGCCACGATGTGATCAACAACGCAGTGAACAAAAACATGTCGATTTTCCCCGAGCAAAAATTGATTTCCATCCACAGAGAGAAAGTGCAACATGGTTGGGTAACAGTACGATTGGAACTTCAAAGTAAAACAACACTTAGTAGGTCCCCGTCTGCCCAAAGTACAAGAGCTATAAACTAGGCCCACACGAAACGTATAATTCATGGTTTTTGCCCTATGAAAACACAAGGTTCATCTAAATGCTTATATCGCTGTTGTAACATGTGTAAAAACTAGAGTTAATTGGCATACCGTCGTACAGACCTCAGTGCAATCAATTTTTAACGGTCACAACGGGAAAGGAAAACAAAACGGCAAGTCCTTGGAACATGGTTTTGTTTTCATTTACGTGCAAGAATTGTTGCCGGGTCATTAAGATGACCAATTCGTTTTACTGCTTATTTGGGGGGGGGGGAACGTGCGGAGAGCTCTCGCCCGGTTGACTCCCATTTCGGATAAATTTCGTTATTTCGTCTGTTAAGGCCATCACAAGCAGTGGCAGCCTTGGAATTGAAACCGGCAAAAGGTCACAAGAGGAAGGAGAAAAGCTTACATGTAAGAGAAACGGCTCTTGAAGAAATTGACCTAAGAAAACAGGCAGGAGCTGCCAATCTCTTTTTCATTTGTTGCGAAGCCCATTGTAATATAACATTTCTGCTATGACTTTTACACACTGAACAATATTCAGTGGTTGACGACATTCTGGAAGTTATTATTTCATTTAATTTATGTCGCAAGTAATTTGATAACACCGACTGAAAAAACCTTATCCTTTTTCTCGTTTGTGTGTATCTTTACTTTCTTTATCCTCAGTAGCAAGAAATGCGAGGAGCCCATGCTTTCCGATGAAACATCTGATTTACAAAAGGCGACTCTTAGAACGAATGATGTATTTCCAGAGCGCCTTAATTATAACAAGCACGTTTTATGTTACGCATAAATAGCAATTAGGTAGCTGAATAATGTAGCCGCACTGCAATTTTCAAAAATATAAACGTCCAAAATGCACCTGTCTGTGTTTTGCTGCTTTTTTGTTTTTATGGTATTGAAATTTCCATATTCATAAGCAAAACTGCAATGTCATCCCAGGAAGAGAATCTCAATATTGCATTGGTTTGTGCTCAAAAAAAGGCTGAATTTTAAAGATTTTTCAGGCCTCAATTTAAGCAAGCACGCAACCCTTTCTCTGAAATGTTTTAAATGAGTTAATTTTGGCTTCACACTTTGAGCATAAAAACCAATGCAATAAAACGTGTCTTCCCCAGATGACATCCCAGCAACAGCGCACTCAATTGTTAAGGAAAGCTATATGCAGTTTATAATGTTTTGAGAATTTAACACTTTTCAAGGCATTTAACCGAGTAGGGATGTCAACTAATTTTCATACACCGAAGAAAAGTATAAAGCTGCAGAAAAAACGGGTCTAAGAAAAATTAATTGCTGCTTCAGTTTAAGGTGTATTGAACTCCTGAAAGACGATTTCTTTTGTTTCCACCTATTCCATTTCCCTTTTTCAATAACGTCTTTATCGCAGGCGCAAGGGGCAGTTGTCATCGGACGATAACTTGTGTGTTATTTTGTACCAACTCTTTAATATACGGTACCCAGTTATGTTAATATTCAGCTAAATTTTGTATTTCTGAGCAATGCCAGTTTGTTTTTGTCTAACAAAGAGACTAGAGTCGCAGTTTTAACTTTGTTTTAATTGATTGGCAGATTGCAATTTATTAGTGATTCGGCAGCTAGCAGATTGTGCCCGTTAGGGTTTAATTAAAGCAATTATTATGATTTCGCAACCCAAATATAAAACCTACAAACAGTAATTTCCTGGCTGTGTTTCTGTTCTTCAAAACATGTGGAGAGCTGTTACAAGCAGATGTAGTCCATACTTTTTATCGGAAAGGGTTCTGTAAGAATATGATATAAGTAAAATGTTAAGAGTGTAGAGCAATTTATTGCGTGATGTAATTTGCGTGTCTGGCTGTATTTTCAGTTTACATAAGGGAAAGCGCAATGAGTAACAAGTCGGATATTAGTAATTTTGTTTAGACGACTTTTATTTGTCCTTGTCACGAGCAAAGCTCCATAAAGCTAGAAAATCCAATTGCAAAATGACAAATCAAGCGAAAGGGGACACAGCCTTGCTTAAATTACGTTTAACAACATATTCTGTCAGCCTGTATGGTCTTATGGAGCTCAAAATAATTCACACTGTACCCTTTTCCGTATGAAAATTAAACCGCTACAGCCCATTAACTTCAACATTTGGCGCCGAATTATGATGATTTATATTAATGGGTCTGTTTATTTGTGTGCATTCCATCTCATACTTGAGTAATATGTTTGTGCAAAACAAGTATGCACAATCAATCCACCCGCAGAGGACTGATTCACATCGGAAAATATAGATGCTTTCCACACAGGCAAAATGTTTTCTTTGTAATGCTTCGTTTCTACCCTCAGAACGCGTTGTTTATCCAAGGAAGAACTTGCTGTTTTGATATGAGCTTGCATTGCATGCCAAGCATTAGATGGACCAGATTGTTCATATCTTTATTCGAGTTCTTATTATGCTTTATTATTTTGATATCTATAAAGCCATTTGTTCCTATTGTTGAGGTAATGTGTATATTGTGAAATTTATGCATGATAAGATTATATGAATAGAAATCGTGAACTTCGGTTTTTTTCTCAAATGCCATCCATAAAATATAATTTGTTTGATTTCAAAGCAGCAACGTTAATTTGTGAATATGCGATGAAGGAGTTCAATTATGTCAAATGAACTGAACTTAGAATACGGGGTGACTGCTGTTTAGTATTTGATTACTGATGATTGCCTGTGAACAATGCATTACAGCGTAAACAACAGGAAGGCATCAATCAAACGGAGACTACCCTCCCGTTGTAACGAAGTCACACTTCGCTGCATATAGTCAACAGCGTGGAAGGGGAGTCAAATGCCAGCCATTAGGAAATGACTACTACGGTTAATTAAGTCGGGTAAATGAAAGAAACTGGCTGTCTCTTTGACAGCCCCTCGAAATTATTCGTCTGTCACGTTCAATAAATGCAAAAAATGCAAGTGAACGTAGGCCTACGTATTTTTCTGTAATCGTAATAGAAACAGCTTGCTGTTCGTAAATATTAGCGCCTTTTGTTTGCTTTTAGAAAATTTACATTTCAACTTACTCTGCATACAGTTATATCTCACTTTTATTCAAAATAAAGAGTCAAAATCGCTGTATTCTTTAATATAAAAATTTCCAGTCCACTTTTAACATTAATGACCTTCGAAACTCTGAAATTTGAAATCATCTTGTGGCGTGTCTTGTGTGTTGCGAAAATGCATGACGACTGATCTGCATAATGTAAGTGATTTCTTTCAATCTGTCCTTTCATTCAGTTAAATGAATACATATTAATTTTTCTTCTGTAAATTCTAACAGTACTTTACTGGCAGCGCAGGCACCAGTTATATATAATTTCAGTAATACAATTACACTAAAATTACAGAATTACAGTAATTTTTCAAGGTAAATCACTGTTGTATATTTGACATTCATAAATATCTTCGATGATCTCCCTATTCAACAACGCGTAACGCGACTGTGTGTTAAAATATATAATGCCCGCTGCGAATTGATAATACCTAATGCGTAAAAACGTGCTTGCACATGGATACGAGACAGGTTAAGCCCTACCTATCGGTCAAGGGTCTATGTCAGTGGCGTAGCTAGGATATTTCTGGGGGGGGGCACAAAGGGGGCACAGCATCTTATGGGGGGCACCAACTTTCAGTTGTTTGTTTTTGGGGGCACGTTTATGTTACCCTTGTTCAGTATCCATTCATCCGTTTTTTTGGGGGGTCGACCTGGGGGCACAGGGAATTTGTGAGGGGTCACGTGCCCCCCCCCATGGGGGCCACTGGCCTGTGTGCGCTGTGGCACACAGAACTCGCCACGCGCGCGCCAAGTCCATATAAGGAGATTCTTCTGGACTACCTTCACAAGGAATATACCACAACTTAGACGGGGTGATCAGGAAAATGAAAGTATAATTCTTGCGCAAAATCCTTAGGAACTTATATTATATATTGACTTCTGTTGATTTTCAGACTGAAAGAGTATTTACTAATGGGAGTACATATGTGCCTGGTCGGTCTTGAACGAATGTTTGAGATAATGTCCTCGGCTGCGACTTAGGCATTAGTCAAGCACATATTTATTCCCTTGGTTATTAACTGTAAAAACAAAAACAATTAATCTCGGTTAAGTTACATAAATTTATTATCCATGATTACGGATTCATTCTGCATCCGTATAGATTATTCAGGTAGGCCTATACGTTTTGTTGATTACGGATTAATAAGGGAATGAATATGAGCTTGGTAGGTCTTAAACATGCGTTTAGTTGAGAAGTACAGGATCATCATGGCCAGATATGACATGCGTAATCTATCTGCCTACATGTAAATGATGTAAGTTACTGTGCATGAACACAGCTCAACGAAAACAAAATAAAGCTCCATAAATGCCAAAGCGGTTGAACTGAGTGATATATATATATAATTATGAGCCGAAATCCCGATTTACCCCCCTTTTGACCTTGGTTGATTACCAATATAATCACCCCCACTTTTTAAGTCACTGACTATGCCCACCCTTAGCCTATACTACCTACTGCGCACAAGCCGACGTGACGATTTTACCTGGGATGGAGGCCGTGCTGAGGAAGCATCCCCCATATGTGACTAAACATCTCTGCCCAGGATCGTATTTGTTTACTCTGCTCATCCGTGACTTCATATTCATTCAAAAATTTCAAGCTAGTCGCCGAAATAAACGGAGCATAAATTACCATTTGGTTCAAGAACAAGGCACAGTTAATCCGAAAAAAATACAGTGTTTTGCAATGCCTACTTATTGCTAACATCGTGTGTGCGTTTGCGTGTAATCTTCTCCAGCGTATTAAGTTCGTCTGTCTGAAACCAAAATTTAATTGGGTCGACCCAATTTGCTCTTAATTCTATTTTGTTCCGCCTGACTATAGAACGCCTGTCTGAAATGGGTGTATTTTACTATGGTGCAGTTTCTAGGCAGGAAGCAGGGTTTCATTTCGTTCCCTTTTAACGTTATGTTAGGGAAGAACTTAATCAAACTTGATGTTGGTCGTCCAAGGTATAACATCAGAAAAGAAAGTTCATGCTTTCCTCAAACTGCATGCACACAATCTGGCTTTAACGCTTTCGTAACGGAGACGACGTGTGAAAATCTCCAGATATTTAACTGTTTTTCTCCAAAGGGTCAATCAGCCAGTGTGATATTTTAAAAAGGACAAGCAATGCCCGTGCGGGTCGGCATATGCCGCTCTGATGTGGCAGACCTCCCAAGCATGTGTTACTGTTCCTGTATGACCTTGGACGTACTTCATTTTTGGCACGCGCTGTTGGAATACTGAACTGGCTCACTGTCACGTACGTAACATCGAATTCCCTGGGAAAAAAGCTCCAGGTAGGACACCCCTTTCAGAGAGGGCGCTATTTAGCTTTTAAAGTGCCTCTGCTTCAAAAGGATTTTCCAAAATATTTTTCTTAAGGCAGGTTGTTTGAATCAACACCTTGTGTTTTCTGAATAGTTCATAAATTGTTAATTCGCAGACCCAGATGTGCTTCTGGCATTGCTACTTTTAAATTTTTTACGTGTTATATAATTATGTATATTTTATCAGTGGCGCAAAAAGGCAATAATCACCGTAAAGAAAAGGTCTGACTAATGTATTTCCATGTATCAATAATTCCAAGCAGAATAACGAGGGCTGGACGGTAAACGAGCTGCTGCAGGAATTGTTGATGAACGTCTCGAATCGGTCTAGCGAACCCGTGATGATCATTGGCCCCTTGCGCAACGAAATTACCCAGATAGTATCCCTAACAACTAGCTTCTGGCACCTTGTGCAGGTAAGTGAATTCAGTGCCACCTTGGAGATTGTGTACTTGCAGGACCCAGTCAGTTTTAAGGGGTTGGACGAAGGATACTACCTAAAACGTAAAATGTTTAGGTACATTCTGTAGCAAATTACGCTTGGAGAGAAGATGCATTCAAGCACAAGAAACCAGTGTCGAAATGAAGCCATCGCTCTTAAAACTCAAAAGGTACAGACAGAATTTCATAACAGCCCTTTGTATATTTTACTCGAGGGTCTACACCCCAATGAGTTGTTTTTACTCGCATAACAATGATAGTCTTTTTACCATTTCGCAACAACTTCACTTATCGCTCAAAGTTCGCGCAGTGTTTTAATTGATCTTAATTTTGGTCACTAAATTTTAGGGGCACCAATGATTTGCATGTGTTATTTTTTCATTTCATCTTTTGTCATATCGCTCCAACATTGTTTACTTTTTTTACTCCAGCGTTTGGACTAAAAAATGTTATCATTGAAATTCAAGTTTTTGTTAAGCTGATTGGGATCTTTTAAAGTCTAAGGAGAATTTTATACTATAGGCCTACGATGATCTTGTTTCAATGTTTTTTTAGACTGGCACTAAATTGGCCTGAAAAAGTTATATTAACATTTTCAACATGAGGTTTTTCCATAGGCATTTATTACCCTTATAACTCTTTTGTGCCGTCTTGCCGTTTTTTTTAATACCAATCCCTTAACCTCACATTTTAAGCCAAGTAATTGAACCATTTTGCGGGTCGAATTTCTGTGGCGTCTGGTTTCCAGATTTTCCAAATAAGCAACCTCCTGTTTGACAGTTTCAACGTCTTATACACACGTTGACATTCCCTGCTTAGGGACTAGAGTAGTTCTCTCCAAGTGAAACGCCGTGTGGAGCCCCAGAGCGCCGTTCTCTTCGTTTACAGTCGATTTCCGTTGCATGTGATTTCTGAGAGGAAGACATCCTTTCAAAGCTCGTTAAAAACGAGATTGAACTTGGTTGACAGTATAGGGGCATCTTTACCTGACTCCGTTATTTCAAAATGGAAATTGTTAAACTGTTTGGTTTTGGCCTCCTTATTCCTATGTTACTCCCGGCATCCAGTTTTCCATATATCTGCTGTGCTTTAGCCGTTACTTCCCTGGAAAATCGAAATGACCAACAAATACAAGTCCATCAGATTCTAACTAAAAACTCGCGTATGTCAAGTCACAAATGCATGAGTGATCGGTCAGTCATTTATTTCGTTGGACCATACCATTGAAGTTGTTAATTATCTTTATTTCAGAAATCAGAAAGTAAAAGCAGGTTCCCGAATTTGAACATTCGTGTCCGCCTTGTTTCAGTTACTTTCGCCAATCTACATAGTGTAACTTCATGGCATCATCATGATGTTATTGCAGAGATGTTAACTGGGAGCCCGTTGAAGTTTATTCAAGGTCCAAATTTGCCCGTTTTCAGAAATCTGATGAAAATCCAAAGTCTAACAATGAGACACCTGATTACGACATCATCCCCTCATTTGAAATACATGTAGATGTATTTCATCCCGGCTATGAGCTGCACCTATCCACCACATTTTCATACAGTGTGTGTAATAAAAATCGTCATATTCGATGATGTCATCAGGAAGTCTCAAAAAAAATACAAATTTTCCTCGATCACCAAATTTTTCTTTTGGTACTACGAACTTGATGCAAATAACTTGAAAGTGCTAAATTTATTCTTAGATTCTCAAAATCCACGGGTATTGAATGTAATACGATGTTTTTATCATTTCTCTGGCAAAGAACCGTTTCATTAATGTTTATCTCAACTCTCATTGTTCAACAAAGGGGCAGAATTTAGAAACATTTTTATTAAATTTACTTACTTTGAAATAATGTTTTAACGAAAATGTAATAGAAAAAGTCGTAGAATTTTTATTATCAAAAAATATCTTAACCATTGAAGGGATTCATTTAATACAATCTCCATAAATTACTCCGATGGGCTTTTTTCAATACAGATTACCGATTATGATAAGGGAAAAAATCACTATAGACATATCTGAGAAATTCTCAATCTTATAAATAGGCAGCGATTGGCAGCCGATTATAAAAAGTTAGGCATTTTCTACTTTTCTGGGTTTTGTATCTGAGACCGAGAGCTCAAAGAGCACCGACTGTGGATACAACTGGCTATTAGTCACTGCTAGGATTGTTTTAAAGGTTTGTTTTTTATTTGGTCAAATTTTGATGTGGATTACGTTGAGCAGAAATTTTACTTCGGGGTTTACAACTTCATTGCAAAGGTGAATTTAGTGCGAATTTTTATATTATTTCAATGATTTAAAACAAAATTTTAGTCGTATGTTTAGTCTCAGGTGGAAGTTTCATCAACCAAAGGGGTACATTAAATATGATCGCTCCTTAAATCTCCTGTCTGAATCAATTCTCCTTTCTCCTAAGAATTTAACGGGAATTTCGTATTTTTAGGATTCTCAAATTATTTTCAGATCTAATGAAAGGGTAAATTAAACACGATTTCTTTATAATTCTGCTTTTAAAAGGAGGCAGGAGAATTACGTTATAATATTGTGCTCGTCGTTCAACATTCTATGAACCGACATGTTCGGACCGAGGCTGCACTAAATGTTCCCGCATGTTATTATACCCAAACTTCACTCTACACTTTATTTGGGGGGGGGTGCAGGTGGACTAAACTTGGTCAATCTCCGACCTGATTTCAAGTCTAGTCGACGGCTTTTCCTGAGACAAGACTACGTTAATTTTGATCCATTATTGTGTGTCTTATGAACACAACGTGCGCACGTGTGCAAACGTGCGCACCTTCGAAGTCTCTCAACATTCTTGCGTACATGATATTGCAAACAGAAATATCTCAGAGCCGAACATGCACGTGCCTGCACAGAGATGCACGTGCGCTTCGTGAAATGCCTCTGCCTGTCATATTTTGTCACGTGTAAACATCTGAATCAAGGCACCTTTCCCTATGTATTTTTTTGTGCGTTGCGTACGCGATGCTTTCTTGCGTTTCACTTTCACGGACACAAAGTCGACTCCATTAACACAACACACGCTTGTGTTGTGTTCGGCCGTCAACGATACGCAACGCTTGGCGCAAGTGTTGACGTGGATGAACGAACAAGTTGCGCGCGTTTACTTCCAGTCTCATAGTTCCATGTAACTCTATGTGCAGTGGGCGCGGTTTTTGTACGCTGCCGATATATGCAGAGCCTCGATCTGGCAGCTTAACAGATTAACTATAGTCGGTTCGGTGATTCCTGTGTATTGATCTCCATTGTAAAGACTCGATAGGACATCGCATCCAAAACGTATGCATGTTTTCAGGTGGGTAAATAATAAGCATTACGAATTTTGTTGCACGCACTTTCAAACGGAGATTTAAACAGCTGGTTGAGGTC
Source organism: Acanthaster planci (assembly GCF_054643075.1). Lineage (NCBI taxonomy): Eukaryota > Metazoa > Echinodermata > Asteroidea > Valvatida > Acanthasteridae > Acanthaster > Acanthaster planci. The sequence goes on along the minus strand of NC_141778.1, from coordinate 27,413,837 downwards.
ATTGTACTTCAGTCGTCAGGATTCGAAGAACTGAATTCTGCACCTGAAATGGACACATGTGGAAACAAGAATGGTTGAGGTGTGCGCAGCAGTGAATTGCTTGAGATCAAAGTTTTGTGTCTTCTACTTTATAATGCTTGACTTCAGGCTAGGCTTATATAGTAAAGAATTTATGACAGTCTATCAGGCTTTGTATGTGAGACTCCACTGTATGGAAGTTGGGACCGTCTGAAATATTAATTACTGGCAAAAGTGGTTTAAAAATAAAAAATTGATTCGTTGTTTATTTTCCCCAGATTTCACCGGACATATCTCCAAGAAAGGCATGATTTGTCGTTGTCAGATCTGCAAAGACACTACCCAAATAGTGTGGCAGATGGTGTGATATGAGTGACAGAATTCTTCTTCAGGGCGGAGATAAAACTAAAGTGACAAGCAGAGAGCTGACATTTCTTTTGAAGTAACAAACTAGGAAATTCAAAATCAACGCAATGAAAGAAACTGTTTCTTAATTTTAAAATTATTTGTTCTTAGTTAAATCTGACTTATTTTTTCATTCCAGAAAGTAGTTGTTAAATGTAAATCTTTTGCCAAGTTGTGAACTGACGTAATCTGATTTACAGGTGTCTGTGGTAAAATGGCAGTAACGTATAGTTTGGCTGTTCAGTTAAAGCTGCGCTCATTTTTTCACAGTTAGAAGTCCGTACGCCTCATGTCGGTTTTTAATTAAACGTTGCCAATATATGAATGAATTTCAGTGTATTTTTCCTGTGAGTGTATAAACTTAAAATTAAGACTTTGTTTTTATTATTTTGGTTTTTTTCAGTGTTGACCCATCAAGAAACAAGATAAAAAAACAATTTCTGCAATCTTTATGTGTGTAGGTGGAAAAATAATAACCACAGGAGCTGGCATCAACACATAAAGAAACTCTTGGATATTAAGTTCTATTCTCACATAAGTCTTCCCGGGTCATCACCTGCTGAAATTGCTAACGAGATCAACCATAGATTTTATATCAGTGGCCAGTGACATTCCATGTCTAGACTACAATAACCTACCTGCGAATCTGCCTGCAGAATTACCGCTACCCTCAGTTCCGCACAGGCAGTATATAAAAAAACTAAAGGGAGTTAAGGCTTACAAGAGTGGAGGCCTGATCATGTCCCTCCAAGACTAATAAAAAAGTTTGCATATGAACTCTGTTTTCCGTTGACAACTGCTCACTTCTATAAGGCATTGTTTCGGCTATCTGGAAAACCGCACATGCGGTACATGTTCCCAAGACACACCCTCCAACCATGGACAAAGTATTACCAATCTCTCTCATCTCACGTGCATTTTTGCAAAAATTTTGTCACTACTTGGCTTAACAGCGACGTGTAATGATATGGATCCTAATCAATTTGGGTCATTAAAAGGATCATCTACATCTCATTATTTGGTTCGTTTGCTTAATGAAGTCTATAATGGAGCAGATAAACCTCCTACCTCTGCTATTGTAAATGCTACAGACTTCAGTAAAGCCTTTGATAAAGTTGATCGTCAAAATTTAATCCAAAAATTTGTTAAGCGTGGAGTTCGATCTTAAATCATCCCTTGGATATGTAGTTTTTTAACCAACCGATCCCAGGCTGTTGTAATGGCGCTTTATCAGAATGATCGCTTACCCATGCTGGTGTTTCGCCGGGCACAAAACCTGGGCCATTTGCCTTTTTAACAATGACAAATGATGCAGGTTTATCCAGTGATGAAATCAAACATTGTAACGATCTGGATGCCGTCTTTTTTGTCAGGTTACCACAGAACCTGCTCAGTCTCAAATTATGCAGCTGGAATTAGATTGTTTTAATCTATGGGCTTTGTCAAACAACATGAAACTTAATCCTTCTAAGTGCTATTTTATGTACATTAATTTTGAACGATGCACATCGGATCCTCCTACCCTGCGAATCGGAAACTCGCCCATCAATAGAATTAACTGTTTACAAATTTTGGGTGCATTGGTTCAAAATAATTAAAAATCGGACAACCAAATTGATTCTATGAGCAAAGCATTTAGTCGTGAACTGTTTTACCTGCGTCAGTTGAAACGTTGTGGGATTCCCATTTCTGATTTAATCACCGTGTATGTTCAGTATGTTAGACCAACCTTGGAATACGTGACCCCTGTCTGGTGTTTTGGTTTGTCCAAAAAGCAGCAAGAATGCGTTGAACAATTACAACATAAAGCATTCATTCCGCATAATTTTTTCTTATGACTATTGCACTGACCACTCTTACAGTGAAATCTGCTTACAATTATACCTCTACTGTTTAAACGTAGAGAGCAGTTGTGTTCCAGTTTTGATAAATCCCTTCTTCACTCCCACAAATTCAGACACTGGCTTCCTCCCACTAGGAACAATGGCTTGAGGAATAACTATCATTTAAGTACTTCCAGATGCAGGACAAAGCGGTACAAAGGAAGCGCAATCCCTTATCTAACAGGACATAAATTAGGACATGCTAACATTCTCTCATAATACATCCTGAGTCCTCTGGACTTTTCGTGTTTCCAATTTGGTCGAGTGATCAACCGTCTCTGTTCCTGGCATCCTATTCCTCTTGTTAGATCCTGGGGATTACAAGGTATTCATAAGCTAAATCCTGTTAGCTGTATTACATTGTTGTCCTGAAGAAGACAGTGAGGGTTGGTTTTGGGCGGTTTGGGGTTAGTTTGCGTTGCGGGTGGGGAGTGTGTCCACATTGCATGTGTGTATGTCGGTACGTTGGTTTGTACGCGTGTATCTAGTGTTCTTTTTGGTTTTGTATGTCATTTTGATCATTCATTTCTTTGATAAAATTTTGGTGTTTTTATCAATCAAGTTTATATAAACTTTTTATTAGATGTGTATACCTGTATTTTTATTTGCTATGTTTTTGCTATATAGTTCCTTCTAACATTTACAGTTATAATGTAAGAATTGTAAATCAAACTGAAATTCAGGCGTTGGCTGCGACAGTTTGCTTAATAAATAAACCATAAAATAATAATAAAATAATAAATCAGACGGAAAACACGTGGACAGTCGGGACTATATTTTACTGAGAAACATAATGTGGATCTTGATGGAATTCTCAATTTTTGGAAATTTTGCCAAAGCAAGACCGTAGACAACAGGTGTGAAAAAAATAAACACGTATATACATAAACAGGTTTATAGTATTGATTTCGAGTGAGTTATTTAATAAGAAACAGGTCAGTTAATTTTGCAAAAGATATTCTTGCATTTCCTGTTTTATTTTTTGTTGGTTTTTTTTTGTATAGGTTTTTTTTTGGGGGGGGCGAGGCATTAGCCACCATCCCGCAAGAAAAAGGTTCTGTCCATAATTAATTTTGACTAAATGCACAGCTTCACATTACCATCCTTATATGCAACGCGCCGCCATTGTTCGGTCGATCATTTTGTGCACAAAAAATGCGCGATGTCTTATCCAGTCTTTACAATGGAGATGAATGTTGTTGCTTCTGTGATTTTGCTCGTGAAGCGTTAGTTCTTACACCATGCGATTGGACAAAGGCATTTTGACGATGGTGGCCTATGGCGGCAGCGTGCCAAGAGCGAACAGAAACACAACGCACACACTGTGGCTCTGTAGATTATTACGGACCTCTGATAGCGATTGCTCCTTTCATCACTGGCAGGTTCATCATAGCGAGTTGACCGAATTAACTGTAAGACAAAATTATTCTCCAGCTACACACAAGATCACATATTGACACCCATGTTTGACTTTTGGCATAGATTTCGAGCGGCGAGTTTATTTGGTTTGTCAATTTCAAAGCAAGTTTCCTTTCTGCCACACTTGGCAGAAAATCTGGCACACTTGCCCTCCGAAATATTCACCACACTTCGCATATTGGAATTCCTTGGCACACTTGCCACGCTGGCGAACCCCACCAGGACAAATAGGAGCTTGCCATAGTGTTTTATTTGAATTAAGGAGAACTTGAATAAAGCGCGCCATATTTCCACCACTTGTACGGGCAGTTGGAATGAGACCCACCAGAACAATAGGGTGCTTGACGTAGTGTTTAAAGATAAAACAAACAGGATAATATTGCTAACGACCAACTTCAAAGTTTAACTGAAGAATTATTTGCCCAAATTGTTTATTTTGTTTATTTTAGGAAACTATGCGCCGCTCCCAGGTAATTTCTGCTCTGTACATGTGCGAATCTAACTCATTGGATATATGGCGATGATGGGGAGGCCATGGCAGTGGCGTAGCGAGGATTTTACTGGTGGGGGACACAAAGGGGCACCAGCATCTTATGGAGCACCAGCTATCAGTGGTGTGTTTTTGGGGGCCGGTTTTTGTTAGCCTCGTTCAATATCCATTCCTCCGTTTTTTTTCAGTGGGGTACCTGGGGGAAACAGGAATTTGTAGGGGGGGGACGTGCCCCCAGGCCACACCCCGTGGCTACGCCACTGGGCAGGGGTTCATCTTTTGTGTTGCCACTTCGAAAATCTAAGCCGGGTCATTCCATAAATTTTGGGTCCGACGTGTAACTTTTTTTGTCTTTTTACACGTGATCTATGTAATTCGACTAGGGACTTATTTTTGAAATTTAATCCTAACTACATGTTTTGTTTGGTAGCTAAGTGGCATTACTTACACTCTGATTAATTTTGGATTTTTTCCAACACGTATTATAACACTTGCATACTCAGTGTTTTCCCCCGAAGGCTTGTGAAAAAGCCACAAGCGTACTCGGGTAGGACTCGAACCCTCGACCTCCTGCTTACTTGTGCAGTTGTCTTGACCACTCGACCACTGAGCTTGCCGGTGTCGGCTGGCTGGTTCTAGTCAGAAGAAGAAGCGGGTACCGCCGAAAGACTATTTCCAGGATGGATTTGCATCCGGGAAAGATTTAATTAATTTAGGATTGTTTTTTAATCTAAAAAAGGTAAAAGTGCGTAGTTCATGTTTAATCTTTAAAAATCTACGAAAGATCAGCGGCAACTTCCTGTAACTTGCTTTTTGAAACTGCAGACTTAATGACGGCTGTTCTATTCCCTCCCTTTCCAGCTATATTTTTTCCAATTGAAAGATTTCCCCGAAATAGCTCTGTGTTTGCTACCGACAAACACAACGTTCGTCTCGTTTTGTTTTGCTTTTTCGGTTTTTTTGGCTATTTGGGCTAAGTTCCGAAAAACGCAATTCTCTTCGTCAAGATTTTAGCTGTTTCCAGCAACGGCCGACAGCTTTTGTTTTTCTTAATTTTTTGGTCTTCTTTGCAGTTTTGCAAAAAAGACATTTTTAGGGGCTCTTTTTTATTTTTTTCGCAATTTTGTGAAAAAGGCATTCTTTTTGTTCTGTTTTGTTTCTCTTTTTCGCAATTTTGCAAAAAAGGCATTCTTTTTGTTTTTTAAATTTTGTTTGCTCTTTTGCAATTTTTCTGGACAAAATTCTTTTTTGTTTCTTCCTTCTTCCTCCTCTGACCAAAAGCCCGTTTATTTTGTGCATATTTCTTCGACCATCAACTTTGGATCTTCAGCAAACTTACACCAGTGAAGGACCTTAGTTCGGAGATGTGCATAGAACACAGACATCATGATAACGTCATCAGGAGACTTGTTACTGAATTTTTAATATTTATTCAGCCCATTCACTTTGAACACGTTTTTAAGGCACAATTTTGGTTACCTAGCGATCTTCAACCTTCCTCAAAGTTTCACAAAGGAAAAACCTTGAAGCAAAAGTAATACTATTATAATTACGTCATGATGACGTCACCAAGAGATTTAATTTTAAATTTTGAATATTTAAATATTATGTTAATGTTGTAAAAACACATATAACTTGTGTACTTCTTCGGATGAAGCACCGACGACGAAACACCCTTACAATATTTGCGAACTCGAAAATCCCATTCGCATGCTGTGCATTGGCTACTGCTTATGTACACGCAATATCTGCCTCTATTTAAACATAAGTAGCGTACAGTGCGTAGGGCATATACTCAGGAGCTGGCATATTGCCGAGCACATGTCGCTGAGAGCAGATCGCATTGTATGGAACGCCCAAAGGGACAAATGTATTATATTTTGTATTGTACATGTCTGATTTGTTTGAAACCTTGCGGATAGTTAAGAAGGGAAGGTTTATAAACGGAGATTTACCTCATGTGATGACAATTGCATCCGCAGACAAGTCACGTGACATTAAAGGTGCGTCCTTTAAAGTACTATATCTCCAGAAGTGCATGTCCAATTAGGTTGAAAACTAATCGTTTAGAAAAAAAAAAGGAAAGGCAAGTGTATGTGATGATGACGTCATTAGATGATCATGTCACATATCTCTTGAAGTGCATGTCTGATTGGGTTGAAACCTTAATTACTGACATCTTGGAAAGGAAGTACTTTAGGCAAATATTGACCTCACGTGATGATGACGTCATCAAATGACAAGTCGCGTAACGTTAAGGGTGCATTTTTTAAAACTCTACCTCTCCTGAAGTATGTATCCAGTGAGTTCAAACCTTGCAGATATTTTGAAAGGGAAGTGTTTTAGAAGAATATTGACCTCAGTGATGATGACGTCAGCAGGTGACAAGTCATGTGACATTAAAGGTACATTTATAAGCCCTGGGACTCTTGAAGTACATATCCCATCAATTTTAAACTTTGTAGATACCAAGAAAAGGAAGTTTTTCAAACAAAAAATTACCTGATGTGATGATGACGTCATCAGTTGTGGAGTGAAAGTAAATTATACATACACTCTTTAAAACACGTTGTTTCCTGAAGTGCATGACTGATTGGGTTGAAACCTTGGATCCAAATGTCATGATAAAAAAAATTAGGCCTTCAGGTTTGTACAGTAGATTAGTCGTTCAAAAAAGAATGTGAAAAAGCCCTCTGTTCTGTTAGGAAACAGACAGATAAGCTCTGGTTTTTTTAATCCAACCAAAATACTTCCCAAAACAGCTCAGCTCAACGTGCGTCTCGGTATTTTTTTCTTTTTCCTACTTTTTGCCTATTGACATATCACGGGGTCGTTTTACACACGACTTTCGGTCCTTCCTTAGGGCTGATCTCTATCAGACCCAGCACATTGTTAGACTACCACCTGAAAATGTACGTCATGATGACGTCATCAGGTCATCAAATTATAAGTGCTTAAAATGTTAAATCTTCAAAAATCTTCGTAACTTCCTGCACCTTTTATTTTAGATTTAGTGATACAGTGAACATCAGTTATCATTTCTGCTCGTGTGGGTAAACTCGCTCGACCCTTACTCCGGTCCAAAGTGGTCCAAGCCGAAAGTGCCTTATAATTTGAAATGGATAGTATGTGTAAACCTACTTTTTCCCTCGAAACAACTACCAGTGACGTCATGCAACGCAACTCCTGAGCGCCCTCTACTGAAACGATACAAAATTTCAAAATCTATTTTGAACAGATACCTTTGGTGAAGTTTGCCGGAATTTCCTGAAAAAACGATAGATGCAATCACCTTCGTGCCTGTAACGTTGTGGAATAGTTGATATTGATGACGTCATGAGACCATATAATGAAAACCTTTAATTAATTTAAAATCACAAAACTATATTAATTGTGACAGCTACAATCTTGAACTGCTCACCAGAAATTAAATAATTATCCACATCCATATTCCAAGACGTTGGGCTTTTTTTTCACACGCACCATGCGCGTATAATAATAAAAGAAATTGCCTAACGCTGCTGATGGCGGAAACACGACCTGTAGGTTAAAGAGGCGTAGCGGTAAGAGCCATATGCTTGTACAGGTAAAGCGCGCGTGTACCGGAGCCCCGCTACGTTGGGGAATCTGGCAAAATGCCAAAAACATGGCAGGGAAAGCGTGTGACCGCGTACTGTCATGTTCTGCTATAGCAAGGAGGGTAGTGGTACTACAGGCCCGAATTTGATTCTCGCCTGAAGAATATTGAAGCCAATGTTCGTTGGATGCAGTGTTCAAACAAACTTATTTCGTGGTCAGGTTGATGCTTGCTGTACATAACATGTCAGATCGGTTGGTGAATGAACTTACAGAAGGTTACATACTAAATGTAGATTCATCTCTTTATTCAGTCAAATCAAGGGAAAAAGAAAAGAAATAGAGCAAGAAATTAACTCTCTTTACCCGCTGATAAGAATGTGTGCACATGGATAACGTTACGGGGCAAACAAAATTGGAACTGTGTCTATTTCCGACACTCCTCCAATCGTAACCCCATTTGATGAAGTGTTGAATGTAAATAATACATATTTTTAGCGTCATTGATACAGCTTAAATAAGTAACTGATTTCACAGTTCCTTTAGTGTTGTGAAATGTTACCATTACAAAAAAAGTACGAAAATCACCATTCAATCCACCTCCCGACATGTTCGCGAACTTTGCTAGCAATCTGGCCAGAGATGGCGTGCTTCACCAAAGCAGTTTGCAACATAGCATTGCAAAAGTGAGCAACAGTTTATTTCCTACAGGCAAACGGTTGGTTAGGAACACTGACATTTTTTTAAAAAGTAACACTTTAAACAGAGAAGTAATGGGCAAGGGTAATAGGTAACGTGTAGACTGAACAAGATTACAAGCTTGCCGCCACGTGTTAATGAGGTAGGTAGAGATGTGAAAGTAACAACTGGTTCTAGTTTGGGTTAAGAGAGACAATGTCAGCCGCTTCAGCTTTCTCTTCAGTCTCATCAGGCAGCCTGGTCAGCTGAGCAACTGGGCGGGTGTAAACTCGACCACCTGCTTCTACTCACAGCACGTACATGTCCATCATCTCTAGGCAGTATTTCGGTAACGCAGGCCAAACGCCAGGAAGCACGGACCTGCTATGGATCTGTCACCAAAACCACATTTCCAACTGCTAGATCCTCTTCTTCAATTGGGCTACTTCTTCTCTCCACCTAAACTGCTTCACCCGTATCCCTTCTGTGCCTTAATCAGGAATTTCATTATTCCAGCCCCACCTTCGCTTTCACAATTCTTGAACCAATTTCGCCTATCCCCATGAAAGCGATCAGATAGCCAAGTGGATCCTTTCCGGCACAGCGTACAGCGTCACTGCCCCACCGGTAAGGATGGGCCAGTCCGAGGGCTGGAGCTGGTACGTCAGGGCATCCCTCTCAAAATTCCAGCAAAAACCCAAGGCAACGTTTTTTGGGGTATCACTGTCATCGTTCGATTTTGTCTGACCGAGATTCAGATGGTAAGTCAGCGACCACTGCAGGCTTGTTACTGGCCCACTTCACAATTGGGAATCTTCCAGCACCAAGAGCCTCACGCCACTTTTCCACAAGCTGTTTGGCTTCATCAATCATGGGTTTACCATCAAAACAGTTGTCTACATATAAAGCCCCGAGGACGCTACAAAAAACGTCTGGATCTCCTATGTTGTCCTTTACGTGCTTCTGGAGAGCGAAGGACGCACAGCACGGACTGCATGTTGTCCCAAACAGAAAGACATTCCGTTCAAGTTCCCTGTCAGAGTTAGGTTCCTTTCAGAGAGAGCGTGGCATAGGGCAGTCGACTTCCAAAGTTGAGACGCAATGAAACATCATTTTGATGTTCCCACATATGGCCACCGGGTGTTTTCAGAATCTGAAGAGAACACTAACCAATGACGACCCAAGAGTAGGGCCTGGGAGAAAGTTTTCATTCAAGGAAACCTTGATTCACCAAATTCGCCTTGGTCTCGAAAGGCACTATTGAAGACAAAGCAGGACTTGTCATTGTGGGGCATAGCATGATGCAGAATCTGCCATTGGGACTCCAGTTCCCGGTTACTCCCCTTGTAGAAAAGGCCTCCTTCTTTGAGTTCCTGGACCTTACTACATTGAACCTTTGCCAAATCGAGGTCTCTCATCAAGCACTTTTCATTTCTCTTCAACGAAGGCAGCACTGCACTGGTTAGACAAGAGAATGTGGGCTTATCCGGCCTCCACAGAAGTGGTGTCGCCACTCAGTGCACATTATCCACCTTAACATAAGTTGATTTCGCTTCAGGTAGGTCCACCGCTCTTTGGTCCTGCTTTGATTGGGTTACTTGCTTTCTCTCAGCATACATCTGGATATCCATGTTCCACAACCGACCGACATTTTCATGTAGGACATACATCTTGTTTGCTAGACAGGTTGTGCAGCTTTCCTTGTCCTCCTTTGCATGGTCGGTCCTTGCAATGACCTTCGTATTCTTGTTCTGACTGCTACTGGGCCACTCTCAGGGCCCAAATGACTCTCTCTCTCTCTGGGGATCACGAGGTCTGGGAGGTCGCTTCTAAGCAGAAGTGGTCTCACCTTCTGGCAGTCATGCAAAAGGAGGTCTTTCAAATGAGACCGTCTTCTTAAAGATCTTGGGCAGGGACGGAATACTCAGATAATGTATCAGCATTGGATAGGGAAGGCATTGCTCACATGAATTTGCAAGTCTGATTCATCCATAAGGGCAAAGTCAAAATTCAACATCTGGCCCTTACAAGGAGTGCAAGCATCTTGAGCCGTCACAACCGATATTTCTGTAGCAGTCCCTTTCAGGTGCAAGACTTCGGCAGCTTCCATTGACCTATCATCCAATAGACAATAAGTTATGAGCGATGTACGATTACCGTACAAAATGACAGGCAAACTCTTCAAGCTTACTTCCTTGGGGTACCAATTAGGACTGCCATCGCCATAGAAAACCGAGAGGTTGGGGTCAAAGCTTGAGTAGTATTACCCATATCCCGGCTATTTGAGTAGATTGTGGAGGACCGTCAGGTAGACCTCGTTGCACTCACAACATGGCTTGCACTCACAACATTCTTGACCCTCTCGGTGCTGTCAGGCACCCCTCCAACATCTACGGTTTGCCTTTGTCCACTCAATTCGCTGCCCGGCAGAGAGCTTATCAAGTTTATCATAACAGGAAAGCCAATGTTCCCCTTCACATTGGAGGCAATGCTTCCGAAATGGTTTCTCCTTGGTTGGTCTGGATTCTGTCAAATCACTAGTATGAGATGATTTGCTGGGTTTGTTGTTGACACTGGCTTGGCTCCCATCTTTGGTATGGTAAGCAGCAGCACCCCTTTGTTGTCTTTCAAGAACAAGTGGTTTGATACAGCCCTCAACAATGGCCTCAAAGCAACGGAACTCTGAGGAGTCACCACCTACGCTAATCCTCGCTAATCCTACCAGCGGTTGCTGCCAACATTGAGCTCAACATTTGATTCTGATTTATACCTGGATCAGCCTTCGGTACTGTTGGTTGACTGAAGGAAGTTCCTACTCAGGTAAATGGTTCACACGGTGCGGGCATGGTCGGTGTCAATTGTGCTGAGGAATGGTTACTTGTATCATTAAGAGGGGAAGGGCAAATAGTGGGATTATGAATGGAAAAAGGAATGGGCGCTACCCACTGTAGCCCAAGAAGGAAATGGTGAAATACTCTACCAGGTTTGCTGTGCCTGACTTACTGCAATTTTCTGGCTATGCAAAGGCATCGATATTTTCGAATTTCAGTAGGCAACCGCAGACGCGAGCAAAAACGGGCACGGGCAAAGCAGCATATTCAGGCAAATCAGAATGCACAATGTCGGGTGGAGCACTGATTGGAAGGCAGGAAGCAGCTGTAACAGTAACAAACTGGTTAATGACAGATGTAGCTTGTATATCAGGGGCTACATCTGGGTTCAGAGGTGGAGAATCAGAACCTCTTAACTGATCATTGCTGGTTCGAATAATGTCATATTCTATTCTAGCTTGGACTAGATTCAGCTTAGCATTGCAGCGTTTTTCCAGCTCGAACTGTCTTGCCAGTCTTTCTTTCACTTTCAAGATTCGCTGCTCCTCTAGCTCAGCTTGGATCCGTTCCCTAGCCAACTGGAGTTCCTCCTCCTGTAACTCCCTTCTCCGTTGAATCTCGAGCTACAATAGAGCCAATTCTCTTCCATGCTGTGCAGAAATTAGCTGTTCTTCCATGCAGACACCATGCCCCCACTGCAGGTGATGACGTGCCAGAGCGATGTCTTACTCAGCAACCCTTATTTTTGAGAGGGCTGAGCTGCTAGTGCTTATATGAGAGCTTGAGCCGCTACTAGTGTGGCTGGAGGTAAGGCTGGTAGTTTGGCTTCTGTTGTGCTTGCTTGACCGGCTGTTGAGATGGGTCGAGCCCTGGCTTCCAGCACTGGGTCGGGCACCGGCATAGGTACTGGCATGGCCACTGACTTGGTTGCCAGCATGACCACCAGCTTGGTCACCGGCATGAAGATTGGCTTGGGCAGGTTCCTCGCTCCGTCTAAGTTGGACCATTCCTGGTTCGATTCCTACCCTTTGTAACTAATGTTTTTGTTATATACAGAAAGATTTCCCCGAAACAGATCGTCTTGTTCTTCTTCCATTTTCCCCATAGCCAAAACATGGGGTAGTTCCACACACGACTTTAGCCTCTTCCTTAAGGCCGATCCCTTGCACATACATAGACTACCTTTTGAAGATATTTGCCAAATCATGACGTCATTATGACGTCATCAACTAATTTATTATAGATTTTTGAATATTTGATTTTTCCCCATATGTTTTGTACACGTTTTGAAAGCTCTTTCGGGACACTTGGCAATCTTGGAATTCCATCAGAGTTCCACAAACGAAGGCCTAAGACATCAGAAATGTTCTACGAAAATAACGTTGTGATAACGGTATCAGGTGTCAAATGACAAGCGCTTAAACATTTAGTTATGTTAAATCTTCACAAATCCACATAAAATCAACCGTGACTTCCCGCAGGTTGCTTTTTGCACCAAGTGATATACTAATTTTCGGTATTAATTTCTTCTCGTGTACGTAAATCAATTGACCCCTACTTCTGGTCAGAAGTGGTCCAAAGCGAAAATGCTGTTCATTATTTTTTTTTTGAATTGATAATAGACACGAACCTTTTTCCAACGGTGTTAGTCTCCAGAAAAATGGCATTCCTCAAAACATGTCCCAATGACGTCATGCAACACAAGTTTTAAAAATTATTTTGGATAGATATCTGTGGCGAGATTGCCTTAATCGCTGGAAAATGGACGGATACAATGACCTGCAACTCTTGTGCAAAATGTTTGGATGATGACGTCATCTGACCGGAAGTTATAATTAAAAGATCTTTAATTCGTTAAAAATCACTAAAAATTCAGTCCCAGCGGTTTGAGTCTTAAGTTACTCGTCCAAAAATGGAGTAAATATTTGCATTCATTTTTCAAAGTGTTGTGTTTGTTGCATTGTTCGTAAACACCGTGCACTGATAATGGAAAAAAGTGTCATATGTTGCTAATACCGGCAACACGACTCTGAGGGGTAAGAGCAGTAGTTGAAAGAGCCATATGCTTTGTACAGGTAACGCATGTATACATGAAGCCACTGTTTCGGGGCCGTTGATAACGTTCCAGCCACTGCATGCATCCACTGCAGAACGCTTCTTATCCAAGTGTCGTCACGCAGATCTCGACGCGCCGCCCAACACGTGATAGTGAAAGGAAGTTGGTGTAGGGCCCAGATATTCAAGACTGAACTGCGGACTTCACTACTGCTGTTTATATGTTTATATGTGTGTCTCGCGCAAATGTACATCTTCCAATGAACACTCAAATAAAAGGGCAAAATGATCAGTTGCATCCAGTAAATCTCTCAAAAAAGGGCAATCGGTCATCATAAGCCAAGCATGACAAAATCCCAGCTGCATAAGCTTTGCACTTTGCAAAAATGTCCATTTCACATCAGCTAACGTTCAATGCATAATTTTAATCCTTCCGAAAAAGTTGCAGTTATTCACGTTTTGATCCAACTTGAACTTCTATTATGTTTCACGTATTAGACGCCCGTGCAAACCACCTGTACGTGGGAGGCAATACGCACAAAGCAATGACGTCAGCAAGAGTCCACACTTTCTTCGCTTTGGCGTTCACGTAGAACGTGCAACTAAACCTCTCTATTACAAGCACCCGGGTACCTGAGTTTTATTTTGAGATGCACGATACTCCTGGTTCAGTCACTGTTTTTTTTTCGGGTAACTTAGTAATAAACCGATTTCGTCTTTTGATAACAGCCCAGTTGATTTTCACGAACTCTAGCTTATTCCTCTTCATTGCGTATAGCTTTGTGTAACCACATACGCGATAATGCTTACGACTACATTTTCTGTAAAGGGAGACTTTTCTTTCACCAAAGGGTTTTTTCATTTCATTATTATTAACTGCAGATATTTATATATTTACTGGGAGAAAAATGTCAACAAATTTAAAGAATTTGCCAACAATTGCCGCCGTAAATGATTTTTTTTCTGTGTTTTTCCGAAACAAAACAGTACTTTGGTCTGTAGAAGTTGCGGATAATCGTCGCAGAAACCCTTGGAGCACTTGTTACGTTACATCGATCACGTGACCCCTCGTTAATAGCCGCGTCCACAAAATCGGTTCCGCCCTGTAAAAACTGTCTAAAAAAATGATGTGCTTCATATTTTCCTTTTTTGTTCTTTGTTCATGCTTCACTAATCCTGTAGCTACGATCTAAGAATAATTTGCTATTCTGGCGCGATTAAGACAGTCTTCCTTCAACTGCAACTTATATATTTTATCAACATCTCCTATGAGAACCCTGTGCTGTAAAAAGGTAACACAGTGTGTATGCAAATAAGTATGTGTAATTATCCTGGACTTTTCACCACAACCTGCTGGGCATTTATTTAGATAAAATAAGCTTAAAAAGTCAACGTTTTCGTTGCAAGGCATGAGATTTGTCGTTGATTATATATATTTATCGTGTAATTTCGATCATGCTTACAGCATCTCGCACCGACAGAGTCCATAATCCAACCCAGAGTACATAAACACTGACACGTTAACAATCAAACGTCTCACAAGGTTTAATAATTGCATGGTCTCTTGGTATTATGCGAAGAATGTAAAAACAGTTACCGCTCTAAACATAGTGCTGAAATGCACTCCATCTTTAAGGGATATGAAAAAGTACAACACATACTCGGTCTTACGCCCGAAGGCTGGATGGCGAAGAGCTAATAGATTGTACCAAGAAACCTCTGGAGCAGTGGAACTTTGAGCAATATTCAGCACTTTTAAGGAGGACAATTGCCAGTCTGTCTTGCAAGCTAGTAAACATCGACTTCGTGCCAGAAGTGACATGACAATTTATAGGCAAACTCTTGATATCAAAGGCTCAGTGCAACCCCGAATTTGCCGTGGGATGGAGGGTAATGCAGTTTTAAGTGGAAATACAGGTATATTCTCCAAAGACTGTACGCTTTGGGCTAACACTAAGTACTCTCTCCGTGTCTGTGAAAAGCAAGAAAACCAGTTTTCCCCAATGTCGGAAGTAGCTGTGGCATCCATGAGGCATTCTGATCTAGTGTGTGAAATAACGTTGCTTGAACCGTGCAAGTTTTCTTCTCCATCGCTCGTCGCACAAGAAAGTCCTCCTGTGTTCAAAATTAGCTGCACCTTTCCTTAAAACAAAATGAATGTCACAATCTCAAGGGAAATTCGAACAACTGTAAGGATTTTAGTATTTTGGTCAAAAGCTGGAGGGATTGTGGGATAGAGCAGTATGTGAATGATGATACTGGTATACATAAGTGGCTGGTCTACAGCATATTGTTGTGTGCTGTGTAATGGTATATGGGTTTTGCACACATGAAGCGATGTGTTCAAAACAGGCAACAATTATTGTTTTGTTATATCACGAGAGTATATTTAATGAATGCATGGGAACAAAGTGAAAAAACATTTTACTGTGTCATGCGCACTTCATTTCACTAAAATAGGGGCGATTCACAGTATAGCGCGCCACCAGGACTATGCTGCAGACAAACAACTTTTCGAAACGCTGCCGCTGTTATTTTGGGGATAATTGATTGGTTGCGGCGTTCCCTGCACCACACGAAACCATAATTTTGACAACCTAACACCCATTCACAATAAGCAATTCTGAATTTTCGACCAAGATAACAAACGATTTCCAGAAACCTATATCAAACTCTGTCGTGGGTAACATCTCAAACTGCGGGGTCTCTCCTGTCATGCTTATGGGGATGCAGAATTTTGAACTGCCGCATTCGCACACACGGAATCTTCCGTATTTTTCTTCGTGCTGATGTTGTCCTGCTCAAGGATTAAATTTATGATCTCGTTTTGGAACGAGAGAAGAACCTTTTCCTCAAAACCAACCCGCTATCATCTGCCGACATTGCTGAGGTGGGATTATGCGAAATTGGACCAGTAAAAACACGAACGAACGATGTAAACAAAATTGTGGTCGTTCGCTTGTCGCCCAGCGCCTACACAGAGCGCTGAAAAGGGCAAATGCGCTTCACAAACATTTGTGAAGGAAATAATTTGACGTGCAAAGCCTGGGTTGCTTGTTGTCGTAATCATCGCATGTATTTGCAGTGCGCACGTGTTACGCGTACATGAAAAAGTTGATATTGTTATTGTTCAAATGTACTCTGTCGAACGAATGCCCGAAAAATTGCGTCATTATTTGCCCCTCCCTGCGCCCTGTGGAGCTGTTTGACGAGCGCATTGCGGTCGTAGCAAAAATAGTGCTTCACTTTCCCTCCACAGCACATATACCCTGTACCCAAGGCCACATCAATACAAAGACACTTTCGACATTGAAAAAAAATCACAGTAATATACTGTACCGTCGGGTAAACCACAGCGAACATCGCTCATGACAATATTCTTGCGGTCTGGTTTATACGTGTTCATAGCGTATCATATTAACAATTTTCGACCAATAAATCGCAATCTATTGCCGTGCTACATCAAACGATTAGGTTTTTACATACTCTCTCCCTTTTCACTCCTTCATTCGTTAGTTTACTTCATTGTTATCTTTGCGGCTACAAGCCAAATTACAAGAATACATTAAAGTACACCAAAAAATAGCAAGCACAAAAACATTAAACACAGTTATAATTATACTAATAAACAATTATACGAGTAAAATGGATCAAACCACGCAACTCCCTGCCATGAATATTTTTCATTACGGGAGGAATAAGGGTATCAGTTTGTTTACACTGAGACAGAGACTCAGCAAATTTACAATGTGCCTGCCGACGGTCAGCAAGGGTTTCAATGACACACGTTTCCATAGCGTCCTGATACAAATTATAATCATCACCAAGCATAATTTTACACGCTCTTTTTTTAACTTTTCTAAAATATGAACTTGATCTTTAGTAAGTGAAAAATTCCCCACCATTTCAGTATATTCTGTCGTGGGTCTGACATAACCTTTATAAACAACTGTTAATTAATCTATTGTAAAACCAAATTTAAGTGTGCGTAACATGTATAAACGCCTGTTTGTTTCTTTAACATATCACTAATCTGGGGATCCCAGTTCAAGTCGTTTTGATTGTTGACACTAAGGGTCTTTGTTGAAGACACAAACGCAAATGGGTTGGGATCTATAGTTAATGCTGGTATGGGCGGATTTCTCTTCAAGCAAATTCAATTTGAAGGTTACCAGTGACTGAACAAGGGCAATTCTCGGCTAAAGTTAAGTCATATATCATCCACGCACTTCCAAATACCAACATTATCATCTGGTGAAAAATCGTCGGACCGATTTTGGTACCTTGTGAAAGACCTCCTCTGGGTGTTTTGAAGTCAGATAATGTCTGATTATATGTTACCCATTAGAAATAAAACTGCAAATCCAAAGAAAGTAATTGATTCCCTTACCCCTAACTATAAAAATTTGTTAATTAGAAGTGTCTGCTCAATGAGATCGAAAGCTTTCGAAAAGTCTGCCAAAACAACAGTGCCCCTATTGTTGAGAAAATCAGCTCCACTGTGTACAAAAATGCATCAAACTAATAGTGTGAGGTGGAAACCCTTTAAACATTATCATACTGAGTGATGTCTATTTTATACAGCTAATGTCGTCAAGCATTCAATTAACAATAAACTGTTTAGCAATTTCGGACAAGCCATCCGCCAGGGACACCGGCCTCAGGCTTTCACTATTTGCTGGATACTCTTCAGGAACGGGAAAAACAATTGCCTTTTTCCACTGAAAAGGTACAATTACTTCATTATGTTAGCTTTTAAGAATATAAATGAACGGAACACTAAGCTTGTATGCAAATTCTTTGAGAAGCTGAGGCGGAATTCCATCCGGACTAGAGGCTTTGGATGTTTTAACCTTTCCCATGGGAACAGAAGAGGAGGTGGCCTAGGAGCCGGTAAAAAGACAGGGAGTTTGGTATTGTCTAAAGGTGTTAGACCAGAGGATACATGAACAAATTTGTCATAAATAGCCTTAGCAATGTAAGTATAATTGTCTGCACATACTCTAGGTATACTAAATTCGGTACGCTCTCTTTTGGTCATGACCTTCACCTGTTGGTGCCATTTCTTGGGATCCCATTTGTGTAAATGTCTTTCCCTCTCAGCATAATAGTTGTTTTTGGCAGATCTTATTTCAAGTTTCACTCTATTGCGCAGTGCTCGCCAATTACTAACATTACCTAAGCCAAATGCCTTCTGACGGGCATAAATCATTTTTTTTCTAATTTTAGGAGTGATCCAAAGTGTATCAGGGGTACACACTTTCTTGATAACTTTAGGAAAATGAGTTTCAATTTCTTCATTCATTAAACAATGAAAAGCATCAGTTTTAGCTTGTACTCCAACAGAGTTATAAACCTCAGTCCACTCCTGGTTTTGAATCCAGGTACCAAAACCAATCCTAGAATCTTTCAGAGCGCAACTTGATTTTATTACACACAGGTTCAATGCAAGGATTAAGAATTATGCAATTGTGGTCACTATTTCCAATGGGAGGTAAGCTTCTAGGACCCGTATAGTACCTTTCAGTATCTGTAAAAATCAAATCCAAGATTGCCTGAGCTCTGGTAGGAAATTTTATGATCTGTTCTAAATCATTACTACTCATTACACTGTCAAGTTTAGTTCTATTGAAGTCTTGTACAATGATAAAAACCAATGTCAGGGTAAGATAACGCAATGATCAACTGATAAGTCCTGATAGGGAGAACGAGACGGATAGGTGGGCTGTAAGCAGCACGCACTCGTCGAACAAGCGTTTAGGTCGCACCGTAATACCCACAGACACTCAAGCTCCTGTTGTACAGTGACATCAGTTAACACCTTGGCACGGATAGGCTTCCTGATGTAACACCTCCTCCACGTTGGTGTTGTCGGGACTTTAAAAACAGGTTGTAGTTGTTGATACTGAGCGCTTGCTCAGGAAAATCATAATGGTGTCATGTCTCGTTGACAATGCAAATATCTATATTGTTCTGTATGAGAACAACCTCAGCCTCGTCAAGTTTATTGACTAGTTACTGGGCAATAGTCAGTAATACAGATGGCACTGATGCATGTTGTAAATCAGATGAATAGACCTGCCGAGGTGGGGAATTCAGAACTCTTGGTCTATCAGTCTTAGCCTCAGTGTTAAACGCACCAGGTCCAGAACGATTCGTTATTTTGTGTAGTTAAAGTAGGCCTACTGTTTTGTTGGGAGCATATATCAAGGACTCAAGCGAGGGTCACGGCACAGAACGTGGCTCTGTGCATGGGCCACAGCAAATTACTAGTGATAGCATTTTGATGATCGCCGAATTCGTGTAAGAAAAAGCAAAATTCAGCTGAATTTGCACCCGCTTTACTTTTACGTGATCAAGACTAGCCAGGAAATGCTCCAAAATGGTAGATGGAGCACGGAATGCCAAACTGAAGACTATGTGCCTGAAGTTCGCTTTTTTTCTGTGTTCAATTTTGTCTTCTGTCATTTCTTGATCCAGATCTCTTATGGCTCTCATGAACCTCACTTAGGAGACAGGTCGCATTATCCGTTCCTGTACCGCACCATTATGTCCAACACGGGCTATAATGACCCCCGGGTGCTCATGATTAAGCAGTGGGGATGGAAGCGTGTAGCTACGCTGGGACGAACTGAATCCACCATGGTAAGTTAATGCAGCAGAGTTTGGAAGTGATTGCCTTCACGCATCCATTTGTGCGACTGGACTTTCAACCGCTTGGTTTGGTTAATACCTGCCTTAGGTATAATAATATTTTACCCAAAACTATAGCTCTAGTCTGAAGAGGGACACACGTTAAGGGGTGGTGAAGATGATTGAAACGTTTGACTAGTAGTCCTACAGCACTTGTTACCTATGGATGGGGTAAATGTTACAATCGTATTCTTATAGAAATAATAAATCAGATCTATTATTTCAACTAAGGATTGTCTTTGTCACCATTCATTTAAAATACATGGGCTGAAAACATGATACTAGAAATTGTCTTACGGTTATTACAACAATATCGTTCACGTAATACCAAACGAATTGCCGCTCTTTAGTAAGCGTAACATATCGCGGGGTATTTCTGCTGTCTGATACCGCGTTTCGTTATTGCGCGTGGTTTACATGGGCCTTTAGGGTAAAAGGCAGGGCTAAAGGGATCTGAAGTTCTGTTTCTCGTTTAAGTCGATTAAACCTAAGACAATAATTTAGCCTTGACCTTTTCAAGCGTTTAAAAAACTATGCTTCCCTGATTAAAAGAAGGAAACCTCCCTCACCGAGTTAATTCATTTATGTGCTTCGATTTAAAAAAAACATCACATCGGAAACTTTTGTCAGTGCTGTATAAGAGTATTGCACTGTTTACATTCTAGTTCTATATAGTTACTTTAGGAATTTTGGGAAAAAATAATTTTGACAACTTTCCTATCATTATCACTATGCACTAACTGCAGCATTACAACTGCTTGACTTTCATTCTTATCTTTAGTTTTAATCTTATACGTGCATTTGTTAAGATATTTAGTGTTAATTTGACTTAGCAATTTGGTTGTTAGTTTTTCAATATAGCGACTCCCTTACCTGTTTTCAAATCAAGCGATCTCTATCTTGGGCGGACCCATAGAATGATTCTTTTGTTGAATTTCGTTCTGTTTACCAGGCAATGGAGGATATGCACACTAAGCTTATAAACAATAGCATCGAAATTATAGCCAAGGAGAATTTTGACGACGATTTAGTACAGCCCTTCAAGTTCTTTAAGGTGAGGTCTCAGCATAGGGTGAGCCATTGTTAAACATGAATTGAAATAAAAGTTCGTTGATTGAATGGAGCATATTGTCAATATTGAACAAAGCACTGATGAAGTGAATCTACAAATGTTCAATTCGAGCTTAAAGTTTAACGTCACGTTATATTTCAGTTACTTGAGTTACTTCTGAGTTTATCACTAACTTTGTACAGGAAAAAGATGTTCGGATTATCGTGGGAAACTTCTATGAATTTCAAGCGAGGAAAGTATTTTGTGAGGTGAGTAATGTGACCTTTAGTAAGAGTACCTCAAACGGATTTTTTCCAACTTGAGCAAGATGGAATTTGCGATCACATGATAATTTTAAAAAAATTGATCGCACGTAACGTGTTTGGTTTGATAATCTGGAGGAATACTGGTCTCAATCAATCAATGAATCAATCCCTCCCTCCCTCCCCCTCTCCTCCCTCCCTCCCTCTCTCCCTCCCTCTCTCCCTCCCTCCCCCTCTCCTCCCTCCCTCCCTCCCTCCCTCTCTCCCTCTCTCCCTCCCTCCCTCTCTCCCTCCCTCCCCCTCTCCTCCCTCCCTCTCTCCCTCCCTCCCCCTCTCCTCCCTCCCTCTCTCCCTCCCTCCCCCTCTCCTCCCTCCCTCCCTCTCTCCCTCCCTCTCTCCCTCCCTCCCTCCCTCCCTCTCTCCCTCCCTCCCTCCCTCCCTCTCTCCCTCCCTCCCTCCCTCTCTCCCTCCCTCTCTCCCTCCCTCCCCCTCTCCTCCCTCCCTCTCTCCCTCCCTCCCTCTCTCCCTCCCTCTCTCCCTCCCTCTCTCCCTCCCTCTCTCCCTCCCTCCCTCCCTCTCTCCCTCCCTCCCTCTCTCCCTCCCTCTCTCCCTCCCTCCCTCCCTCCCTCCCTCTCTCCCTCCCTCCCTCCCTCTCTCCCTCCCTCTCTCCCTCCCTCCCTCTCTCCCTCCCTCCCTCTCTCCCTTCCTCCCCTCCCCCTCTCCTCCCTCCCTCTCTCCCTCCCTCCCTCTCTCCCTTCCTGTCTTTCTTTCTTTGACGGACTTTCTGTGCCCGGTCTCGATACCACTCTGACTGTCTCGGCATACGCTGACGACGTCACCGTTTTTGTCACATCTAACAAAGGATTTCAAATTTTCGATCAAATTTATACCCTGTCTGCATGTTTAAATACCAACAGGTGCCAAGGTTTATGGGTCAGATCTTGGACCAAAAGATCTGATTGTCCTCTCAGTTTTAAGTGGAATAATCAAGATCTTAAATTTATTGGAGTTTATCTAGGAAATACCGAGTCCTCACGACAAAAAAATGGAAAATGTGCAGAGATAAACTCAACAATACCCTCGCTAGATGGAGTGGCCTGGCTCGTACCACATCTTTCAAAGGAAGAATAATAATTGCCAATCAAATTGCCGCTTCAAGACTTTTTCATTTTTTGACAGTTCTTCCTCCTCCCAGTCACGTCCTGGATCAACTCCAAGAACTTTTGATTAATTTTGTTTGGACCGATAAACGTCACTGGCTTAAAAGACAAATTGTGTTTCAACCTCCAGACAAAGGAGGCCTGGGGTTGATCTGTTTGAAAGCTCGTTTTATGACGTACAGATTTTCTTTGCTCCAGCGACTGATATGGCAAAATAAACGTCCCTCTTTTCGTTTCTTCGTTTACTGTATCCGCCAATATCGGAACCTAGGTCACGATGTACAATTACTGTACTCCAATCTGGAGAGGGAATATCTCCCCAGTCTTCCCGTCGTTCACGGAAAAATGTTGCAATCTTGGATTACATCGAAAGCCTCAATGAGCACACTGCCGAACTCTTTTGAGTTGTATGTAATTTACCGTTAAATAGCATTTTTTTTATGTAGTCACGCCAACGTCGACCTGCTCTCCGGTCGTCTCCTGTCGCTGGGCATCACGCTGTACGGAATCTTCTCCGGGAAGACAGAATGTGGATCTCTGCCGACGACGTTCAACAGACACAGCACAGGACAGGTCTTCGTCCTTTGTCCTCCCGATCCTTGGAAACTGACCTTGTCGCAGCCAGGAAAGTACTTGTCGAAATCTTCCCCCGCGACTTTAATGCCCGGGGGCAACTGTCCACACCTTGGCATAAGGACACCTTGGACGCGGATACATCCATTGCCTGGAAAAACATAACAAATTACCCACTTCGAAGAAGTACTTCATCACCTTGACCGTACCGTCTCAAAGAACTGTGGCTGGTGTGGATATTCGGAAAGAGGACCGCTGCTACATCTCTTCTTCCACTGTCCCTCCTTGCAACCAGCCTTGCGCAAACTACACGAGATTTTCTTGGATCTTTTCCCGGGCATGCAATTCTCCTTTGCGACCTCCTGGTGTTTGATGCGGCGAAACAGGGATCGACCGAGAGAGTGGGTGGACTTGGCCAATTATCTCAACCTCTGCCTCACTCAACCGTTTACTATTCATATGTACATAAGAACTTTAAAGATCCCAAAGAAACCTGGATACATCGTGTCAGGTGTAAAGTCTTGATAGAATACAGGTACTCTGCACAAAAATGATACAGCTGCATTCTGTCAAAAATGGAACCCCGACATGTGAAGTGGACAATAACGATTTAATTTGGAATATCTAAAAAAACATTTCTTCCGTCTTACATTACCGATTATTTCATGTACATGCAAGCTTGTTTTGTTTGGTGTTTTGTTGCGAAATAGAAAGGTTTCATTTGCAAAAGTCAAAAGTCTTTATGATCTTCACTCTCCAAAAAAGCCTTTTACATGTTACAGAAAAGTTTGCGTGTTAGACAGACTCGTTCTTTGTATGCAGTGACATGTTTTTCGCGCCTCTCATCCTCCAGTGTATCTGTTTGATTCCCGAGGAACCTGGTGATCGAATCTTCTCTCCACACTAGATTGTGCGTGTGCTTTACCACAATGGATATTGCCCGGGATGACACCTATGCAGTGCCCACGCCATACTCTTTCCTTTCAAAGTATACTCTGTGGGCGCTTTTACTGAATTATTTCGTCCGCGATTGAAGACTCATAGTTCATTACCCTCCGCCATGCATAAATATATACATCTATAAAGATCAAATTAGTTTGTCCTGCCTGGGACACCAAATAGCAATGCTGATCGGGTGAGAAAGACAAACTCCCCTGACCGTTCTCTTCAAACGTGAACAGCGGAATCTAATCAATCCTTTCTGGGGAAGAAAATTAAGTCGGGGACAGGTTTCAGCAGTTCATGCTAGATTACTTTGCGGTCACGTTATACACCTGTGTGTATAATTAGCAACAGTTTGCATGTCTCACAGTGGAGGTGTTTCAAACAGTGAAATGTTTTGCGTCAACTCTGAAAATTCAAGGAGGAAAGACATTTGGCGGATTTTTGGTGTTTAAGCAAAATAACAATGACAATAATTTATAAAATATGTTGCTATCCTTATTCCTTAAATGGATTGTTCCCTTTCTGAATAGACCTACTCTTTCATGACAGCCATAGTTCATTATAGTTGTTTACCCCCACGAGTAGACCTCTGTGCATTCACTGTTATTGGATTGAAAATAACCTACAACAGAATGAATTATGCACAGTGCAACAGTTGTTAATTCAGTTTCCGGTACAGTTGCTTTCACGGTATTGTGACGTCACGCCCCCCCCCCCCGACGAAGGCGAGGGCGCCCATCTCCTCAGAGTGCGGCGCCAGACGGCACGTATACCGGAAGGTCCCTAAGCGGCAAGGGACTAGTCCATTGGGATGGAAGTATACCGTCCCCCAAGAAAGTTCGATGATCTCTGTTCAACGTTGGGGAAAGCCTAAGCTGATTGGCCCAATGTTCAGTGACGCAACCTGGATAGCAATGGCTTAAAATAAACTTAGCCTGGACACCTGACTTATAAACAACAATCAGTGCCGAGTCAGTGACTTGAGCAAGTCTATGGGACTTGTTGTCAGGGCTGCGCTAAACACAACTCGTGTCATAAGACAGCAGTCCGCCCTTATATCGACCGCAAGATCCTATCAGTAACAATACCGCACCACCAATTAGCCCCTCAACCTACCGAGCCCCTCGACGACACACGCACCACTTGGGACTAAGGCACAGTCACACTAGGCTAGGTGACTTTAACCCTTGCACAGGATTCTCTGTCACGTCACAATATGTACGAGCATGGCTCCTCTAGCTTCACACTACGGTCTAGTATTTTAGTAGCGTTTTTAATGAAGTGTAATGCAAGAAAATCGTTCTTTACTGAGCTGACAGGTTCACCAAACTGTTAATTGGTTCTTGAAACCAGTTCTTCATTAACAATTGGTGTCCCACCTTTTTTAAGTAGAAGATTACAGGCCTACGTCTTACTAGTCATTTCATGTTTTGCATTACGACCTCGTGAAACCGTCTTGGTGAATTTGAACTTGTCAGAAGACAGTAGTCAGGCGGAAATGTTTAATAGACCAATTGCACCCGCTAAATTAGGTGACTTATAATGGGTATCAACCCCATACCAACGTGTATTTGAGTGTTGTTTACAAACAATCCAGCCAATTTACAGTATGCTACCCAGCATAGGCCTGTGTGTGGTCTGAATAAAGGCACCTACCGTTGCGTCGGCTTTAGTTTGGTAAATGAAACTTATGAAACACTTTGCTTTTGGTGGGCGCCGTGTTTGTTGAGATTTAATACCCACTATACGCCGTGTGACCTAGCGGGCGGAGTCGGTCTATTAAGGCCTGAAATAAAAGCTTTAATCCGCAGAGCAATACTGGCAGCGGCGCACTAGCCTGAAAAACTTTGATTCGCTTTCTATTTAATGTGCACCCTTTATATTCCTGCTTGGATTAGGCCTACAAATCTGGTTTGTATGGATCCAAGTACGCCTGGATGATCTTCGGTCACTACGAGCCAAAATGGTGGTTGGATGGGGATCTCTACGGCTGTACACAGGAGGAGATGACCGCTGCCGTTGAGGGCGCTATCTCAGTTGGGTTCCAGACGCTGAGTACCGAAGAAGTGGAAACCATTGGCAGAATTGTAAGTTAAGTTAAAACTGCTATTAACAAGTTTGGGGCATTGTACAGTGCCCCATGCATATCTACCATCCGTGTTGGCTTAAAAAGAAATCGGAACTGTTATTGCTCGCCTTGCCCAATGATAATGCAATGTAGTTTAGCCTATAACACAGCACTTGCAAGCAAATGATCATGCATTCTTTTATTGTTTTTTATCGCAGATACTCGATAGCAGAGTCTATGAACTGTTTAACAAATGCTGTAATAGGGAAGAATTCTTCTGACTATAACTTATGGCAATCTTCACGTGGAATTAGCCTGAGAAAATCTGTTATATTATTTGCCTCACGTACGAGTTTACCACTTGGGCATCTGTAGTCACAAGGGAGGTGATATCTATAAATATTTTAAGATTTCAGATGGAAAAAGATGACGCGGCAGATCAACCTCATTATGATCCTACAGCGACGTAGTCTGGCTCCTTGAACTAATGATTCCTGACCAATCTAGCTTAATAAAATTTTAGGCCAGGTACTGTTCACAGTTAAATTGATTCTTTACGCACCATGTCAGTGGTCACCAAAAAAGCCACGTCTTGGCTGGAAGCTATTGCATTTCATTTGCAGGATGTACTTCACACAGTGGCACAAAATGCACAAGAATTTTAACATTAAGACATTCAGAATCGAGTGGGCTATACTTAACCAGCTACCCGCTGGATGTCGTGAAAGAGACATATTTATAGAAGCAGGTGTTTTTGGTTTTATCGGTCACTTTGTTAAGACAAAGCTTACTTATCTGTGTCAATAACACCACAAGCTGTATACCATTGCAAGGAGGACATCCTGCCCTTTCTAGATATATTTCTTTTCCCCATATATAAAGCAATTTTTGTCACCGTATACTTTTATGTGGACACCCTGCACACGGCTAGATATGTCCGATCGTGAACAATGTTATGCAAATGTTAACGCCAGCAAGTTCGGAATATTTTTGGAGTTACATGTTGGATCCTTGAATCGAAAGAGAATAGTCGGATCCATAAGTCTGGGAACCAGACTAATAGCGGCGGTGCCAGGATTCTCACTATAAGAGGGCGACCGGGGGAGCCGTATTTTGTTAAAAATACTTTTCATTTTTTTTTGTTTTCCAAGTTTCTTGCTACAGTGCGCATATAAATAACTTTGACAAAATCAGTGAACAAAGGTCATTTGGAGGTCCGATTTACAAGTTTACTTATATGTAAAGTCTGTTCCATTGGTTAACTTTCAGACTCCCTCCGAGTACCGAGACATTATGCTGGCAAAGACAGGCACAGATTACGGAGTGGAGATTAAACCCACCCCGTACGCATATGATGCCGTCTGGGCAGCCGCGTTGGCCCTCAATGCCACCATTCCAGTCATTCAGCCTAAGACGCTAGACCAGTTCTTCTATAGCGACACCAAAATGACACGCTCCTTTTGTAAGAGTCTGGACGAGCTCAGTTTCATGGGCGTTTCAGTAAGTGTACTGAATATGTATTTCATGCGTTTTATTTCTGCTTAATTCAGTGTGTAAGTTTGCTTTATTGACGGTTAGTTGAACTATTAGTATCTGCAAAATCATTTCCTTACACCTATTGGCATCTTCTTTTAAGTGTTCTTATCTTGCAATTCTTCATGTCACTTTTTATCAACGTTGTGATATAAATCTGTATCAGCGAGTTGGGCAGGGGTACAGGGGATGACTGGTGAGGGCGGAGCGCTAGGAATCATGCCAAATTGGGGGTGCATTCATTGGTGGCGTTTTATGTGTCGAAAAGTGAAGGGGTGAATGTAGGATTTACAAGCCACAGGTTGAGAAAATCAATTAATATGTGCACCCCCAAAAAAGACACGTATCAATATTTTTGTGATGGCTAATACTTTGTGAAAACTTTCATCTGCACCTAGCGCTTCCCCCGCAAAAGCAAATGTTTTGTATAGTGTTACATTCGACAGTACATCTAACGATGCCGCCTGGTAGCGATGTGCCATTCTTCCAAAGCAAATTGGGCGAAGGAATAAAGAAACTCTGACCTAAAAGCATACTGCCAAACTCACATGGAGCTCATGAACAGCAACTGAACTAAAATTAAATTTCTATAAGGGCATCTGGGGGTGAAATAAAATATTCAAGGGGCATTCATTGCAAGTGACCATCATCATCGTCACGGCCACCGTCATCGTTTTGGTCCAATGCAAAATAAAACATGGGGCATCGGGGGCGCAGACCTCGGCTGGCAGGTTAGACCTCTGCCCGTAGACCTCAAATTTACGGCTTCGATTAAAATATCGCAGGGCCATATTGTTACCAATGAGAGTGAGTGCATGGATATGTATAACTCTCCGATGTCGTCCTCAAATTATTAGCCATCCTCCCCCAGTAACATAGGCTTTTAAAGGATCCCTGCATTTTTATCGGTGCAAAGAAATTTCCTGGTACTGTCGTCATGCATCACACTAGGGTCCTAACTGAAAATGTTTATGCATAAATATTTTCCCTGTTTTGAGAGCAATGAAATCTAAAATAATATGAGCCTAATACATAGAGGTATTGTTGGCTATCAAATTGATAAAATCTGAAAGGAAAGAAAGTAATTCGTTTTATCAGAAACTCAGCCAAATTGTATAACGTGCCTTCATATTAGTACACTAATCTTACACTGTATCAGTCCATCTTTTCTGAGACCAATTCTAAATCTAATTTTAGCTTATTTGTGAGTTACGCTATACTACTTCTGTCTCATAGGATGTAGGTTTGCGGGTACACCATGTAAAAATGCTCTTTTGGGAAGAGGTGTGGTTCTGAGAAGAACCACACCTCTTCGCCGCAAACCTACATCCTATGTACTTCCGCCATGCAAAGCTTGAAATCTTACTTCTGTCTCGTAATTGATTGCGTGGGTGTGAGAATGACCATTATATTGTACGTGTCACACACAAAAACAAAGAAACAAAGAAAGAAAGAAACAAACAAACCAAAACTGGAGGAGGGCAGTCCTACTGCCCACCCCTTCCCAAAACTGGAAACATATATCCCCTATTCCCTGGGAATTAACGACCATGAGTTAATGTCATATACATTTTTATCAGTCTGTTTTTATAGCTGTCCGTTTGTTTTATAACTGTCTGTTTCCTGCGTGTTGAGTTTTTTGGTTTCGACCTCGTATCTGTAATATTCTTCACTGCAAGAATATTCACAAAACATTTCGTAAACAACATTCTTTTTGTGTCCGCAAAAATGAATATGGTAACGCCCTGCCATTCAGAAGGTATGCAGAGGTGGATCCAGGGTGGGGTGGTAAATGGAATTACCAGTGGAATGACGGAAAATGAGCAGGCCTACCAAAAAAATCTTGGACGGGGATCGCGCCGTCCGTCTATCCATCTATAGTTAAACAATTATACGATTTTCAGTGGATCCCTTCACAGGATATCCCTTCAGTACGCCCCTCAACCCCCCCGTCTCCTGAAAGCTAGATTCGTCCCTGGTATGCATTATTAATATTATGCAGCAGCGGGGTGAGGAGCTCTACAAGCAAACCAATGCGTTGTCTGATTACATGTGTATAGTGTAATACATATTGCTTATGTGCTGTTCAGTATCTGGTTTCGGCACACGACAGCCCACTACCCCTGTGCCCCCCCCCAACGACTTGCTAGACCTGATTCTGGGTACGTGTTCATGAATGTAACAATGATTCATATTTATGCAGAGCGATAATGGTTGCTCTTGCTACATAACGGACTCGTCCATTTATTCCTGGGATGTCTACAATCCATTAGTGCCAGATTCTTTCATATCTTGCATTAGTACCCCTTTTAATACGACGCTTAAAAGACAAAGTAAACATAACTATTCAAGAACAAATCTATCTTTTTCTGGTAAAAGAATCGATGCTTTTATGGTAAATCATCTTTTGAGGATAATGTATACACCCTCTTCAATGAACGAGACTGTGGTTTGCAACAGCATTCAATTGACCAATCAAACTGCCCCTTAAATATAATATATTCATATTATCGCGATTCTTAGTCAGTCAGAGTGCTCTGTTCAGTTTTGGAAGCAAGCCCCATATGTGTGCACAAAAAGGCTTGCAGATTGTTCAAGTCGATAATTGGGCACCGTCTGAAACACATTTTGGGGAGCAAGGTTGCACAGACCGTTCCCGCGTGTTATTAAACTGCTCGCCGAACCTTAGCGCGTATGCATCGCCAGAAAAATGGACCGACTTGATTTCAAGTCTAGCCAGAAACAGAAATTGACACGTGAATAAAATGTAAGATACAATGAATATTGATTTTTCTGTCGCTTTTACGAACAAGTTTATTTATTGATGAATGAAAAATATGCTTCATGCATTTCTTGCCACAAACTGTTTGTATTCTTTTGTTAATTTTCGTTTTTCATTATGTATAAAGTTATTCATCCCACGGAGTCAATAAAACAACTAGGAAAATGTCACTCTAATTTTTAAAAGACACGAATTTGGAAAAAAAAAAGGTAAAGAGAACAACAGGATCCAAAATTACTTTCAACACTTTATTAATGTTTGACTTTCAATGGAAACATGTTTCTAAGATGTCTGCATCTCAATGGCGAGTAATGGAATAACAAGACGTCAGTGGTGGAGCCACCTGCATTATCCAGCTCAGATTACCAGCCGGTATAAAACCGATAGCCCCGATAGCCTTGAATTACTGCCTGCCGTTTCCCTGGGGCAGGCATGACACACTGATTGAAGGTAAACCCATCTTCCCCATGCAGGGTCTGGTTTCCTTCGACTCGAACGGAGACAGGCGAGGCGAGTTTCGAATCAGGAGAATTATCAGTAAGTATAACCAATCGATCAGCTGTATGTGATGATTATTTCAGGAAAAACTTCCATAGCATTCTAAACATCATACCTCCAATCAAATCGTCATGGAAACGGTTTAATCCCTTCAGAACGGTTTGGTGGTCAGTGATTGTAAATAGTATGATCTTTTGTTTCGAAATCTTTCTGCTTCTTAGAAATCTGTTGTCACAACAGGGCACTTGATATTAGAAAAGGGACAGTTTTGAATTAACAAAACACAAAAACACAGCCACAAACATACAACCCAACAAACATAGTTTGGTCCTTTCTTCTTAACCCAGCCTGTAAGAACTTATCCTTTGAAATGTACTAAACTGTTCCATTTCCACCCGTGTGGAAAAGCTTTTATGTATTGCGTCCGTGTACCGATGTACGAACCTATAAATTCGGCCCAGCGAAACAGCTTTTTGACCTTCAGAACTACATGAAGGCGATCTCAAATAAAGTGTGGATGTTTTTCAAATCAATGGCACACTACTCGAGGTCGATCATGTTTGCTTTTGAGTCGGATGCATTCCACTCCCACTAAACGGCAAAAGGTATCATTCGCTTGTAGACGGCCTAAAAAATCAGGTTTTCAATGCGTGACCTTCGGTCGCAAATATTGTTGTCAAAGAGGGACACAATAATCTCTTCATTCTGAAAATATCACAGAAAATTGTAACGTATTTAAAGAACACCTCTAACATAGTTAAAGTTTTTTTTGTTGGGTTCATTTTATGACAGACTGTATACTAACCCTACATCAGAACACTACGGCACAAAGTTTCTTTAAGTGTAATAAAATCAAAGTTGAATTTGACGTTGGCGACACGATGCAGCTCTATCTTGCAAAGACCAGGTTCGTGTTTAACGCATACAAATGTATTCCTCTGCCCCCTAATTAAAACTTCATCGTGTTTTATTCGGTACTAGCCAAGGTGCGAAGGGGTGTGTGAACGTGTGTAAGTAAGGAATTTTTCCACACATTATCCCGTGTTTTGGTAGATTGTTCGAAATAATTAACATGCCGAAGTCCTGCGTGGTCAGTGGATGCTCTCAGAATTGCCATTAAATTCCAAAGTTAATTTTCTGAGGTTTCCAAAGAGAGATCTGAAGACACGCAGAAAGTGGTTCTGCTTTGTCAACCACATCACAACGTGGTCAGATTTCAAGTTGACGGAGGTGGTCTCTGATCTGGTGTGCGGTGAACATTTTACAGGCCTATTGTACCGATGAATCAACCATATTCAAGAGTCAGTTGGGTTTGAAATCTCAGTTTCGACTGAAGAAAGGCTCTGTCCCGACGTTGAAGTCTCCCTACCCTGTAGCAAATGTTTCGACTCTGAGTTCACCACGGCAGGGATCCGGCATGTCCGGAGAAGCGTTTCGGAAAAGAGAAACGGCCATGGTAAGATTGGTTATTCTGTTATCGCTGTATCGAGAAATGGTTCCTTCAAAGGCCTGTCGAACACATTGTTTATAAATAAATAAGCTGTATAGCCCTGCGTCTGTGCGGGATTTACTCCTTTACCGTGCGCCACGTCGTCCACCATGACGGAGGCCTCGGACTCAAGCGGTACTAGGCCCTGTGGCTCCTCACCACGAACGATCGGTTCCTCGGTGTGCCCTTCGTTGTCTGACTGGAAGTCGGGCGAGTCGTCATCACTTGCTGAGGCCAGTGAATTGCCTTGTAAATCTTCGTCGTTGAGTTCCTCTTGATTACTAATTTAAATCCTTCCAACTATTGTCAAATTCTGCCATAATTAATTTCCGTTCTGGACGTGCATGGATCTCGTGGTTTAGGCCGGAATGTATTGTACGCATACACAGCATGCAAAGAGGCGTTATTCCCATGTTTATACTTCATGGCTAAACGAGCAGGGGGGTTGATTTCAAAATTAATAAAAGCTGTCGTATCTAAAATATATAAACATACCCACAGTGCAGATTATCAATTCATGGATACCAGCCTAAGTTTTTTCCTGCAGTTCTCTCCCCATGTGAACAAAATTGTGGTAGGTTGTGAGTGTGGGTGTGAGTGTGGGTGTGAGTGTGGGTGTGTGTGTAGCTCGTGCTTGAGCGGGTTTGGGTTTCCCCTCATATCTGTTTTCTCCATAATGACGTTGTATAAGCAAACGGCTGACCTTCACGTTTTTCAGAATTCACGTCTTGCCGCGCACAAAGAAAATCCCTTGAGAATGTATTTTAGGTTGGTTGAAAAGACAAACATTATTGCATTATTTATCTAAACAGGTAAACTTCAGAGAGAACATTCAGTAAAATATAATACATACATGTAATACATATATAATATTTAATACAGTAAAATTATATGATAAATAAACATATATGTATAATAAATATAAAATGCATGAAATATATATCTGTATGGCCTCAAAATGCTGTATAAAACTGACCATCCTCAAACCCTCATTTTGAAGAGACCTAAAACATGATGACGTAACCCAATGTTTACGGCAATGCATTGTGCGTGAAAAGTGGGAATAGAATCGGAAGTCCGATACGAGCCTTTGCGCGACTTCAGACGGAGCAAACTTCCGGTCTGTAAAATGCAGCTCTGGCGTTCATCGTGTGCTTGATACACACACCAGTTAACCCTTTCGGGGAAAATATAGGTCTTGTCGATTCCAGGATCTTTTTGACAATTTTCCATGGGCATGGTTCTTAAGAAACTATACGGTACATTTCAACTAAAAAGCAAAAAGCTTTATAGGTTTAAGGGGACACAAGAATTTATCACTAACGCCATCACGTCATTAACTGTAACGTTATTCCATTTTGTTGGCAGAAACCCTTCTGTATGCAGCTGTATTATTTGATGTGTTGAGACTTCCTATCAAGGCTTTCAATCGGAGAGAGGCAAAACGTTTTCCTCCTTTTTTCATTAAAAAAAATCCTCCCCCCCAACGGGTGTATTTTAGTGGGGCAATTCAAACTGCGCATGTCCGACTTTGAGGGTAATATACATGAGTAATGACAGCTAATTCGTACCAGGCAAGTAGTTGTTTTGTTTCATGGAATGTACGTCTTTTTCACTTTTTTGAAACAACAGTACCTTACAAAATAACTAGTTTGCCGATTGTGTTACTATTTCTTAATTTTATTTTTAAATACGTTGCAATGGTCCTAATCCTACAAAGAATATATTTATTTTGTTCAAAGCTGTTTTCGCGAATAGTAGTTTGTTTGTGTTTAAGTAACATTTACCTGAAATTTGAAACAGTAGGCTGTGGTGGAGAAATGTGTGGAGGTTTCAGATTTGTTGACAGTTTTTCGCTATTTTATTCTTTTCCCGACCAGACCCGTCTGCATATCGACCAAAACTCTAAACTGATTACGTTGATTCCCCCTTAAATATTTTATGCCCTTGCGGGCGAATTAATAATTCAGTGCCCCAGGAATGCAAGATGAAGACAAAAAGTATTCAGGTCACGAGAAGTTCATTATCGAAACCAGGTCTGCTTGCAATTATAACATTGCGAGAAGATGTACAAATTCACGAGTACCACGAGAAGCCCCAGAGTTGCATGTGCAAATACATGTACATGTATATACTAGACCTGCCTGAACCACGTACATGCACGTGTTCATGTACACACAGGTCCGTGCGTCGGCCGCTGGACTCAATGAAGTGCGACATTCACGGTACGTTGTTGGATGTGTGTAATAGATAGATAGCACTGCATAGACTGTATCGAAATAAATAACTCAGGAAAGTTGAACATATAAACTAGCTAGATGAAATTGTGCAAAGGGGTATAGAATCCACTCGCATGGTCGCTCCACATCAAGGGCAAACTAGGAATTTGTTTCTGAAACTATCGTTCAATTTTCTTTGCTTTTTTCATCCGAAGAATCGTCTTTACTGCGAGTCCCGACCCAAGAACTGTGCTAATACCGTTTCTAAATTAATACTGCCTTGTAGTCATTAAAAGAACAATTTTTTTAGTCCAATTCAAAATAAAATAAAACTAGAGGGAAGCATTTGTGCAGTGACTAAACGCTGGCGATTGGGGGAAATGCAATAGGGGTAAGTATGATTGCAATTAAGGAAAATATTGAAGTTGGGATTTTTTTAACGTTGGAATGATGTGACGGGGAAAGCAAGTCCTCGACAGATTTTGTGGGCGCAAAGGATGTCTTTCGAATCTTTCATTTTTGTTTAGGAAATGGTGGCAGTGCGGGGTGTTACGTGTAATGCGAAATGGGATGACGTTGTGTGTATTTGTCAACCCTTTATTCTACACGTACAGTTCATGTACGCAATGGATGCAATGGATACGTTTACATCGCTACAGCGTGCATAGAGCGGGACATCGTGTTCCGCTTACTGAATGATAATTATGTCTAACCGATGTGGAGAAAGTGATGAATTTTCAGGAACGAAACTTAACCTTGAAAATCTACTAGAAAACACACCAGTGGTCTCTATCAAAGGGACGTACGGTACGTTGCAATGAGTGTTTGTCAATTTTCAGCTGGAAGAATTTGTCAAGAGTCTGAATTTCCAAACAGCCAAAATGTTTTTTTGATATCTAACGAAATACATGCTCCTGAAGGAAAACGGGTCATCATAGTGTTGGGAACGTCATCATA
This sequence comes from Acanthaster planci, assembly GCF_054643075.1. Taxonomy (NCBI): domain Eukaryota; kingdom Metazoa; phylum Echinodermata; class Asteroidea; order Valvatida; family Acanthasteridae; genus Acanthaster; species Acanthaster planci. The sequence continues at coordinate 27,378,251 of NC_141778.1, read as the reverse complement.
GTGTTGGGAACGCCTGCAGTGATTGTACGGGGGACGCAAGGCCAGCTGAGGCCACGGGAGCGGGAGCAGCGTGCATGTCGTATGCAACGACTGTATGCCCTGACTTGTCAATTTGTTATCAGCTGTCTGATAAACTATGCATGTGCGCCCATCCCATGTAGCTGTGTACACGTGTAAATAGATACACTAATATGGTAAATAAATACATAGCAATTGTTTTGTTATATCATGGTCATAGATACAATGGGACGGTCTTATGTGTACTATATGCATATTTTATTGCAAAATGAAAACACTTTGACAAATTGAACCATTTGAACAGCAAATTAGATATTAAATTACAAAGAAAGTTATTGATTGTGATGTCTTTTGTGGACCTATGTTTTTGTTTTGTTTGCTTTTTTTAATGGGGGTATCTAGGATTCCTAAAAGTGCTGGTTTACTAGAGAAACCTGTATTCATTCGGCACCGGCGTTTGTCGACGGTTACATTTCAAGATTGATAAGATTGAAGAGCACGCGAAAAGAGACAACGACATGAGCGTTTTTTACAAAGAGCAATGGCGATCGCAGCAGAAACAGTGATCAGAGCATACTCGTCCCACGAACAGAGCTGAGGGTACGAACAGAAGTTCCCCACGGGTCTCTGTCATGGTCAGAGTGAAGAGAGCAACACATGTGAACGGACACAAGCACACATCTCCTACAACAATTAGTACCACCGTGGCTCTCCAGCCTCGTACTCAAGATTAAACAATTGCAACGCAGTAGACACCACACATGAACTCTGGGATTTTTTGCGGCTAGGCAACATCGCCGTATGTGTAAAACATGCGCGCTTGTAGCATATCACGTGATCGATTCACCATCTATGACTGGGTAAAACAAAAACAAAATTGTTGAGCGAAGAACAAATTTTGTTGAGGAAATAACCATTTTTGTTGAGGAAACAACTTGAACAGATTTTGTCGGGAAAGTCAAAATTTTATTGAGATAACAAAACTTTGATGAGGAAAGGATAAAAATTGGTTAGCGACGACCGTTTGTTGAAAGTGGTGGGATTGTGTAAATCCTTGCCAGTATCAACTCCCTGGGTCTTTGGGCTGTCATCTGAGAGTGTAGGCCTAATGACTAAAATATACGGTTGAAAAATAGCCCTGAAGTGCCCTAAAAAGTTGAGGGTTGCTATTAAATAAACGGTTGCAAGCAGACTTCGGAAAAGTCACTTTTCGAGGGGTGATTTGTTCAGTGGAAATACTAATAAATACAAAATAAGGATAGAAATTGAAAGATTAGGGACCAGAAAAAATTTAATATGTGTTTCAGAAACTTCAGAGATGTTGGTATATATGATATTGGGCCCTGATTTTACACGATTTTCAATGGGGCTTGAATTTGTTGGACTTGTTCAAATTGGCTGGGGGAAGTAAACGCCAAACCTACACAGTCCAATGAGATTTCGAAACTTGATGGGCTTTTTGACAAAGCTCACCAAAGTTTTCTTAGAAGACGGATTACGTTTCAAAATCTCATTGGACTATGTAGGTTTGGCGCTTACTTCCCCCAGCAATAAAAAGGCCAATTTGAGCAATACAAATAGCGATTTATACAATGTAAAGAGCAACAATAAGAACAATTTGAGCAATAACCGGAGCAATTTGAACAATAAAACAGCAATTTATGCAATGAAAAGACCAATTTATACAATAAAGAGACCAATTGAAAAATACAAAGTTCAGTTTGAACAATAAAAATAAAAGAGCAGTTTTGAGCAATGAAAAGAGCATTTTTTAACAATGAACAGATCAATTTACACCATTAAAAAATCAATTTGAACGCTAAAGAAGCAATTTGAACAATGAAAAGAGCAATTCATACAATAAAAAAGTGAAAAAGTAATAAAACGAGTTGAAGAGCAATACCTTTGTATTGCTCTTTTACTCGTTTTATTACAGTTGGAGCAATACAAAGACCAATTTGAACAATATAAACGATGAAAAAATAAACAATGAAATGTGAAAAAATGGGAAATATGCAAATCAGAAGCAGTAAATACGTGCATATTTCGGATACATGGAACGATTTCATTTGTTTCGTGTCATTTAAAGATCATCCTTCCCTGGGTCAACATGAATGGTATTTATGCCGCCAAGCCCTATGCTTGTCACCAGTGTGACAAATGCTTCGGACGGAAGTTTAATCTAGAGAGGCACACGGAAAATGTCCATGTTGAGGAGGAATCAGACATGAATGAAGTTGATGAAACCTCGGATGAAGACAGTTCAGATTTAGAAGACAATGCCGCCTACCAAGATTGCCTGGCTGAAGCCACAAAAACACATAGGGGTATGAGGGTTGAAAAGTATATCAAGTACGTCAACGAAGGCATGGATGAAGATCAAGCCAGGCAGAAGGCAAACAGAAAGACTCTCTGGGCAGTCAAACAAGACGTTTTCGACAATTATAAGGAGTTCCTGTCAAGTTACCAGTACTTGAGGGAGAATGAAACTCACAAGGACATTGTGGATGATCTCGATGGAAAACTTGATAAAGGCATGAACATCAACAAAGCCTTGAATAGAGTTTTGCCTAAACATGCTGAAAAATTTGCCGGACTGTTTCATGACGAAGAGGAGCATGCCTAAAAGATAATAGAGACAAATGTTCCAAAAAGAATGAGTGCATGTAGTGCCTATGATTTACAAACTTCTGGTAATCACGTTTGTATTAATGGAGAAGAATTATTATAAAAATCAATGATGAACAACGGGCAATAAAACATACCAGTACGAGTCTACCAGAAACCAATATGTGAAGTCCAATGAATTTGTTTTGTGTTCTTACTTACAGTCATGAATATCTAATAGTAATTCTCAGGTCCTCAGGTCAGATACTGGCCGGGAACTTCTGCACAATATTCCACAGCACGACGAATAAATTTACCCCTTTGTGACGTGTTAAAAGTTACCAACTGACGTCATGGCGGCCTACGTGTACATGGCTGTGTCATGTACTGTATGTGGTAGTTTATTCCACATTTATTTTTCTCACCGTCGCTGACTACTGTCAGCGTGTTACGATCCCCATACAATCACACGCACCGGTACATTTTGAGCTGTTCAAACTTTTCTAAACTCAGATGATTTGTGATTTTGCATTCGTTCCACAACACAGTGCGTAGTAATAGGCCTACATGATTGACATCCAATTCGGTAGTTTTTACATGATTACATGTATATGAATACATGTACTTAACCATGATGAACTGTAAAACGAAGTTGAAACCGTGCACTCACCCGTCTCACTGCCTCACATCCAGTTCTCAAGATTCCTGTCTCTACCTGATCTAGGCAAAAGCTGTTCTCACGAGCGATACATACCAAACGATTCCCTGTCGTCAAGATCACAGCGTTGCCTGCGAACTTGGCGAGTTTAAAATCACCGCGAATGTGTCGGCCCTTTGTGCTGCACAAAATCGGACCTGTTGCTTACTTGTTTACGTTCGTCGATGACTCAGTGCCATGACGTCACGGACTAGCTAGTCCAGTATTACACATCAAAGGCTTCGTAATGGCCCGCACTACCACTTCGGACGTATTGGGCTGTACCTTTTTCATACCGTGGGTAGGTAGGTTCCCACGTTGTTGATTTCCCCTTCTGGGCATGACCGTGTGCAAGTATACATTTCTCTATTTGTGTACGTATAACATACTTGTATAGCTCATTTTGAGTTTTTATTCATTCTACATTTACTTCAAAGGAAACATTCGCCCCAAATTGATTGATATGCCTTTACAAACGCAAGCACATGTACCTACTTGAACGTAAATCCTGCAACGGAAATCTTTCCTTTTTATTGGCAAAGCACACTCCATTCCGTCCTAGTATTGAAGTCATACGCTTTTACAGATGAAATGGACAAAATCAGAAGAATATTTCAATTATCAAAAGTTGACGCCTCACTTATTGAAGACCCCTCTTAGACATAGTACAGGCTGGCTCTTCAAATTATGTTAATGAGACTTAATTTTAGCCAAGTCCAGTGTTCTGATCGGTCGAGAGGCTAAAATGATGACGTAATAGCGACTATACTGGCCCTAGGCACTACTGCTGTTCCCCTAACAAAAATGGTTGTTCCCTCAACAACAATGGTTGTTCCCTCAACAAAGTGCGTTCTACCCTCAACAAAGTGCGTTCGCAGACAAGATATATTTTTTCCTACCATGTCCCCATAAAATCACCGTAGCTATTAGTCTTGCCCCAAGACTGGTTTCACTGCATTGGACGGTATACCGTGCAGATAACATGTGCTGGCAAGCACAGCCGAAAGCAGTACCAGTAGAGGGCGCTATATTCACAAGAGCAGAAATGCCAGAAAACCCGAAATTCCGTTCATCACGCATACGTGAAGTTCGAAGGCTTCAATCTTCACATATGCGTTACGTGCGTGCTCATTCTACTTGGTAATTTTCACGTAATAGTGCTGAAAGTAAAGGGTCTCGCAGTGAGCTTTCAGAACCCTTACGGAGATTGCTTTTAGGAATTTCGCACGGGGCCGTCCTGTCACACTCGATAACTTTTGGAAGAATGATTTATAACGGAAACTTCACTAAAAGATATTCATGTCGGAATTTGACCTTTGTGTTTCGCAGGTTATATTTGGGAAAAGACTTTCACCTGGAGATGGGCAAGACATTGATTTTATTACATACCTTTCACCTCTGGCAACATCGTTCCTAGGTTTCCTTGTTTAATGTTCATTTGTTTTCACTTCATGTGCTCGCTCGAAAACAAGATTGCACAACTTTGCAAAGATTTACCTACCTGCAGTTAATGGGTTCTAAATTAAGTCGAGTTGACCTAACACAGTTCTTGCCACTAAAGTTTAGATTAAACTTTAAAATCTTTCGTAACGCTAATTCATATTAAGTTTATTTTTTTATAAATTGTAATGAAATATTTTGACACGTGTTTATTTTAGTTTTTACCCAAAACATGCAATAAAGCATAACTGTTTATCTGCATACAATACCACCGAATTGCACTGGCCTTCATATATTTTAGGTTTTCGGAAGTGAGCGATCAATTGTGGGCAGGATATTTCTGTTTCAGGTCGGGTTATGTTTCAGTAAATTAATCTGATAGCAAATATTTTACGAACGTCTTTTTCTGAGGTGATTTTTCCACAGACTCAAACGAACGGAAACAAAATCACAATATCTCAATATTGGGTTGATATTCATACCAACTTTTAAGTTCATGCGTGGTACCATGTTGAAAAAACTGGCTGGAAGCATTATTGTCTGGGGAAAAAAGAAATAAGATGGAATCGAATGATTTTAAAAAGGTGATTCGATTGAGCCCATTCACCTTAACAAAACATAACAGAAAAACCCGTAACAGTACTGGCACACTGCTGCCACCATGGGGGGGGGGAGCTGGGGCGTCCTGTATGCAAAAACGATGGTTTTAAGAGAGAAAGCAATTCGTCATTTGCAGGTATAAACTGGTGTTACAGGTTCAGCTGATTCCGGTTTGTTTTTCCCCCATCTTCAGATGGAAGTGACTACGACATCGGGCATTACAACCGAGCCACAGACACCATCGAGTGGTTTTACACGGTTGAAGAGATATTCTGTAAGTAAACGACTATTGAAATTCGTCATAGTTTGCAGGCTTTAAAAGTTTCAATTACTATGCTCTGGCATGTAATCCTTCATCAGTCACAAATCCGTCATGATTTATTATGAGCAACTATACGACTCAATGCAAATGAGCAAGTGTGCTTCGTAGACCACGGATAATTTGCAGTTTATTGCAAGTAATGTGTTTATCTTGTCTTAGGCAGATTTACGTTGGGCTTTTCACAAATTCTCCCAAACTTCCATGGTTTGTGTATGCAGGATCTAAAGACTATTTAATCTCCAGTTTTATTTCTTTTAAATATTTTTTAATTTATGTAATTTTTCATAATAGTCAAACGTTTGTTGAGAAAGATGCAATTTTCTCCTGATAATGTAGATTAAGTTCAAAGATGGTCGATGTCCCGTTCTGTGCTGTTGTAAGACAAGACTCGACTCCTCCGACTGAATTCCGTTAACTACCATTTGAAACCGAAGATGGTTGAAAGATGCAATCAGGTGAAGCCAGCCGGTAACGCCTGAGCGGTTTTTCGGACCAGATTACATCGTCTGAATGATTCATTTCGAAAGTCGTGAATATTTAGTGATTTCCTGTCGGATCGAGTTGCGACTCTCTTTAATGCGGAGCCTGTTGATGAATTTTATTATTGGAACACCATCGAAATAACGTCGAGTTTGTTGGAGTGCCGGAAGGGGAAAGCTTGCTACGAAAGTACAGTGTCTGGGTACAGTCAAAAAATTTTGAAAGCGTATATTGCGAACGGTTGGGCTTGGTATAACATTAAATTCAGGCTTTCGCCCTATAATAAGTAATCACAAGTCAGTCGAGTCAAACCTATCACCCAAGCCTAGGATCAACAGGGATAGCAATTATTATCGTAAGAATGCTTTTGTAGAATTTCATGTAGCTTATTGCTTGAGCCGAGACTGAATGACCTTACTTTAGCGCTGTGAAAAAGTGGCGGAAAAAAATAACGTCATGTGAATTTAAATATTCGCTTATTTGTTGGCCAATTAGTAGACATCCATCTGAGCGACTAGCTAAATTGTTTCTTTGAGGGCGAATTGTACTTTTACTTTTAGTATATCTCACTTCAAGAGCCCGGCGTGGGACTTGTGGGTGTATGAGCTGATCATACAAAGTCTCTTCAACCTTAATTCCTTAATTTGTGAAGCATGCTCTGCGTAAATTCCGACGTGAGAGACAGAGACACTGGAAGCGTCGCAGGTGGGACCAAAACAGCAACATGGATAATGTCAACCTTTTTGCAAAATAGAGGTGATTCGTTTCTTTATGAAAACGGTGTGCAAAGAGACTAATCTGGAGATATCGCCGATAACCCTAATGACGAACTCTATGATCGAAAAAGTAAAGGAGATTTCCAATTTGCAGTACCATCTGCGCGTGCACCAAGTACATGCAGTAATTTCTTTGACTTTCAAAGGCATGATAATGGACAGGAAATACGTTTCATTAATGTTGCAATACTAGATAAGAAATTGGCACCGTGTTCAGAAGAACACGTTATTTGCTGTATAATTATGGACGCTGCTTTTAAAGTAATGAAGGATTGTATCGCTTGCCCGACGCAGACGTGATTTGAACGTCTCTGACATTTCAGTGCCCCATCTGGAATGCCTTTGTGCAATCTCTACGTCTGTTGCGATTATAAAGAACTATCCTTCGGAAACCACTAAATCTCTGCCAGACATGTCCCAAGTGAAAAGTTGCCAGTTTATCAAGCAGACAGGGCGGAAACCCTTGTTTTGTCACTTTGAAATGCACGTGGCGACGTGTCCATATTCAAGGGGTATTACTTTCCATATACCCAATTTAAGTGTATCAGCCGTAAACAGTTTGCCATTGCTGTCTCTAGGGTATACATGTAAGTGCATAGGATATCCCAGGAAAAGAGTTGAGGGTTTTTAGTTGTATTCGGGTTCTCAATTAACAGATGTCCATTCAAAGCCGAGTAGGGAACCGCATCTATGCATGTATGATTTTGGCAAGTATTTATTAACTCGATCCACTTACAGGAGACTCGAGGAAAGGGATAAAGTTGTTGGTCAGGGCTCGATTTTTCTGAGAGGTTTTCTCATTAAAATGCGAATACCGTTAAGTGTTCATGGAATATTTTGGCAAATGCACCTATTTGCCTTGATTTCTGTCTTCAAAGGACTGTTTCGAGGGTAGAGCATAAAGGTTTGCATGTTACATGGAAATTCGTGCTCAATCCAGCTATCCTCCTTGAAAGTGTCCTTTGGGGGGGGGGGAATCCGTTAATGCATTTCCAAAAGTAAGCTCTGCTTGTCCCAAATTCATGTTTAAAGGCAAACCGAGCTCACTGTTTACAACTTAGAGTGATTCGTTTCTTCTCACAACCAGCCACTAATGACAGATCCCTCAAGATGCTTTAGTAAAATTTAATACTGATCACACAGCGTGTTTTACTGCTTATCAGATCCATTTTTTTATGTGATGAAATGCTCAGCAAACTAGGCATTTCGTGTTGCGATTACCTGATACAGAAACGTCGTGCCAATCAGTTATCCATTTTTGGTGCGATCCTCTATTAATTTGACACCTGACGGTCAGCAATTAGAGAATTTGTGCTGGTTGTAACTTTGGCTCAATTGTAGTCATATCATAAATGATATGTCTTAAAGTAAAACCCTACTAGCCTCGAGTGTCAGGCATGCACGTGGAAATTACAATAGGAGGAAAAGTGCACTGTTTTAACCAAAACAGGCTGTTCAATTTGTAAGCAATGCAAAAGTACGAAGATTTGCACAAAATAATTGTGTTTGGTAGGGACTTTATTTAGTGATCCTTTGAGAGAAAGTGTCAATAGTATGGGCAAACTTGATTTGAGTATTACAGGTCAATGTACCGGCTGGAAGAAGTACTGTATAAAAGAAAACTACATATGTCATAAGAAACGAAGCTTTTTATTGCCATCCACTACCCGTAAAATGAGACTTCTACTACCCAATCCAAGCTTCGTTTGCGCTGAAAGTTTACTATAGTATGGTGTAAATATGTAGGCTAATATGCTATAAAGAGACGAAGTCTACCAACGGCAATAACATACAATGACGTAAGCGGATGTTTCTTTGAACAAAAAACGATACAAATTTATCAAGGGATAATCTTTCAAACCAGACCTTTTCCAAATACAAAACAATTTTTTACGTGCAAGTACAAGATTAGAACCACAGACCTTCTGAATTTGAAGCCTTTTTTCCATGTAAGCCATCTCTGTCGCTCTTCGTTTTAGCGCTCTTTTTGGGTTGCAAGAAAATGCGTTTTAGGCTACACCTGAAAGTCTCGCTGTTACCATGTGTTGGATAGACGGGTCTAGGGATATTGATCATGTTCCTTTAAATCAGTCTCAATGACCAGAAAGAGAGCCATTAACCAGTGGCCATGGATCACTCTCTTTTTCTTGATGCAGACAATATTAGCAATGCTCCAGACCTGCACAGGGTAATCACAAAACTCACAGTTTTATCACAAATTCTATCATGAAAGGAAACAAAACTTATTAAAGTCAAGGTTTAGCACACCAGACGTTTACAACCTGAGCGGTACATTATTATGTTGGCGGTCTCTCGGTGGTTTTAATGAAATGGTTTTTAGCAGTTTTATAACTAATTTAGTTAACTAAAGTAGGGGTGTGCATTTGCGGGTATTTTTAGAACCAGGTACCCGTTTTTTGTTAACATCGGGTACCCGGGTACCGGAAAAGAGATCGCCTAATAACAAATGGCATTGCGCGCAACCCCGTGGATCATGTGCCCGAAACATGGTTCTTTTTGGTACATAGGAAGCAAGCAGAACATTGTTCTAAACGTCGGAGTTAATCTCTCCTACCTTTTTATCAAACGAAATTGTTACCTTCAATTTGCAAATTTTTTGTGGGTGTATGAAACAGAAAAACAAATCTTCACGGGAAACGTCAGAAAAAAGAACAGAGCTGCAAACCACTACAATATACGCACCTGCAAACGCTCAAAGGAAATGTCCCAGATGCTGCATGACCATGGACACGCGGAACGCATGTGGCGTGCACAAATGGTGAGCGCTGGTCGTGTCACGTGCGGACCAGATCAGTGCTACGTACGTCACGGGTTAAAAGGCTTAAAGTTTTATGTACAAAAATACCACCGTAACTCGAACAATGCCCACACCATTACATCCACTTATTTTGAAGTTTCTGATTCAAAAAACCGCACCAAAATGCTTCAAACGGCGTTGAAACAATCGGAAGTCTATATAGGGTTAGGAGTCATCGCAAGTTCATTTCTTTTCTGACGAGGACCAGCACGTTGCATAAATCAACGTAGCTGCAACTGTGTAATCCTGGCTTTCAAGACGCTGAAACTAACCCGATTGCAACGCGGGCCCAATTATAGTCCCCTTCAGGCAGTCCAATCGCTGACACTGCAGCAGCCATGTGACCGTAAAAAGAAAGGTCATGTGACCACACATAAGGAAGCCCAAGTGAAAAAAATAGCAGCGCTTCACGTTGTTAAATGACTAAGCGATACGAAAGTTTTGCCACACGAAAGTACGTACCACGATGAAGTGGTTTAGTTTTATAAATACTTTTTCAGGATAACTCCATTCCCCTGAGGTTCAAATTGTCGAGATTTTAATGCACAAGTACTTCGACAAGTGATATTTGATTGGCCGACTGTATTATGACTTGCACCTGTCAACATTTCCTTTTTTTCGAATGAAAAAATACTTGCATTTGAAATGCTTCAGTACATACAGAAAAAATCATTCCTGCTTTTTTGGTCAATTCCTCATCCACAGTTCCGCTGAATCACTGAGGAAATTCAAGTTGCTTTAATTTAAAAATAATTTTGAAACGGAATATTTCTTGGTATAAAACTTAACTAAACTGGTTCTCTGACTCTTTGGGTTTGTAGCGCACATTTAGTGCTTTGATAATAAAAAGAGGCCTATCAACCACACAATTTTGTGCGTGATCACTACTTACCGCACGCCGTGTGGAGTCCCAGTACCGCAGGAATATTACACAGACCGCTCTCGCTTCGTCGTCAATCCCGACATAAAGTAATTTTCATTCATATTGTTTTATTTGACAAAAATACTCTTATTTCAAACAGTAAGCACTACTTATTCCGCACAAAAGTCATTTAGGCCGACAGGGTTTGATAGTTACAAATACAGTCATGCAAGTGTACATCAAGAGCGCTTCCCCCTCATAAGACAAAACTCCTTCGGTCTCTTGTTCATATAGGTTTGGTACAGTCATTTTCCTAGTTCCGGATCGCGAAAATTATTCAGTAAGACTGCAGCTAAAAAACCCTCAAATTCGAGTGAAATATGGTCAGAAGTCAACTTTGTGTTTTGGATATACTTCAATTTTTTTTCAAAATCTAAGCTTTTATATTTGGACTCACAGGATCGATCAACGAAAGTGATGAACACATCTTTCCTAGTTCTGGATTGGTTTAGGATCGAGACAAAAACGTCTTCACAAATAAAAAGTAACCACACGAAAAGTCCATTTTCAGCCAAAACCATGGTAAAAAGTTGCTTTTCTAATAGAGAATCTTTTAATTTTGAGAAAATTAGATGAAAAATAAGAATTCCAATGAATTAAAAAGGTAGAAATTGCGTAAGGTTTGACTCGACTTTTAAACTTTACAGTGAGCTAACAACGTTATCCTCCCCGCGCCGCACAGTTGACGAACCCATTACGTCACATACATTTCTGCTGAGCCCGTGTAGTTGAGTTCGCAACGACTGCGTGGTAACGCCGCGCGATCCGAGAGTGGGGGAAAAGCTTGCAGTTTTCGCTAAATTAACAAAAACGGAAACTCTAAAAAAGTCATTTTGATTAAGCAGACATTAGATGCAAAGGTTTATATGACTGTTCAATTTAAAGAAATATTTAAAATCACACGTTGCGAGTGACCTATCGCCCGTGAATTTTAGTGGTTTTTTCGCTCTTGTGAACTAGGAAATTCCGGAACTAGGAAAACGACTTGGGGTACAATGGGCGGAGTGCGTAACGAAATAAGCTGTCGATCTCCGAATTCAAGTTTCATGTATGACCGCGGGACCGGGTTTTCATCGGCACGGTGGTTTTCCATGAAGTCTGTCCTTCAGTAAGAAATTTCACAGACATTTTATGCATGACTGTTTGTTCCTAATTTATTTACTTTTTTACGGGTACCCAGCCCGGAAAAATGGAACCGGGTTTTGAAATCAACGGGCGGGTACCCCGTACCCGTGTACCCGGCACAGGCCTATTTAAAAGTGCAAATATTTCCCCGATCGAATAAGAGGTTTGCCGTGTAAACTGCAAATAGACTCAACTGGTTTGAGCGCATGGGCAGTACTCCATATAGTATCTCTTGATAGAGTCCCAAATCCGTTATATTTAACCATAACAATCCTCAATCCTCTACTTTCAGTATGATAACCAGCCAGTTAAGACTCCCGTTAACTCACCACGGTTTTCCGTTTTCAGTTACCAGTGATGGCAAACCACCAGCAGACAGTGACATCACTGTCACCGTGTATCGTAAGGACTCTGTGTCTTACGAGCTCTTCGTCAGCATGACAGCTTTTGCGTCCGTTGGTATCGCTATGGCTTGTGGCTTCTTGGCCTTCAACATATTTTACAGGAATGAAAGGTCAGTGACAGGGACTCGGGAAAATATGGTTAGCTATAGCACTGGCTCAGGAATGTGCAGAGGAGCTCATATAGCAAGATTCTGAGGTTTTCAAAATGATTTCATCTTGTTTAGTTTTGAAAATGTAACTATTGTGGATGTAATGGATATTGTGGATCTAATTGACCCCCCCTCCAACTTTTTATTGTTGGTGAGTTGCTGCTGACTATTTCTTTGTCCTCAGGAAAAATACATGCATGAGGTAGCAGCATATTATATTTAAGTTGACCTGACGCATCCATTATTTTGTTTCTTGTACTACATAAGTGGAACTTCAAGTACACAGTCTAAGTTTTACGGTCTCGCGGTTTTTTGTTTTGTAGAATTTTACGGAAAAGGCATTTTTTTGGTCAAGATTTCTTTCTTCTGCAGCTGTTTCGGACACTGGCCGAAACAGCTTTAGTTTTTCTCTTAATTTTTGCGGAAAAAAGGAATTCTTTTTGTTCTTTTTTTGCTGTTTCGGGATTTTTTTTCTTTTTTTCTTAGCTTTTTCAGTCATGGGCCGGAGCTGTTTTTGTTTTTCTCGTTTTTTTTTGCTTTGCTTTTTTGAAATTTATTTTTGGCTTTTTCCCAGTTTTCGAAAAAGCGTTTCTGTTCGTCAAGATTTTTTTGGGGGGGTTCTTCTTTTTTGGCCAAAAGCCCATAGACTCTGCACACTTTTTTTTTTCTGTGCAGCACTTTTGCCATTAATCTTTGTCGCATAGCATCCAAGATTGGCATACGCATAGTCATTATTGCATAAATACATGCCAAAGAGCGACGTCATGATGACGCCATCGTGGGTCATATGACTTCATCACAAACTCCATTATTTCAGAGCCCGATATCTACAGAACGGTATGTCCGATTTGGTTGAAACTTAGTATGTTATTAGACCGGCATGTGGTCTAGATGAAATTTGTCATTATGTATTCGTGACATCATCTTGCGATTTTATACATAATTTTAAACTTTTGAATATATTTTCAAACATTTGAAATATCTCACTAACGCAATAACTTGTATTAGGTTCGTTGAGCAATACATAAATGTGCAAAATTTGGAAAAATGTGTGACGTCATGATGACTTCATAAAAAAGGGTTTTTTGAAACACGCATAAGGGAAGGCCCAATTGTCATGGAAATTGGTAGGTAGGTAGATAAGAGTACCAGTACACAAAATCTGAAATGGTGTCATTTTAAAATTATTTTTGAAACTAAAATTTGTATCTTGCTTATCAAATTTCACATTTCTTTTTTTGACTCAGTACTGGTACAAGGCGAGAAGATAATAAAATTATGTGAAACTACAAGTATTGCTATGATGACGTCGTCACAGGGCATGTGACATCAACATTGATATACATCTTACAGATTTGTGGATAATGAATGTTTTGCAGAACGCTAGTTTGCATTTCAACCACACGAGCACTTCCGTTGCCGAAATGTGAGCTAACATTATTTTCTTTACACGCACATGGCACACATGGAGAGCGCTGCTTCTGTTCCAAACATGGTCTTTCCTAAACGTTGGTTTTTTAGCCGGTCGTTTCCGGTCGAAAATTGCTGGATATCGCAGATCGCTAGTAAGCATCATCATCAGAGAGAAGAACACCTTTGGCATTTTTCGGCTTTAGCGCTTGTGAATCGACCAATGCCTTAAACTCTAGGGAGCTGTTTACAATTTTCAGGCCATCAAAAATCGCTTTTGGAGTTCACGAATGGCAAAGCCTACTGGTAGTGTAAATATATATCTATCATAGATTTAGCAGTACAAAATATGAATATCTTGGGATAAGTGGTTTTTCTGCGACATGCCGTTCTTTAGGGGTAGTTTTTGGGGTCTGAGCATTGAAACGCCGCACCACACGCCACGCAACCGAGACGATACACATGCACCACACTCGGCGCGGCTTGTCCGGCCCAAAGCCGCATGGCTGATTTCCGGCTATGCAACCAAGACGCAAACTGCAACGGAGACGAATAGAAACATGTCAAACGAAACCATCTCCTAACACCAAGGCAAACGCACACCGGCCTGCAGACGATTGGCAAAGTTTGCCGACTGTCTGCGAGCTGCGTCGCGTAGCCTCCCCGCCATACAAACATAATATGGTTAATATGCAAAAATCTGACAAGCACTGAAATGCGTGAAGCTGGAGTAGGGTTTTGCACCAAGAGGCTGTACAGCCAACATAAAAGAGCGTTTTCCGCGACAAATCTCGGAGTTTCGGGCGCCATTGTGTTTAACTTTTTCGGTGGGGTAGGGTGCAGTCTCCAAAGGAGCAGACTATTCGATCTGGTATCCTGAATACCAATTATAAATGTACGTAGAATTAACATCACTCAGACTACTCATTAAAAATATCCAGATTTCTTTGATTTTTTAATGATCCAATTCCATGGTAAGAGTGGGGCACAGGATGGCGGCCAACGATCACCATGGGAACAAGGTTGCCTTTTTGCAACTCTGTAATTAGTCTGGTTCCCTGCCCAAAGATTCCCTGACGACTCTTGAAAAAATTCTCAGGTTAGGTATCACCCGCGGAAATAAATAGATCATGACTCAACATATGGGGGGGGTACCAGGGGGAGCCACTCTCTCCGAGATATTCCCAATTCCTTTTTTCTAAATACCTGTATGCTGTTAAAGCACCGCATAATGAATCATACCTTGATAAAGGTAATTTTTTCCGTTTTTACAAAAATTGTTTGGATTAGAAGCCTTGGAAGTAAAAAATCTGCGAAAAGGCCCTATCTTCTGTTGCAAACAGAACCTCTCGTCTTTTCTTCTTTTTCAAATTGTTGCTATTGACATAACACAGGGTCGTTCTACACACCACTTTCGGTCCTTACTTTGGGGTTGATTTTCTCCAAACTTGGCACATTGTTAGACTACCATCTGAGACGTATGCCGAATCATAACGTCATGACGTCATCACCTGATTTATTATAGAATTTTGAATATTTAATTTTTCCCATATATTTTGTTTACGTTTTCAACGCAACATTTTGGTTGTTCAACAATCATCAAAGTTACAAAAAAAGACCTCGGAGCAAAATAATACTATTAAAATTACGTCATGATTACGTCACCAAATGATTCATTATTAAATTTTGAATATTCAAATATTACGTTAATGTTGTTAAAATCCATATAAAATCAACCGTGGCCTCCCAAAACATTTTGTGTGCGGCAAGTGCCAGGGTGAAATGGGACCCTTCCTTCCTTCCGGTTGAAACCGGAAGTGGGCTTATTATTTAAAAGTGGTAATGGGTATCAAGTTGTTCTTTACGGTTTTGTCGGTGGGGGTATAGTATTCTTGAAATCATCTACTGATGATGTCGAGTAATTGTCGAGCGCCCTCTAGCAACAGAAAAAAATTGAAAAATGAGTTTTGAGTAGTGTTCTGGGGCGAAGTCTGTCGCAATCACCTGAAAATTGAGGTGGATGAAAAAGTCCTTTTATTTTTCAAAATTCGGAAAAAAAATCAACTGTATCAGATTGAAGAGTGAATTATCCATTTGAAGATAGCTGAAACATTAAAGTCAACTGCATGAAGTGCATAACTGGTGTACGTCTTCACACAGATGAAGCGCTGACGACAAAATCCCGCTTTACAATATGTATATGTATGTATAGGTATGTATAATATGTACGTCAAAAATTGTGCATTGGCTATTGTGTGCGTGAGCGCATATCTGCCTGTACCCTCGGCAGCGCACAATGCGCAGAGCTGGCAAAAGGCCAAACACGTAGCGGGGAAAGCGTGGGAACATGTATTGTCATGCTGTACTGTAACAAGGAGGGTAGTGATCCTCCTTGGTACAGTAGAACATGACAATACATGTCATAGATATTTTAAATTGCGGACTTAACGACAGCTGTTCGATTCCCGCCGGTTCCAACTTCCCTTTCCATCAAACCAAAAGTGTTTCCCGAAAAAGCTCAGTATTGATCTACTAGTTATAGCCAATAAAGACCATGGTACAAAATACGCCAATTTTATGGCGTAATGATGACGTAACCTTTCGGTTTTTTTCAAATTGATTTTTGAATATTTAATTTTCCCCATAGGTTTTGCACAATTTGTTTTTTCAACACGCAGATTTCAGCAATATTCTCTATGTAACTGGCTATATATTAGGTGCAAACTTCAAAGCCTTTTATCTCGTGGAGTACATGTCCAATTTGGTTAAAACCTTGCAAGTGTTATAAACAAAAAGGGACCCCGTGTGATGATGACGTCATCAAGTGGCAAATCACGTGACATTAAAGCTCTTTTCAAGCAGTATATCTAGTGAAGTAGATGTCCAATTCGGTTCAAGCCTTGGAGATGTCCTGAAAGAGGAGGGCTTTAGACAAACATTGGCCTGATGTGATGATGATATCATCATGTGACAACTCCCCAGACATTAAATTTGCACTCTTCAAAGCACTTTATCGCGTGAAGTAAATATCCAATTGAGTTCAAACCTTGCATATAGCTTGAAAGGGAAGAGTGTTACACGATCATTAACCTGATGTGATAATGACTTCAATATGTGACTAGTCACATGACATGTAAGGCACATTATTTAAAGTCTTATATCTCGTGAACTACATGTCTGATTGGTTTTAAATTTGGTAAGTGTACTAGATAATTACGTCACGATGATATCACTAGGTGTCAAACTGCAAGCGGTTAAACTTTCATATTTGTTAAATAAAAAACCATGATCTTCCGCAGTTTACTGTTTGCATCAAGTTATAGAGATACCTTCTGTTTTTATTTCCTCTCGTTTGAGTAAAATCGCTTGACACTTCTGTCAAAATTGGTCCAAACCGATAGTACTTTATCACTTCAATTTGATAACAGCTAAAAACCTACTTTCAACTGTATTTGTCTCCGGTAGTTTTATATTAAATAGCGCCTGTGCATATACGTCATGTGCATTATTGTCAAAATTTAGAAATGCGAAAAACCCTATGCTCTGTTGCAAACAAACGTAGAAGCTCTGTTTTTTTTAATTTCTTTTTATTTTGTTTTTTTATCATGACGTTTCAAGCGACTGCTCTTGTGCTCAACAAATTCGGATGTTCTCAGTATGGTACATGCAAATCCCCAAACAGACATGAAATTTGGTCGTCTGTCCCCTGAATGAGCAATCAAAACGCACATACATTCATATTGTTTAATCCCTTGTAAGCTCCATTCAATTAGTTCAGCTGCTAGGACCTGATGAAATGGTGGTAAGTCAAAGGTTCGTTAAACGCAAATGAACGTAAGTGGTACCGTACCTCACGAAATAATGTACGCACAAGTGACTGTGCCAACTCCCTTTTTTTCCCTCTGCTTCTTTGAATGCTGTTATTTTTGTCATTGAGAGTTTGAGGAAGAATTATTTCACCAGAGGATAGAAGAAGACCCAAGAAAACCTGTTTGCTTTTTTGATGGGTGGCATTCCATCAGTGCTGCTTTCAAAAAACAGCTAAACTATTATGAGAAATCTGAAGCCACTAGTCAAATACAAAAGGGCCGCTTTTTCTCAATAAAATGTCAGCCTGTCAGGTACCTAACTTTTCAGACTCTCAGCGGGAATGAGGATGGGCTTAAATTTGTAAGGATGTATGTGCAACAGTATAATGCCTTGCTCTGGCAAAGCTTCAAATCCAGTAGATAATAATCATTTGTAGCAATCTACACTATAGGAGTCAAAAATCGATAGAAATTGCTGATTTTTTGTTAGTGTCTATAGTTTATTTGATTTGCTTTGTCCATTGTTTCCCCCTGGTCATTTTTTTGTTTACACGACAACCTGGGGAAACGTCAATTGGTTCTGGAGGTCTCTTCACAAGCTTCACAAGGCCTAGCGGAATGAATACTAATCTCCTTTCAAGAACAATTTCCCCATAGGAAGGTACATGGGTATCCCCCTACAGTTGTGAAAAAACAGGTGTCCAACACAACAGTGAAAACTGTCAAATAATCATTGTTTGAAATGGATTGAAACTACCAAAATCTCTGAAGAAGATTTCTTTGAGTCAGGTCGCTCAACTTCCTGGCTTGTTTCTGTGTCTATATTTTCCCCATTTGAAGACAAAGTGTGCAGAAATTCCGGCGAAGCGTGATATCAGTATGACCTCGCTATGTGAGCTACCGGTGTCCGGTCCAAATGCCGGTCTCCGTGCACCAGAGTTGTAGACTCGAGTCACTTGACCCATGTCAAGTGACTCGAGTCGGACTCAAGTCGCTGTTTTTGTGACTCATGACTTGACTTGTAGTAGTGTATAAAGGGATTTCGGGATCACCTTCTTTTCGTGACTAAAAAAATTGAAAAATATCTCACAAAATAAATCAAACTCGCTAAACCAAAAGTGCCAGGAAGAAGACGAATACACGAACGTAAACCGAAACAAGAATAAGAACTTAAATCTAAAAATTATCTCTCTAAAAGTTGCACCCAATGTTTTGTATGTTTTGTGTGAAAATTGTATATCATTTGTAAAATTTATTTATGACAGCAACAGTGACTTTGGTTGCTACAAAAGGATGAGATTTAGAAGAGAAGATGACCCTGATCCAGAAATAGAAAATTACTATCAATGTGAAATAGAAAAAGCAGGCTTAGTAGTTGAATATGACGAAGATTTAAACATGTCTTGGAATTCATCAGTATTAGTTTTAGATGAATACCCATGTACAAATTTAAAAGACGACGCAGATTGAGTCATGTAACTCATAAAAAATGAAAAATGTCATCACATTTCACATACAAACCAACCATGTCAAGCCAAACTTATATCGTAACCGAAGACTACGAACGTTGCTATGCCAACAACACAGACCTAAACGTTGTATACGGGGCCTTTGTTCCCGACAGACTCGTGATAGCAGACCCCGTGGCAGAAAAGGCAAACATACACAACATTATTCACCTTTTTTTTAATCACGACGACCATGAAAAACGCCTGTTGATCATGATACCAAAACAATATGCTACGGCGTAAATCCAGTCTATAAATTTGGTGTCAAAGATAAAAGCCCGAAAATACCGTTGGACATCAAATCTGCTATCAAATTCAAGAGCCTACGACGTATATACTCGACCACATAAAATTTGCGGCTTCCAAATACATCGGCACACAAACGGCTAAGTCTAACATTCCACCAAATACGATCAACGCTTACAGAGCCAGCCTTGATATAGATGACTTGGAAAAAGTCGAATATGTGGTTAAACCACCTTACTCGGCCAAGAAATTACGTCAAGTTGCATACCGCGACCACGTTGTTTGACCACCATAAAAGTCGAATACCGCAAGATCAACTTGACATATATATTGGTAAACGTAGTGTCTTGCTTTCGTTGATTTGCCCTAAAAACGTTTATTACGGAACACACAGATATTTGTCTTGCGGCGCTAGCGTTAGATATAAAGTCGAGCGGATAACAGCATTGCAATTGTTACAAGCATTTGACAGTGATAACAACGACTCAGAGTAATTAAAATACATTATTATTATTATTATCTTTATTTTACCAGGGATACCCATTCACATTTCTGTGGTCTTCCATGGGGCCCTGGGGAATTAAAATAGATAATAAAAACTAAAGTTAAAGCTTATAATAAAGTTAATGAAATAATTAAAATTACAAAACGAATGTAATAAGATAAAATAAATAAAAGACATAAAACATACATAAAATATACCCAATTATAGAATGGCAACACAAGCAAGGACACAAAACACGTAACAGTAAATAATCTAACTGTATATGTTAAAATATATCTAGAGAAAACACGGTTATAAAGTACATAGAAGAATCCAAAAAAGATATACCAAACTAGTAAAAATAATATGTGATAAAACAACTTCGTGGTTGGGCAGAAAACAGTACAACATGATACCGATAAAATTATAAAATTAGAATGCGTGAGTGTGGGAACTAGAATGACGTCAAGAGATAAAAAATTAAATCTCAGAAGCTAAAAGATTTTTTTTCAAAAGTGTTTTAAAATATGAAAGCGATGGCGCCGAACGAATTTCAGTACTCAGTGTGTTCCATATCCGGGTACAATTAATGATTGGACTTTGTTTGTAGCACTCCGTTTTATATTTTGGAATAATTAAGTTATTGGCTCCTCTTGTACCGTACTGATGTACGTCTGATGCCTTTATTACGTTGCTGGCTAAGTACGTCGGTGCTAAATCATGGGTACACTTGTACATAAAAACAGCCTTTAGATAGTAAAAACGATCGTGTAGTGGCAGCCATCCTAGTTCCTTAAAAAGTTCACGAGATGGAATATCAAAACCCTGAGACAAGATTAGACGGGCGGCATACTTTTGTAATTTGATTAATTTATCATTGTGCATTTGATACTTATCCGACCATATTTGTGAACAGTAGTCGAAGTGGGGTAAAATGAAAGCATTATACATTGTTTTTAGCACAGCAGATGTAACGTATGGTTTAGCACGTCTCAAAATAGCAAGTTTCTTCTGCACCATATTGATAACATAATTTACATGATCAGTCCATTTTAACTCTTCATCGATTATTACTCCAAGGCATTTCGTACTCTTGACACGTTTAATTACACTCTGATTAACAGCCACTGCTACTTCACTCGTATTCTTCAGCCTAGCTTTTGCCCCTATGATCATGAAATTTGTTTTATTAAAGTTAAGTACCAGTCTATTGGTCTCCAGCCATCTGCTTATTTGGTCTATTGCAATACATAATTTATCAGCAACCTCATTTGCAGTTTTTCCACAAACAGTAACAGTGGTGTCATCGGCAAACATGTCCACTGTACCATCAGTCACTGCAGACGGCATGGAATTCACATATAGAGAGAATAATAGCGGACCTAGAATTGAGCCCTGTGGCACACCGCTGACAACCTTTAATCGATCTGAGAAGACCTTTTTAAAACACACTCTTTGAGTCCGGTTTGACAAATAGTTAGAAAACCAATTCAGTGTACGACTTTTGCAACCAAGACTTTTCAATTTAAAAAGAAGAATGTTATGATCGATTGTATCAAATGCCTTCCTAAGATCAATAAAAGCCACTCCGTTAAGTTGGCCATTTTCAATATTACAGCTCCACTGGTTGACCAATTTAGCTAGAATGGTTGTTGTTGAGTGTAACGGTCGAAAGCCGGATTGATTAGTGTGCAAAAGCTCATTGTCAGTAATATAAGCATATAGTTGATCGTAGACAGATTTTTCCAAAATTTTGCTGATAATTGGAACCATAGAAATTGGTCGGTAATTGCCTACGTCAGCTTTATCACCGGTTTTGTATACCGGGATGACCTTTGCACTCTTCATAATCTGAGGTACCGAACCGCATTGTAAAGACCGGTTCACCAGTTTAGTTAGTGACTCGAGAATTGCAGGCATAGCAACTTTAAGTATGTGACAACTGATATCGTCGTCTCCACTAGCCTTATTGATATTCATTTGATTTATAATCTCTGCAATATAGGTTTCCGGCACAGTTTCCAATTCAAAGGCATTATGAATGTTACTCTCATGTGGTGAGCTCATATTGCTATTCTCTGGTAGTTTCTCGGTCACTTTTTTTGCGCAGTTAATAAAATAATCATTAAAAACGTTAGCAATATCATCAGGCTTATCACAATTTTGGCCTTTGTGGTGAACTGAGTGTGGCAAAGTGGGTTTTCCCTTGGAGATTACCTCATTAATGCAGTTCCATATTTTCTTGCTATTTCCTCTGTTGTCACAAAGAATACCACGATAATAAGCTGACTTTTGTTTGCGTATTGAGCGAGTGACTCTGTTTCTCAATGAGCGATATGCACTCCATAACTCAGTATCATTTGATTCAACAGCAGCATTGTGCATTTTATCACGCTCTTTCATTAAATGCACGATATCACGTGATATCCAAGGACAGACTATTTTCCTAAGATTCTTCTGTCTACATATTAAAGGTCTCTGGTTAAAAAAAATCCCTGTTTGTGTATTAAGTGCATGAAGGGAATTTTTTTATGGATTCGATTATGCAACACAGTATAAATTGTTATACCAAACAAAAAACTTTTCAAACCGATATCGGACTAAATGTTCTTTATAGCAAAACGATGGTTTGTGCACCGTTATTTATTTCAAATATAAAAAACTAGGAGTGATTTTACGGCAGGTATTTGCCAAAATAAATCACAATTGTATTTTTTTTATTTCTCAGTCGATTACTCCCTGGGCCAAATTTAACATCGATACCATAAACCAATCTGGGCAATTTTTATCGAGCATTTTACTACGAGAAATTGGCTGTGAACCGCATAAACATTTCCTCGTTCCAAAGCACGAAATTTGTTCCCAAAAAGAATGGCAAACAGTACTCACAGAATATAACTGCACCGTGAATCAATTGCCTAAAATTTCTAGTCACGATCCCATCGATAGAATTTTAAAACTCGTTAAAATTTACGCGTGGAACGTGAAATTTTATTACTGCATCAATAAATAATTAAAAAATGTAGAAATTGTATAGAAATGTTTTATTTATTGACCTCTTGTTTCCATTAGGGAACAAGAGGTATTTTTATTTAAAGAATTGAACGTATTATAAAAATGTGCTTTCTGTCAGATGTAGAAGAGTTTTATGATTTGATTGGTGAAAACTTCCTCCAGAAGCATATGTTAAAATAAAAGAAGACACTTGTTAACTCGTCCATAAAAGAATAGAAGACGGATTTGTAAACTGTCACGATTGTTTTAAATGATTACACCCTCATTCAGACTTTGAAGTTGAAAACTTAAGCGGTAAATACAATCAGCGTCTGTTTATAAGAAGGTCTTATCTAAAACAAACAATGTGCTCAAACAACTAGACATTCAATTGGCGGAGGATCAAGAAGGTCTCCTAGAAAACAACCTAAACCAAATGTTACAACGTAAGATCTCGAGAGGACAAGTACTTTGCGCTCTCGTTGCGGTTTGTTATCAAGACGTGATGAAAGAAACGCCAGACAAAGTCAGGGACCTGTTTCAAGTCTCGGAAAAACACTGGAGAGATGCTGCCAATAAATGTAGACTTTATGAAGAAGACCAGTAAAGGGCGCTCTCTTTAAAAAAACCGTTTTTAGTAAAACTTTAGATGGCAAATCAGATAGAAATGCATACTTTTTATTTGACTGAAAGCGAACAGGCCTTTAAACTGAAACACGTCATCAATAACACAAAAGGCGACAAAGCCATGAGAGTAAATGAAATCTACAGTTTAAAGCTGGGTATTTTAACGTGAATAACGCTACTGAAATCGAGTGGGATACAATCTTTGACGATAGACCCACTGGGGTCAGTGGCGAAAGACCGCCTGGAATATCTTCAGGGAATAGAAGGGATGTAGTCCCAAGTTCAGAATTAGTAAAACCAGCTAAAGACAAATTGATACAAGCAAACAAGGGGGGTTCTTAAGGAGAAGAAATCAGAATCATCTCTGAGCAAATTGAACAACTCAATTAAGAAGTTAAATCTTTAGAAGCGCAGCTGGGTCAAAGACCAACAGAAGATACGCGAGCTCGTTTAGCTTTTGAGATCAGCAATAAAAAATCGAATCAGCGTCAAATGAGGGGCAGAGACAAGCCTTAGAAGAGGTTTATGAGGGCAACCCCCAGCTCAAACTACAACAAACTCGCTACCTCAACCCACACGACAGCGAAACCAACCCAGAAGAGACAAGACCATGACATAGGTAAAAGACTTTTTCTTACTGGGTTGAGACCTATATACGATGGACTTCATTCTCAAAGCTCTTTTCAACCGTTACCCCGAGGCGAAAGAGGAACCATCGTGGTGTCTCCGGTTATTACAGCGTGAACTGGGTTGACTTTTTATAAACTTGATGCCGTTGTATCTGTTAAATTCACTCAGAATCTAAAAGGGTGACGTTGGCCATCACGGACCTTAACTTCAAGTTGAGGTTAAAATAAAGAAGTGTTCAAGCTGTTGAATTTACCCAAAATCAAACTTTTGTCCGACGTCATTTATGAAGGCAAATATGACTTAAACCCCTTAAACTCGCGTATATTCATTGCAGTCAGTTAAATACCTACGACAACTTTTAACAGGCAGTCTTCCCACTTGCTAGACATGATAGATACCGAGCCCCTAAACTCAACACCTGAGGTTTGTAAAACGCCTAAAAAGTTAATAGACAGAAACATCAGTGAGTTGACCTTTTCTGTCAACAACAAAGGTGTTGGAATTTTGATTGAGCTAGACCTTTTTAAAAACGCGTATATAATAAAAAGGAAGAGATGACAACTACGGTTTAGGCCAGCATTTATCTTACGCTAGAGTTAGACAGCGCCGAAGCGGCGGAAACCAAAATCTACAGGCTCCAAAAGGTCGAAGGTATCAAATCGCAAATCTTACAAGAGCGTAACGCGAGTGAAACCACATACCAAAAGAATAAACGGCTGCTCACCGCACTCTATTATGTAGAATACGGAATAAAAGCATTGGGTGTCGCGAGTGCTGCGATAGGTATCCCCGCTTTAATGGAGTTATCACCGCACCCGTCGGGCTAGTGATGGATGGTCTCACCGTCGGTGATTTTGGAGCATATGCACCGTTGAAATACGCGAGTCGTCGGTTGACCCACCAAACCAAAAAACACGACCAAATCAGAATGCTGGCAAACGCCAAGCTAAACACGATCGAGGTATTCGTCTCTCGCGCCCATATAGTATTGTACTTTTGTGTAAGCCACCAACACGAATGCAATAATGTCCCCAACTAAACACCATTCGACTTAAAGAGCAGCTATTGTTCATTTTTGTTTTCTTCCTATGTTTTATATCTTGATACGAAGAACAGTCGTCCACCACGTATTCACACCGTCAAACGCTTTTTGATATAGGTCAAGCGCTTCATTCAACTCAAGTTTTTCCTTATCTAGATCGCACAAGTAGACATTTTCGTTGGTATAAATCCAGAAGCGATCCAAATACGTTTTATTTTTGCTTAGCGTAAGACAAATGAATACCATTGCTTCAAACACAAAACAATATTCACTTTCCAATGATTCAAGCACCCACATGGTTAACCACTGCCCGTTTCTCCAACGATTAAACCACAATGCGGACTTTCATAAATGCTCATTTTATCTTAAACAGGATTTAATAAACCGAACTCTTGAAATTTCTGGCTTCCAAAGTCAATTGCGCATCCATAATCAAAAATACGTACATAAAGAGCAGTCCAGCTGTTTCTGCATCTCTTTCCTTTTGAATTGTAATATTGCTTCCATCACTTAGAGGCCGACCCAACCCATGGGCCGAGTTGCCGTCTGAGCCCCTGAAATCCAGCGATAGACCGTATACATCTTCGAGATAGCTTGCCATGTCAACGCCGGTTAAATTCAAGGCTATCACGACGTACCCTCCTGACTCAGTATCCGAATCATGTTAGTATTTGAACAAGGCCTGCGAATACAATTGATTAGGTCTGCCTTCGACGGTTACACTAGTTTTCTTAATGCGTGGATTGTAAAATCGTTGAGGGTCTTTGAAAAAAATTAAAACGCCTTTCAAGCTTTTAATCGTCTGATCAATGTTTATATTTCACAACGTATCGGACTTGTTAACCGCTTGTTTTTGCCACGAGTGATTACTGTCAAACAGGTATTACACGGTGCCTTTGTGCTTGGCGCGGAACGATTGAGCCAAATTGCGGTTGGTCACGACTTCGTACTCTAACGTCAGGTCTGAAATTGCATACTCTGCCGCGGTGTCTGTCGATTTGACGACTTTGTCATCATGGTCTTTGAAGTTGAGTTAGTACATTAGGGGTTCTTTCAACTCCGTGGGATAAAATGGCCCGTGATCCGTCAATAGTGGGACGTCGAACGGAATCGCGTACCTGTCCGCAATTGCTTTGTCTTTACCGTCGTTGGCTGCCTTCATGAGTCAGCTGCCCCCAGTCGCAACTTGGCCACATTTTCTTCTTCTAATCCAAAGTAAGCCAAATTTTTAGTCTGCTTCAAAGGCAACCAATTGTCTTTAAAATTGTGAAAGACGTCTGCGTCTCTGTAACGCACGATTTTATGACCCTGTAGACTAACGTTTAGTTCGCTGACCAAATTACGCATAACCTTGCTATACATGGTTCAATTGTCGTCTGACCCACCGCCTAGCTCCACCTTGAAAGCGAGTTTTGAAAGCGATTGTGCAAAATCGTTAATTCGTCACACCGTTCCCCTTTAATGGCTTCCAAATATGATCGATGAAGCAATAAACGACACACCGGCTGCAAAACCATGTCTTCGTTCTTTGTCATTTGATTTCTTTTATGAAACGTTTCCGCTCGCATTTCTGCCAGTACGTCTTGAATTTATAAAAGACATTTCTGACTCATTGTTAAAATAAGGCGTGTACGCCAGCTTTAATGATGGTAGGACGAGCGATAGTTAACAGCAAAAAGGTGAAATCTGGTCCAACGTTGTATGACTTGCTCGTTGGGCCTAAGCGTTCTTTTGTGCGGGAAGAGTTTC
Organism: Acanthaster planci; assembly: GCF_054643075.1. Classification (NCBI taxonomy): domain Eukaryota; kingdom Metazoa; phylum Echinodermata; class Asteroidea; order Valvatida; family Acanthasteridae; genus Acanthaster; species Acanthaster planci. The sequence goes on along the minus strand of NC_141778.1, from coordinate 27,351,394 downwards.
CAGTGGTATCGGAAGATATCGATTGACACCGGTTTGATAATGACCGTAAGCCAATGTATTGATGCCGTTTGACAAAATCTCACGTTTTGTATCTAACGGCTACAAGCTCAATTTGTTTTGAACGATGGTATAAATCATGTTCTTTTGTGATCTAATGTTATGTTGTTTTCTATAGACTTGCTTGTGATCAAACAACGCTTCTTTGTAAGCTTCGTGCTGTAGTTGCTTCTTAGGCACGACTTTGGTCACTCCCTTTGCTTTTTTGAATTTTGTGCCATCATCGAGTAAGATCGTAGGCAGACGACTTCCTAAACGGGTTTGCTGCCAAATTCGTCTTTCATCTTGCCGATGAATTTTTTTGTTTGGTGCTGTACGGGGATGATCAATTGGACAGTTTGAAAACTCAAAATCGTTTCGTTTTTGGCGTAGGTACCTGTTGTCGTTTCCAAAGTCTGCTTTTAGCGTGTTACAATATGTCATACATTAATGTTTTAGATGAGTCAAGCACACTCACGACGCTCAGGTGCGAGGGGAAAATCATTGTGTAGATCGTGTAAGTGCCGAGGGTAATCAAGCGTTAATTCAAGCATATAGCCGATCGTAGAACGAGGTGAAAGCTTTTGAATGTATTCGGAGGTACACTTGTCTATCGCCTTAAGCCACTGAAATTTACGTATGGGTAGGTACTGGCTCATGGCCCATCCATTGTTGGCTTTGGCATATCGTTTACCTCCCACGCTTGAGATGTCATCTCTTTTAGCCCGTTCAAAAGCAGGTGCTGTCGGTGTCTGTTAGCAGCTCGAGTTGAACGGCCGAGTGTTTTAACAGCGAGTCCCACGATGGCTGGGTCTAACCGGAGTGCGTTTTACAGACTTTCCGAAAGTTTTTCAAACACGCACGCGAGTAACAACGCGCCCGTTTCGATATAGAACACAATACACTCCAATGGTTTGGCATCCAAATGTTTTCCATACATTTTTAGCTCGGTCATATTCTTTTACGGACACGGTCTGCTGTTTGAGCGAACTATAAAAAGCTGCTCTCAAACTTTTCAAATTAGTCGACGTATTCGTGGGGATAAATGCCTTTTTGTAAGAGTAAATCTTTTCACAGAGTAATTTAAAATCGTCTTTTTTTGACAATTTTAAACGAACAAATCGAGTGAAGCCGCCAAAAAATGAAACGAGTTGAGAAATGGAAGTTGTGTAAAGGAGAAAGAAATGTACTTTTTGGAGCTTTTTGCGATAACTTTGATTTGCCCACCGTTAAACGTAAGGGCGCCTTGCATGATCAGATGAGCGTCGTAATTTTCCAAGTTGTATAACATGAACGTAATGGGAGTATACTTAGGCATGACTCGGAGTTTGAGCTGGGCCTCGATATTGGCCCGTAACGTGACAGTGTTCTCTGATTTTTTAAACTTGTTGATGGGTTTCCTGCAGCTCATGCAGATGTAGTTGGTGTAACCGCGATTGTTTATAATGCTAAATTCTATCTTGTGAGATAGAGGTTTTGCCTGTGTGGGATAGGACATTGACTCTGTAATCCCTTTGAAGGAAAGATTTTTTTCGTAGATCCAGCATTTGTTGCACGCGTCGTATCATTTTTGGAGCTCAGACTTCCATACGAGCAGCTTTGATTTAGCTAACGTTTCGTTAATCGTTTCTTTTTCTCACGAGAGACTCTATAACATGAGTGGCGGAACGCCCGACTGCGTAAGAGTAACCACACGGCTTGTGATGCTGAGTTCTGATTGTTCTTGCGGAGGTTCAGCTTCTAAAACAGATTCAAAATCTGCGTAGATAACAAATGGTGCATCTTGTTTAGTTTTGTGATTTTAAACTTTGGGGATTTTTTTACCTTTTTCGGGAAGTACAACTTTAGAAAGTGCGACATCTAATCCTTGGCAGTCTTTTTTTATGTTTGTCTAGTCTTTGTTGTGTTTGAAAGTGAGAGTTACACCTAAAACATAAATATTTTTACCGTTATGTTTGTTGATATCCCCAACAAACTCGAGAAATTTTAGATCCAACAATAATGTGTTTTCCACTGTTGCTACAATATACATGTAGTAGGTTAATCGGTTCTTCCTTGTTAGAATGATAAAGAGGGAACACACCATCTTTTGCGGTGTAACCAAAAACTTTAATCGCCAAGTTGTTCTGAATTTCGATGCGTGAAATCTGTTAAGGTGGAGTGGGAAAGTCTTCGTTTCTAAATTTCAAGCCGTCCGCTGTTGTCTTGTATGTCGAAGTTCTACCTGTGTTTATTTTATAGTTTGGATTGCTTTCAAGTTTATGTTTGATATCGTCTCTTATGATGCCTTTAGCAGCTGTCAACATCCAACGTATGCACTGTTGGTCTTTGTTTTTAACGTTGATAATTGCCTTTTTAGCTGCCTACTATATATAACTACCTCCTTTAGAGTGCCACGTGGATATAAAACACGACAACTTTGTAAAATACCCATCCTGACCCCCTTCGAGTATGTTCGTCGACGTCCTGAAAGTGTTGTTCTGTTTGTTCTTCTAACACGTTTTTAATGTCTTGTTCGTGAAACGTAGCGATGTTTCTACTGGTAAACGGAAAAATATCTACTCCGGTCTCTTGCTGATCCGATCTCTCTATTTTAAACTGGACTTTGATCGCCGTTTGCAACTTGTAACGCCCTATCTCTCAATACTCGGCCAGTGCTTTCACTTCGATGTACCTTTTGTGAAAATCGTGTTAGTGTATTAGATCGTCTTCAAAGAAACGTGGCTGCAATTACCAGTTTCCAAAATTTCCTTGAAACTATTGGATGTTTTCGATATCTACCTCGTCAAGCCTTTTCGGTCTACTATAGGTTTTAATCGCTTCGATGAGATCATTTTACAGCACGTGACCTTGCAGATCCGTAGCTGTAAATTCTAATATATTATTTTGCACTATTTTTAAAAGTTGATGATATGTTTTACGCGCTAGATTTTTAATTTGACGTTGACTCGTTTGGATTGCTCTTACGAATTCTTGTTTAGTATGTTGACAGCGCTGAGGTGGGGGTTGGGGTACGTTATATCGACCGATGAAGGCAGATAAAATTAACTTTCTAATGTATTTAAAGTTAGAAAGTACGGGTATGGCATCTCAGTTATTTGGCGCACCTGGTTTATTGTATATCCACCCTTATGTATCAGTTTTTTATTTACATAGACTATATTTATTTTAATTTTAATAGCCCTTCCTTCAATTGAAGGAAGGGCTTATTTTATGTTACGATTCAGAGAGAGCTTTTTTACATTGTGCACAATTATATTAAGAATGGTTGTAACAACATTTATATGTCCTTGGTACACAAATTCTGCAAGTAGATTTATATTTTTTTGTGCTCACAAGAGAAATCTCGTGGTATATAACCTTTGACATTTATCGTCACTTCTTTAGTAAATGGCCAACGTTCCTGGTATTTATATTTATATAATCTGTGTTTGCATGTCCTCCATTTTTCATTACGCGCTAAACAAATCAATCAACTATTACTAATTGTTTGATTGTATTTTAATTTAAACCCCGATAGCAGTTTTCTCTGCGACAATTGTTGCACTTTTAGTTTCTATCTTTGACAATTGTTGCAGGTTGATTTTATTATAAATCAATATTTGTCATTTTTATTTTATGTGCCTAACCCCAAGCGTGGATATCATATGAATAATCAACCTTTGAGTCTGAGCCTGAATCAATACTTTATCTATTATTAAATCTAATTTTGCTTCTTCTTCATCTGAATTAGGTTTGGGGTTATCTTCTTTCCCATATCTCAGCCTGTGATATGTGTTATTTTCTTTGCCAATTTTTAAAAACGACCTCCATTTATATTTTCACGGCCTACGCAACAACAATTTTAACAAATTTTTCAATCTTGACAATCGTTACATTTAAAACAATTGAAGCATTTGTTACCGTTCAAGCATGATTGACAAAAGTAACATTTTGAACAAAATGGCTTTCTTTTAAATAGTGACCGTCCTTACACTTGGTACATCTAACAGCACCTGCCACACTGATTGAATTATAGATGTTAAAACAAAAGTTACACGCAAAACATCTATAACATCGGGTTCAACTTTTAGCGAGATAATTTTTAGATTTAAGTCCTGATTCTTGTCTCGGTTTATGTTCGTGTATTCGTCTTCTTCCTGGCATTTTGATTTGGCGAGTTTCATTTATTGTGTGAGAAATTTTTCAATTTTTTTAGTCACGAAAAAAAGGTGATCCTGAAATCTCTTTATACACTACTCCTCTAACAATCAGTTGCTCGACTTGTGACTTGACTTGGACTTCTTCCACTTGTGCTGTGCACTGATCGCCACTCTGCGTATATTTCACGTCCATTCGACTTGTTGAAATAACGATTTGGAACAGATGCGGTGGTTACTTGTCTAGACCCTCGCAGCCATATGGAAAGGTCCTTAGCCACTTACCTACCCTCTGTTGAATCTTTTATTTGAAAACTTTGTACGAACGGAATTTACAAAGAATTACACTGAATCTCTGCGTCTCTGCTCAGGAAGGTTTAAACTGAATAAAATAATATTTCTGTTTATATTTCTCAAATTCCTTTTTACGAAGGGGCCTACTCCATGCAAATAATTTTTGTCGTGTTTTGTTATTTCCCAAAGAGTGAAAAAGACGTACCGGTATAGTTCATGAAATGAAACAGCTCCTTACCTGGAAAGAATTCACGTATCCCTAAAACCGGGCATGCGTGGCTCAAAATTTCCTGCTGAAACACACAGACCCCTAGCTAGAGAAAACTCCGGCTCCGTTCATCGCAAGCTCATCCATTGCAAAGTCACCCTCTAAGAAAGGCTTATGCTGCAGTATAGCCAATTGTCTTATCCCTACAAATGATGCTTAAGATGGGTGCCCACTTAAATTTTTTTTGTCAGTACCAACACATCTCCTTCCGACTCCTTGGCTGCGAGAATATCATATGTATGCGTTTTCAGACCTGCCAGGGTCCTGTAAAATTAAGGACGCGTAGTTTGCTTCAGGCTCTTGGTCAATGCAGTCAAGCAAACTTAAGCCAATTTCATGGTGTCCTTGCAATCAAGTGTCTTCTGTCGCTGTGCTGATGTTCACAATTCTTGTGTGTAAGTTATTCATTGTGCCCACCGGCAACCACAGATCATATTACCCGGAAAAATCCTCTGAAGGAAGTGTGCATTGAGGATGAATATGCCAAAGTTGTCTATCATTACAGCTTAACTACTACATCAGTCTATTTGTCCTTAAAGCCCCTTGGCTAATTTTGTTCATTGCTTATTTTGTAATGCTTCCGTAATATACACCATTCTGTTTCTATTAAAATCTTGGAACATGCGTTAATTTCAATAACAGCATTTTACCACAAGAAAAGGTTTCATGTCTTCTTTTTGTTGTCTTTGCTGATCATCTTTTTGAAAGCTCTTTTTAACTTTGCGTTGAATTATGGAATCTGGAAAAAACAGTGGTACCTGATTCGAGCGAGCTGCATCTTGCGTAGTCAAAAAACACACGTTCCAACATTTAACTTCGCTATTAAGAAGCTAGCAACATTTACCATAGTGTGGAGAATTCGCTTTCTATGTGGGCCTGTTAGAGGAATATTACATGCAAATAACTTTTGAAAGCTTCACACTAAAGCATGCTTTCTCAGAAGCAATTCACCAAAGCTTGAATCGTGGAGCTATCCTGGTTCCATTAGTAAACTCATCCACTGACGGTTATTTTCACTGAAACATGCTCCTAAAATGCATGCACGAGCATCGCCTTTGGCAAAAGCAACTTTGAAACGTAGCAAAGTTCTCCCAAAAGGATTATCAACCTCTTATTAGATGCAGAAAAAAATCAATATTTCTAAATTGAATTTGTCACGTTTGGTGTGCTGCAATCGCTGCATACAGCCCTCTCCGAACTATCACCAAGTGGTCATTGGCTTCCAATCAATACCTGGCCGTTCGGGTAAAGCAGTTTTTGCCTTTACTCAAGTGACTTGTGCGGGACTTGAGGCGACACACATTTCTGTGCCTTTGATCCACCATGCTGAGCATTCTAGGCTACATCTTGTCGGAGGAATCTCAGCAATACACAGCTGTTCACGGCCGGACGAAGCAGCTGAAATCAGACCGACACTCTAAAATATCTCCCGGCTTGGGGGTAAGAACCAAAGCGAACATACTGACTGACTCGATTTATCAAAGGGCTAAGCCTTGCTTCAGTGGTTGTTTATTTCCGGGTGTTTTGTTCCATTATGCTTGACATAATCAGTATGCCCTTCATTCACAACTATTCTAATATTTGTGAATCTTACCGAGTAATTATGGAACCGAAGACCAGCTGCATCCTAGTTCCGTTGATTTCCGTTATAGGCCCTACAGATCTTATCAAAAAATCGTCAGATGGGGCTGTGGGTCTTGGATGACGTCGGAAGTTAATCCCGTTGTATAATAGAGATATCTCTATTCTTAAGAGATATCTTTATTGCGCAATAGAGATATCGCTATGAAGTTACCGCTTCCGAGGTCAACAGGTCACCCTCGACGTTTTGTGTTTAAAAATCTATTATCTTGAAGGGTATTTGATCGTGTCTCAGTACTTGTACTCTGGTGGTTGATTACATTAGGAAACTTTACACAACCTTCCGCGTTACGTTACAATGACCTTTCCGTTGACCCAGTGTGCGGGACCGCGAACATAATAGAGATATCTCTATTAAAATAGGACGTACAATAAAGATATCTGTATTAGGAATAAAGATATCTCTATTAAGAATAGAGATATCTGTTTACGCCTATTAACTGTTAACTTTGCATGCCATAATTTGCGCAATGGACGCGACTGTGAGTTGGCCACTGGTGACTAGTTTAGAGTAACGATCAAGTGAAAACCTCGTGTATATACAATATACTGTTTAAAATGCTTGGCTAGTTAATTACTGAAATGATAAATTCTATTATCTTATTCTTGTTTCCATAAATTTATCACTGTTACTTCTCCTTTCTACTTCTACTCCTGTTCTACTTTATTTCATTACAATATTTCTTTAACTTAATTCATTCATTCATTAAATCACATAAAAAGTTGCAAATAAAAATGGGGGCTGGCAAAGTACACGTATATATTTAGCCTATAAGCGATGTAAGGACTTGCGCAACATTTCAACAGCCAGTACACTTTGCGTGAAATTGTCTCACAGTTTGTAAAATTATAACCAAATCAACCGAAAATGAAGTAATTTCATTCTAGGGCATGTGTTTAAAAAATCATTGCCCATTACTTTTAACTCAATATTATTGGGTGATGGTCTAAGTTCTTGGAACCTGCGTGTGCATTTGGAAATGCTGCTTCAACAGTATTTTGGCGGTCGTGCCGACACAACCCCCCAGGTCGTCCTCACCCGACGTCAGCGAGCGGTCTAGTCTTAGGCAGCTAAGGGAGCAGGCCCGTTTTGGGGCAGTCTACCGCCAGGTGCAGCAGGAGAGCAGCACAGGCGCGCACTGGGGTAGAGGACAGGGTGGGACACAAGGGTACAACAGACCAAGTCTGCCTAAGGTGACTCTGGTTTAATAATGTCTCACATCTCTGCAGGCACTACTAATGATGCGACCTTCACAGGCCCCGGCCGGCAATCTCCGAAACAGGTCTTGGCCCTATACTGGTCGTGATCCCTATACAGGTGTAAGCTACGGGCACAACTTGTTTTACATCCACCAAATCCCCATGGATGGAGTTCCCCGTATAAACTTGTCCCCAGATGATTTATATTAAGTCTAAACATCCCCCGTGGGTAGCTTACTTACGGGTAAGCCTACAGCCTAGTAGTTCTCCCCGGTAGGAGCAGTAAAGAAAACTGTATGGCAACTCAACTGACCAGGACTGTGGCATATGGGACTGACTGCGAAGGAGTTGACACACTTCTTGTTGTTTTATTTTAACGGCGCTTTCTTTAACTCAGGCTAGTTGCGCCAATAACTGTACGTTTATTCATACACTTTATTTATCAGCATCACATTACGGAGTTAGGAAGAAAGTCAAGTTTTAGAGGCGGGAGAAAACCTGCGAGAGCGAGTATGGACTGGAAACCAAATGCCTTTAAAGCCTGGGCCAAGCCAGGACTCGAACCCGGACCTCATTGGTGCAGCGAGGAATGAACCACTACACTAACCCGCTCCCCCAACTTACACACTTGGCGCGCGATCGCACTTATATATCTCGCGGGCCGCCAGCCTGGCGCCACCAGCCACAGCACACGGCGGGCCCCGCTGACGTCAGGGAATAAGCCCTGGGCCTAACTACGACGGCTCAGAAAAAACACGCAAACTGCTATTGCGCCACAGTATGTACACACCAAGTGACGTATCCCAATCTGAAGTGTTCTGCAAGAAGACGCATTAAATTTTATCTTCAGTTTCAACGATTTATTCTGTACCAAAATGTCAAACGTGTGACGATGAGATTAGCCGTAGAGGGAAAGAAGTCGTACATGAAAACTGCAAACGTGGAGTTTTTCTTTGTGCGCTCAGCTACATGTTATACTTATGGGTCACTTCGTGCGACGCAGCACAACGCAGAATAACTCCGACGAAATGCAAGGCTCTCGTTTTAGCACAATCAAACTTCTTGAAAATCCTGAAACTAAAACAAACATAACACATGTATTGTTATGTATTTTCCGAGGTCGTGGATAATGTATCTTGTTTCATTTGCAGGGGCCGAATTAAGTATGTTTGGTGTTATTCATTCCGAATGTTTGATCATTTTGGCTTACGTACGCAAAATAGCTGTATTGACAAATAACCGATGACAGTTTAATTCGGAACTTGGTTCCCCTCTAATTTCATCCTCTTATTCAGAATTTCAATGTGTACAAGACTTTTTAAATTTTAAAGGAAACCAAAAGTCAAACATTATGCTGAAGTGAGAATTCATCCTCTTAATCATCCTTAAATTGAATTGGATTTTTCCATTCACGACAAGTAATTACATATCTTAATTTTACAGTCCAACTGCATTATTATATTCCACTCACGATATTCAGATAGTAATAATAGGACTGCAATTGTTTAAATTCCTCCTTGTATAGGTAGAACTGTAATTGAACCAAATTACGGATGCAGTAATTTTTAAAACAAGCTTCAGGCTAGACTAGTAGTGCCCTTTTTATCAGTGAAAATTGGTTACGAATTTATTCCGGAACCCTTGGCTTCCGTACATATCATTTTATTACTGAATTTAATTTACACAGTAAAACACTCAATTCACTCAATCATCACTCATTTGAAGTGGATTTTTTGCGATTACAATAATTCATACGTGTCCTGCAGTATTTCACTTTATTCTGTAGTAACTGCTTACGATATTTTACTGGGGACATTTTGATTACATTATTGAGGAGTTTCAGAGACAGTTTATTGATAAGCTTGAACATTTTGCCTAAGAGGAAAATTCATCCTTTCAATTATCAATGGACTGAAATGGACTTATACCTTTACATGTTAATCATCTTCTCCTTTTGTCTCAAAGACAATGGAGTGCGCCTGGAAAGTTAAACTGTAGTTAGTTTGTAGTTGGGCAACGTCGGCTGTGGCTAAACAGTCCGATTTTTTAATGCCAACCTCCGTTGCATTGCCTGCATAAGAAGGCACTCGGTAGTGAGGGTGTGAACGTTGCTCTAGTCCTTTGCTGCTTCCTTCTGACTTTCCATTTTTGCTCCCTTGTTTCCTCTGCTCTCTCGATGCCTGCCTTTACGGTGCGTCACCAGCTCCTGCGATTGTGTTGCACAGGAAGTTTCACCTCTCTTCAGCTGTGCCGACTGCTGCTTGTTTCGCTTGGGCTGTTTGCACAGAATCAACAAACTGTGCCCTGAGAACAGGATCGGGCGTCTTTGCAACGTCGATGCGAAGAGGTTTTGTCCGCTTAGGTCGGTGGATCTTTTTGGAGAGTACTGAACTTTACTGCAAGCAAATGAGTGCTCTGTGTTGCAGTCCGCGCTAAGGAACCTGCGTGTGATGAGTATGCTTTTCAGCTGGGCTCTTCTGGTGATTGCAAGGTCCAACTGATCCCAATGGCGTGGCCTTGGGTGCATCCATGACACTCGACGGTGTGGTTTCAATTCCAAATTATCCAAGGCACTCTCGCCAAGTGTTGTGGTCTCCACCAACTCTGGCATTGAAGTTCCCAAGCAGGAACAAGTGTAGCGGCGTCAAGCTCTTCGTAGAATTGGTCCTTGGTTTTAATTAAGGTGACAAATCCTGCTGAGATGGAACGTTGCAGGGCAAGGATGCGCTATGAGCTGCCTGTTGGTTGTCGGAGGGCTGGGAGCAGGCTGTTCTTCACAGCAAATTCCACACCATGTAGTCTTGCTTCCTCTTCGGCTCTACCCTGCCAGAGAAAGGTGAAGTCTTTCTCACCCAGCAAGCCTCTGTCAGCAAGCATGGTCTCTTGAAGGACAGCGATGCATATGTAGAGCCTGGAGGACTCTGAAGTCGTCGGTCTGACGCAGGTCATCTGGCGGGCCAGGACGCAAGGCCCTGACGTTCCAGCCAGCGAGCCGCGGCGGTGACTATCGTTTTGGCACCGGTGGGTGCATTGTGTGTGCTTCTTTAAAACTCGTCAGCGATCTTTTGGACCTCCTATGCGCCTTGAATCAATCACTGATCCCCTAAGGCTTGCAACTCTTTATGCGCCCTGGCTTTCATATCATCGTTACGTTTGGTTATTTGCCTGGTCTGACAGCCAGTAAAGAGAGCATGGTACGCGACTTTCTTCCAGGAAGGCCTTTGCAGGTCATTCTCGTCAAGCCAGTCTGCGTGCTTGCGGTGTGGATGAGGATGACCCAGCTGGGAAACTGCTGCTTCGTAGACGTTGTCCCTGAAAATTTTCCATGCTTGTTCTGTTGTTAGTGTTGTCGCAGGTGACAGTGCTTCCAGACGCGCAGCAGAGCAACACGAGTGAACTCGTGGCAGTGCAGATCTTGAAGGCTGTCTGTGTCGAGTTCCTTTGGCGGTACCTTTCCAGACCGTACGATGTTTCCAGCTGTAGAGCTACCACATCGGAGTTTTGAAGCTGTTTGGAGAGCTAGGCGCGGTTCCATGCAGCGGTTGAATAGTAGCTTGCCATTTGAATTTAGCTTCCCTGTCGCTTACCACACGCGTATTGAAGTACAACAAACTAACTAAGTGCGGCTTCAAGATGACAAAGCAATGAGTGGAAGCTTTTCCTTGATTATTTAGTCGTACGTCATGGTTAGGCCTATATGGAGAATAAAGAAACGTGACGGTCGTTAGCAGCTGATGAGAGTTGCAGGCGTAAACAGAGATTATCCTCAAAGAAGATGCAGACAGAGTGAGTTGTTACCTCCGGGAGAAGTTGGTTGGCGATAGCAAAAGCGACGTCAGCCTCACTGCGTGCCCCCATCTTGACCAGACCAGATCTATAGGTGTACTTCTTCTCGCGTAAGGTCCCAGTGCCAGCCTGAACCTCGTCTCTTTGGTAAGGCGGTGCAAATGGCGTATTTCGTTAGGTCGATCAGTACTGTCTTCCCTTGACTGAACGTGCCATTGGTTATTAATCATCGTCCTTAAGTTCTAAGACACCGGTTCGTAGAGTCGTTGTGTTTCTATGGAGATCCCGCTAAGCGTGACGATCCATCAAAGGAGTAGGATTAGCGGGCTTTGTTTGCTCCACCTTTTATTGGTGCGTTCCACCAACATGGCCGCCAGGCTGTTTTAGCAGGACCTTAACATGCAAAGGTGCCACGGCCGTCACACACTCAGACCAATTACATCTGTATGTGCAGACTTCCAAATATTGCTTCTGGCTCCCTTATACCTTCCACCGTCGCCTTCTGTCCATCGCCGAGGGATTTTCTGTACCTAAGACTCCGCTGAGGTTTAAGACACGCAAAGGCTTCCTGAGATATCTAACCCGGGGTCCTGCAGAAAGTCGATGACAAAACAGCTGGTGAAAGGGATTGCCTGGCTTTGAGTTTGGATTGTCCTTCTAGCCTCAAGGCAACGGAAGTTCAAGGGCGAGCCAGGAAGGCAGGGCTGCCGGCTTAGGACACGGAACTATTGTGATCCACGCCTGACCCAGAAACGCCAGAGTTTATCTTCTCACATCTCACTCATAGAGAGTGCAAATATCCCTAGTATATTTCCCAAAATTATTTGACCTTATGAAATATTCAAAGCACAGCAAGCAAATACATGACGTAGGACCTACAGGCTGCAAATTCCTCTCCTGATAAGGAAAAATCAGGGAGAGGCCGAAGAATACCGAATATTTGGAAGGATTGTCTTCTCAAACGATCCTCATTGCTTGTTTTCTTCTCATTCAGATCTCGAAGAATCTGCATTCCATATAATTTCATTTCATTTATTATTTCTCAGGAAGGACAGGTACAAAGCCAAGTGAATCAAACAACACCCCTGAAGGATAACCTAAAATGGAACTCAATCACTGTCAAGAGGGTCTCCTAAAATGTCAACAAATACAAAATTATACCAAAATCGCGTGTAGAGATTTATACAGATAAAATTCAGAATGAATAAAATCAGTTTTTCAATATGGCAAGGACACATATTATCAACTTTGCTGGTTAAATTAAGATTGCACCAGGGCTTGTTGGAAAGTAGTAGGCATCATTTAAGACTGAAGAATACATGTATAATAAAATCAAAGTTGTGTTGCTGTGGTTATATTTACAATATTTGTACCAAATGACATAATGAAAAATACCGGGCAAAATAAAACCAGCATACTTGAGGTGTAATTAAAAGTTACATGTAGTACATGAATTATTTGTGATTTACAATTCAAATCCTGATTTTCATGGACGAACTTCATACAGTGCTGCTGTCACGGGAAAGCCAGGGGTTTCTCAATTTTAGGACAAGTAGAGGTCAAAGGCAATTTTGTTAGTAACATCAACGGTCGAGGTATCCCAAAATCTGGGAAATCTAACAACTAATGAATTATGAATTGCTTGTGTATGTGTGGAGAAATGAATAAATTTGACCTTGTCCAGATGCCTCTTGTTAATTATGGACATGTTCTCAATATTTACATTAAACCTGTTATACAAAATTTTGGTAATAAAAACTACTGACAGGAAATTTAGCCTTTTAAAAGAGGAGGTTTTTCTAAGTTGAATGCGACGGGCAGAGTAGTCTAAGTTAGTAAATACTTACAACAACCAACAGTTTCAAGAGTTTGGGAACCAAACACACGAGATGAACAAATAAAGGTTTTGAAAGAGTCAAACACATCACCTTACACTTGTTAACATTAAGATTCGTTCTGTTTAAGGAACACCCATTTTAGTACATGTCAGGTCATTTTGTAAGATGAGGATATCCGTGGTAGGTTTACACTTACTACCTTTTTGTGTTACAAATGGAACTGCATAATGAACGGCCGCAAAAAGAATATCCTTAAAATTATTCCACATTTTATCTTTGTCTATATCGGGCGAAATATAACAAATCCCAATCAACCTTATTAAGCAATTCAAAGAAAAGAGTATGTCAGCTTTCTGGTACTGAAAGCGTGTAAGTGTCTTTTTCTTAGATGATAAGCTTACATACAATGTAACACCGTTGTGGTCACTCGAGCCACGGTCAGAACAACACTCAACATTTGAAAATAACCGAGGTGAATTGGTGAACATAAGGTTCAGAATAGTCGATTGTTGATAGTTAACTGAACTCCCATGTGCAACAAAATCACCAATTGATACACGTTAAGAATGTCGGATACATTGCATAATCTCTCATTCAGGCTAGAGCAATCAGCACCATAGTTGATATTAAAATCACCGACTATAGAAACAGCTAGGTAGTTGTGAATGGACGACATAAACCTTTCTAGAACAGACTGATAATCGTCAAAAAGCTGGCATTAGAACTTGAGGGTCTATACAGACACCCAAAAAGCAGTTTACCATGCGCTGTGCTGATCTCATTACTGTTGTGCTGACCCACAACAGTTCAAGATTCTCATGTTCAAAGTCTACTATGTGGTCAGGTTTTAGATGATCAGCAGCTGCAATTAGCGCTCCTCTACCGTGACAGTTACATGCATGAACCATAACCCAGTTACATGTATGAATAAGGGGTCTGAAAACTCCAGGAGCAGTAATGCACACAATACTGAAATTGAAACTCGTTGAAATTCTATTTTGGCACAAATTACCCATACTGATGAGATGTCTTGCCGAAGAAAAAGAATATGGATAAATCTGGAATAAGAAACAACTCAAATTCAGTCAATAAACAATAAACAATAAATAAATTTTGTCAGTACACTAACATCGCAAGTTGGAATAGTGGCCACGCTTGTGAATCCAAATTCTTCAAGCGTGGCGCAAATCTTCACCAATTTTCACGAAGCGGCGGATATGTCCAAAATGGCTTTTCATTATTTTTCATTAATTTATCTTAGAATTTCGTACTTGATCATTTTGACATGCTTTCACAAGCAAAATATTATTGAATCTCGATAACTGCATTTTCCATTTTCACGAGACACAAATCTGACTGCCCCTTACAAGTACAAAACGTATTGCCAGAAAGGCTAACAGTACGTCAACTGAAATATTCGTTTACACGTGGAGACGCATTCCCAGCTGCACGCGGAAACATACAAGCCTCTTCGCTATGGATATTATCAAGCAGGAGGGCGTCAAATTAGGAAAAAATATACCTTCTTTTTCGTGAACGGACGCACTCGTCCATACTTGATTTTCACTTAATTAACCACTGTGTTCATTCTAATAAGTGGGTTTAAGCCAAATTTAAAGATTCTCAAAGAATCATCTTGGGGTCTCTCTTACAGCATGAAATTGCTGCAAATTAGTGTTTTTGCAATTTCAAAATAGAAACTTCTCTGGCGATTATCTACCAAACCTTTTCTTTCAAAATCCCCATGCGTGGCTTTTCGTGAAAACGATGACGCATTTTCCCCAAAACTTTCAAACAAAACTTTGAAATTCAGGTATCGATGCTCTCTATGCCCTAGCAATTCTGTCGATTCCAACACTTATTTCATGTATGTGGTTTTAGGACTGGAGCATAGCATTTCATTTTGAAGATTTTGTTCCGGCTCTTTTTTAGAATGGAATTATTTTAAAAAACAGAAAAAAGGCAACAAGATATAACACTGAGTCATCTTACTCTCTAAAATTCAAATGAAGAACACCTCACTATTTGAAGTAAAGGAGACGAAATTTTTCTATGCTGCCGTCAATCGGTGAGTGAACGTTTTTCCCGCTCTAACGCGCTAGTAGAAGCTGAAATGGGATTTGTTGTCCCCTTCAGTCGGAAAGCTGCCTGCTGTGAGTTTCTTTTCCTCATTCAACAACTGCCATCTGTACTGTTGGATCTGTTTGAATTCTCTGAGGTTTTTCATCACTTCCTGAACATTAATTTGAAATTAGATTTCATCGGGAAAAACTCTTTTTTTTAATTTAATGTATCGGCTAAATTGGGCATGCTTTTGACTCATCTCTTTACAAATACGTTTAACTTAAAAAAAAAAGAAGCTTATAGGCTTTGTTCACATTGCTAGTTACTTCTTCATCTTACTTCTTAATCGAAGTACCCCACTTTTAATGGAAGTTTAGGTAGTTTGAGAGAACGCCATTTTTTGATCCATCATGCAGGTTTACTGCAATATCCACTCTGAGTTCCAGCTTTTCCTGGAAATTAAGATACACTTAAGATGATTAAGACAAACATATGACGTTTGTGGTGGACGCATTGAGACTTTACATCACTTTCTGCCACACGCACATAAAAATGCCGCCTGGTAAATTGCAAATATGCTGCCAATGACAATGGTATTTATGTCACGTTTTGTAGTTCCTTGCAGTAAATAGTGGATGAACAACTGCAACACCCATCCATTTTTTCATACCAGCGTACTACCGCGGATGGGTTTTCGTGATATATCACATATAGGCCTACCAAGTGCGTTGAGCGGTGTGACGGTCTTTCACTATCTGTATTGGATACATAGTGTATAGCAGAAGAAAATATATAATAACAATTATGTGGAGGGATCCCATAAGAAGCAAAGCTTGTCGAGAATGGGAACCCTTTAAACTGATTTCTTCAAGTCTGATGAGTGATATATTTTAAGAAGTCATTAATGATCATAATGCCTTTTACAATGTCTACAGAGAAATATCGATCCATTGATACAAAGTATAATCGGGAATAGAAGATAAATACAATAGCAGATAGGTGCAATAGTCTCATGTGTAAAAACAATAGGCAAATATTACGCTTACTCGACCACAAATCCCATAAAGTATTATTCTAAAATATAAAAATTAAACCGCATTTAATTAAGAGATGAATGCATTTGGATCGGTGCAACTCCATGCATTGACGTACTTTGCGCTTAGGCTAGGCTTGCTTAGCCTATTCCCAAGCACGTGTGCATTACCACGTAGTTGTTGAGTAGAAGCCAGTCATTAAGGCCTGTTTCAAACGTCGTGCTTATGCCGTGTCGAATGCAATTCAACTTGATTTTTGTACTCTGCACGATGTTTTCATGACATTTGAAACCAATTTGGCTTGACAAATTGATTTCGGCACGGCAGAGGATTTTGGTTCAACGGGGTCTGCTGTGCTTATGTCATTAAGTACGGCAGAAGCACGGTGAGGTTTCAAACGTTGTGCTACTGCCGAGTCGAATACAATTTCTATTTGAACTTGGTCCGTAACTGCGTAGACAATTAGGAATGCGCACGTTCACAATGTATATATAGTAGCGTTGAGAAATAATCATCGATAAACAAACGCCTCAGCAAATATGGCGACTAAAATGGACATATCTCAAAACACACGGGGCAGCGTTGCTAGACGGAGCTCGGAGAGATTGGGGTTTGAGATACACCATTTTTTTTCAATTTCCTGCTTGACATGAGATAAGATTAAATTATAGGTGACCTTTAAAACTAAAACTCCTGTCTGGATGTCGGAATAAGACTCCAAATATCAGACTGTTTACCTCAGTGATATTTTATGGAGACGTCACTGCAAGGTCACAGGGAACCAGACCAGAATGATTAGGCTATGAATTTTTTGGGGGAAGAAAGTTGGTCTACTAGTGGTGCTCGCTGGTAAGTAGTGCTGGTAAGTCTGCGCGTGTTGCGTCAGCTTTTATACCATGCCGTATTTGAAAAGCTGCGTTGACGCAATTCTGACGTAATTCTACAAGCTGCCAGATCGAGAGGCTCTGCATGCCTATGGCAGGAGCAAATAGTAAACACTGATAAACTGGGCCAATGAAACTTAGTTTCCTTACAAGTACAGTATACAGTACAATATGCTGATGCAATGTATCTCAGGTTATAGTTCGGGCGTGGGCAAGCCCAGATTTCTTATAGTCCGTGGGCTACGAGGGGTCCACATGCACCCTCCCACAACTTGACTTCCTTGTTATGTTGTTATGCACCTGGCCGTACTGCATTAGAAAAGTGGCGTTAACATGAATTTAAGTGGTACAAAATGTCCACTTGAGGGAGATATATACCCCTACATTAGGGCAGAAAATTAGGGGTAGAGAAATGAAACTGGTCCAACCACAGATTCAACTTCTGCCTTTAACAACAAATTAGGTGTCATTTTGAGAGCTACTTAGGTCTCTTATATGAGGGTGTGAAGCAATGACAGATATATCCCTTGGTTATGCAAATATAGGTCAAAAGGTCCGGCATACTCCAATGAAATTGAAAATTGTGACTTTCAAAACTCCACACACTGCTGTGGCCATACCAATGAAAGATATTCACTGAAGTTTGAACATAATTTAAGGTTAAACCAATAATGTTTTTGAAAACAAATGTATTCCAGAAAAGTGTGCAGTTACCAAGATAAGCCTCTTCGTTTCAGAAATAAAAACACGTTATTACCCCGAAATGCATATTTTACGTCATATTGTCAGTGCTCTCCTGAGAAATCCCTGAATAGTTTAACCTGCTATGTAATTACCTGTACTATTCACTCCGACTGAACTGTTGTCTTTATGAAATGATCCTCAGGTGATTAGCAGCCACTCTCACTGTCCATCTCGTCACTGTCTTCCTCAGTATCACTGTCCGTGTCATTTCCATCTTCAATCACCATGTCTGATTCAGGATGATGAAACTGGCACATTCTCACATTCAGTCACCAACTAGTGCATTCCTTTTGACTTGTCAGGTTTGAACATGAACCCATCAGCCAGTGAAAGACTGGAGGGGACAGGTGTCAGCTTGTTCGTCATTAATTCTGCAAGGTTCACCTTGTCCCCTAGCAACTTCTGAGATTTCACAAGCAGTTGGAATTCTATGTTGGGCGTGCATGTATTGGACCTCTTTGTTAGTCGACATCTTTAACCTCACTGTCTTCTTCATACTTCCGAAGGTCTTGAGCTTTAGTTTCTTGATCGGATCAAAGAAGCCAGTGCCTTTCTGCAGTCCTTCAGTAATAAATGCCCGCTTTGACCCAAGAGTTCCTTTCTCTGCACGAAGAATGTCTATGGTAATATCTGGTGTTACAGATACCCAGGATGATATGCGTATACTCGATCCTTTGTCGGTATCACCTTCATCATCTCTCGTCATATCAGCCATCCCATATGCTGCTTTGAGATACTTAGCTCTCCCCTTGGCTGTTTTACACCACCTCCGATAGGCATCATAGTTGGTCTCTACACCGGTTAGTCAGGTGTGTTTATCACGTCAAGCCACAGAACTATCCACAGGAGATTCGCATGCAGGCTCGCTCGCATCTTCAGGATCATCATCATCATCATGGCAGTTTGACCAATGACGTATGTGGGACTCTTACGGTTTCCCACATTGATATCGGGGAGAGTGTCAAGGACAGAGCCCGGTTCTGTCCTTGGAACCTGTGTAACCTGAGGAACAGAACCACCGACATTCTCCACACCGACATTCCGCACAACGAAACAGATGTCTCAGACTCATGCCAAGGATGGTGTGCCTGGGAAGTATCCAACTTCCACTTGTCATAGTGCAACCTATGTCTTGCCCAATTGAATTAATCAGGCGATCAACCTTTGTTGATTGTACGTTGTAAAGTAGCCTAAGAAATTGCTAGAGCTTCTGAGGAAGTTTCACAGGAGTACTCTCCAAGGAGTCGACAATAGGTGGCCATTGAAGCTCATCACGTGCTTGATGTGCCATTAACACGTCCCCTCTCAGAGCACCCGCAACATCTGCTGTCTTGTATGAACATCTCAGCAAGTAGCTAGATTTAACATTTTATTACTGTAGACCAGGTATGACTTAAACCTCCCTTCATTTCCTATTTGACGAAAGCTGATGATACCTGAGAAGTGCGAACATTTCGTCATTGTAGCTTTGAGCTTGTCACTCCAGTGGTTTGGGTTAACATGAAGGGCTGCTGGTAACTCAGCAATGTATATTGCGTTGAGATCGCTCAACTTGACAAAGTATTTTGTTGATAACTTCTTGGAAAATCATCTGGTATACTTTGTTGAATACCACAATGTGGGCTTCAGAAACACTGGCTTCCTCTCTTACATGATACTCATCTTTGCTTCTCCATTTGGCTGGATTCTGGGGATACTAGGTGCAACAAGATGGATGAAACTGTGCTTGCATGCAAATAAATCAAAGCCGCTTATTCTACATAGAAGTTTCTGATCATGTTTTTCCTCAGCTACTCTAAGGACATTTACAGCACTACCTTTATCAAAGTTCGACAGTCCTTCTATTTAATGTTTCGGTTTCTCCTTTCTTCACCTTCTTCCTCGCCGCACAGTTGCAGAAAATACAATCTGGATCGAAATTGATGTTGTCCTTCCAAGCTAAATCACGCCTACCCTGTCTCAACTGCGGAGAATTCTGTGGGTTAGTATCCTGAGAAGGAATCAAGCGAATGAGATTACCAGTGACACGGTGATAGCAGTCACGATGGTAACCATATAAAGGGGACAAACGGTCAGGAATTTGATCAAACATAGCGTCCATGCGATTAGCGGAGGCAGCAGGTTGTGATGTACGGTCATCCCTGACTTTCTGAAGGTATTTCATTCGAGCTTCAGGGTCATTCACTTCACAGATAAATGTGAAATTTCACAACTTGATTCTTTTTAGTGCAGAACACAGACGCCTGTTTCATTTCTTTGTTCGGTGGCCTCTAAGCTTCGTTTTATTCTGCGACAAAACATGATTCACCATCAGTCAGCGGACAGCCTGAAAAAGAAAACAGGATTACCAACTTACTGTGAAGTCCCTAGAGGGTGAATTTCACTTTGCAGATTGAAAGCACCTCTGTCGAAGGACCTCTACTAACTTGTTCTGGTAGAGGAATTTTTTATGGGAGATCTGCACAATCACCATCTGGTGATCAGTTGAAAAGCAAACTACAGTTGACTTCCCGATTTCAGTGCCCCAACGTGTTTTCAAGAGGTACGTTACCCAAAAATGCCCAACTTTTCGGGCTGTCGCAATTGTTTAAAGAATTTTGTTAATTACATTTACTAACTAAACCTGATATATAAGAAAAAGAAATATCAGTTTATCCTCTAAATCTTAATAGCAATCATGGTCCATGTCGAAATGGGCAAAATACTTACAAGGTTTGAGACAGAAATTCACAAAAGCGAGCAAATTTACTGGGGGCCACCATTTTCTTGTACGGCTCAAATTCGATGCACCTTCTTTCGGAGCTCAAATGTTTCCTTATTTATTGCCATTGTAATGGTTGTCCAATTGCGATTGATTTAAAAATAGTTTTATCCAAAGTTATTCTCTTACCTGAAATTTTCCAGAATTTCAAAACACATGAAGAAGAGCGTTGTGTTATCTTTGTTCAGGGGCCATTTTTGTCGCTACCCAGTCTTTATTAACCGTTTAAGACGACCACATGACAGATTCTGCACCAATATGAACGGTGACACTGTCTAAGGTATTTATTAGTTGGCTAAAGCTACTTTGGGGATTTCTTAGGAGAGCACTGACAATATGCATTTCGAGGTAATACCGTGTTATTGTTTTTGAAAAGAAGGGGCTTATCTTGGTAACTGCACATATCTCTGGAATATGTTGATTTTCAAAAACATTATTGGTGTTAACCTTAAATCATGTTTAAACTTTATTGAATGTCTTTCATTTCACTGGGATATAGTCACAGAAGTGTGTGGAGTTTTGAGAGTCACAAACTTCAACTTCACTTGAGTATGCCTGACCTTTTGATTTGCATAACCAAGGGATATATCTGTCATTGCTTCATTGCACATGGGACCTAAGCAGCTATCAAATGACACCTAATTTGTCCTGATAGGCAGAAGTTAAATGTGTAATTTGACCAGTTTCATTTCCCCTACCACTAATTTCACGCCCATTTCCTGCGATAATGTCAGGATATGAATCTCAATCAAGTGGATATTTTGTACCACTTAAATTCATGCTAACGTAATTTTTTTTTATGCAGTAGGGCCTGGAAGAAAACAATATACCAATGAAGTCAAGTTGTAAGGGCGTGCATGTGGGCCCATCGTAACCCGCGGACTATTGAGTTTGAGCTCTTCGACACTTTCATGCCCTTGAAACAGAATACCCAATTTCCGTTGCTTTTTATTTCTCCCTTTGTGCTATCCAATAATGTGACTTTTCAAATGAAATACACAACTTCTCAAGAAAGCGTCTGCGTTGATTACTACCTTTTTTGCAGGCTGATCAAGATGTCTAGTCCCAACCTCAATGATCTCATCATTGTTGGGTGCATCATGACCTACATGACTGCGATCTTGTTGGGAGTAGACGCCAGACTACTTACTGACTGGCAGCTGCGGATTATGTGCCGGGTAAGTATTAACGACGATTCCTGTGAAATATCAATCAAATAGTTTGGATATTGAAGGTACCGAAGCTTTCACGTGGAAACATTCAGTTTTCCATTTATTCTTACCAACCAAATACATCAAGGTTTATGTGATTAATACAGCATCGTGGGGGTAAGCGTTGTAGATAGTGGCGTATCAATGGGCACCATGCTCAATGAGTCACCCATGCCGCTATTAATGCATTACACATACACCGGGCATCTTCGAGCTCATTATTCCTCTAACTCATTAAGTTTGTCTTCCTGGCAGTTACACCCTATATCTGGCCGCTGATTGGAGGGATCTTGAAAAAGTGCAATATACTTATGTAAATTGCTACCTTTGTCTCTGGTAATTCATTATTGGTGACTTCGGGGCCTTCAAACCTTTAGTGGCACATTGGGAGAATTTGCAGAGTTGTACCGGATATAATATCCGAAATTACCCGACACTTTTTTCTGCTGATGGTTCTTGGTTTCTTCATTTTTTGCTAGTTTTTCTGATTAATTACAAGCCAGTCGGTGATCAGACCTCACATACGTTTTCAGTGAGCTACGTGTTGGATTTATCGTTGTAGACTACTACAATCTAGACACTGGCAGTGTTTCACTTAGGATGTATCACGAAAGATACACATTTAGTCGTCTGTAAATTACAAAGATGTCGTAAATTACAAAGTCACCTCTAAAATCCCCGAAAGTCAAATAGACCCAGAATCTAAAGTGGATTTGTTCAGTGCAAATATAATTTGATTTGGAAAAGTAATGTTATTTTTACACGTTAAATTTCTGAGTAAATGTGGATTGATATTCTAGATCATTCTGACCCAGAAAGTTTTGCAGTTTGTTCTTGATTCCTCCGAAATTGGAACTAAATGATTTTAATACTGAACTCTGCTTGGTGACGAGGACTTCAAGAGTACGTTTGTCTCGAGCTTGATTTTATTTAAGCATAAACAACGGCACATTAAGCCACTCAAATACCCCCGAAAAAAGCTTTCTTTCAAGAGTCGTGCTGAGACATACATTCCAAAGACCAAAGTGAAAGAAGGCTTTTTCAAGTTACCCCTACAGTGAATAATAAAATATAGGCCTACTTGCTAAGCTTCATGATACTTGTATTCATACTGCATTCCTCCGGGGAATGGCAGCACAGCGGCCCCGAAAAGATGGCTCCTCCCCACCGTCTGAAATCATTTTTGGGCTCCATGGGTGTCAGTAAATCGAAGTGTATAAAGCTCTACGGGAGCTGACGCTTCGGCAATTCATGTTGCGTCTGTGAGTGAGCATCGTTTGGACAGTTATCACAGTTTGCCCTGGATAAACAGCAGCCAATTTCCCAGGACTTTCAGACCAGATTTAGTGTGCACATTAACGTTCACAGTTTGAGGTCAGAAACAACAATCCAAGGTCTGCTACCTTGTGTATTCATGAAATACATGACCTGGCCCGTCGTCATGGGGCTCCTCCCCGCTCTCCCCGACAAGCAGCTCCCCTACACTGAGGCTAAATAATGAGCAAACCCTGCATTATATCGCTGATGCTCACACAAAGTGACAAAATCTCCCTGTCATGCAAAAGAGACCTCCAAGAAAGCAGCGTTTTAAAATACGGCATATTTCATCCCACATTTTGACCACTTTTGTTTACGAACTAGGAAATTTTTTACAAGTTAGGCTTGAAAATGGCTAATCCACACAAATTTGTAAATTGGTTGTTTGATAAAATAGTAATTAATCAACAAAGGTTTTTTATACTGCGTACGATTGTAAAAACTGGAGATCATAACTTTTCTCCATTGCACTGTACAGAGTTTTTGACACTTCGTGATAAATAAGACCATGAATGCGCAAAAAATTACACTGTCGCCCTGTCTTATCGGGCTCTAATCGACTCTAAAAAATCATTTTTATACCACTTTGTCAAAAAACATAATATAAACTTACCGCCACCTCGTAAAAATGTCGTTCAAAATTGGAGCTAGTACGAGCGATTCAAGCGAGCAAACAAGAATGTAAAAATCTCGCGAGACAGTCGTATCATCAGCTTTTAAAAATAGCCCAAGACAACTACAAACCCTTTACAGCCACTGGCGCAAAGGGCAACGTACTACGAAAAGACCTCAATCACCGCAATTAAAGCTTACACTAAACCAGAAGCTATCGCAGAGGTAACATCCGAGAATAAGAAGATTTAAAGGTAACTACAAAAACTGGGAACTGACACCTACTTTCTTTGCCGTTGTCTTGGTTCATTTTTTCGATTTCAAAATGGAAAAGCCCGGAGTTGAAACCAAAATAGGTGTTTTCACGTTTACTAGTACAAACAACACGGTGATTTCTGAACGTGAGGTCAAAAACCTCTTGAAGGAACAAATAGCAAAACATTTGGAAGACGTCGAAGCTCACGAACAACGAGGATCTTGTTAGGGTATTTGCGAAGTTGTCGCTTTTGACTTCAACGTTGTGAGGTATAACCAAGTAGGAGCGACTTACATTTCATTGCCTAAAGAACTGATAAACAAGAAAGAGATCATCAACGTTCAACACAGAAATGACTCGGAGTGCATTCGCTGGGCGTTTAGAGCTGCTTTAAAATTATATTCTGACAACGTCAAACAAAGCTGGAAACTAACCCAGATTATAAAATAAACAACAAACGCACCTTAACGTACAGAACAGAGGACGGTTTAAATTTCACAAACGTGGACTTTCCCACACCGATTTCACAAATTCCACGCATCAAATCTCAAAACAACTGAGCAATTATAACATATTTGGTCACACGGTGAAGGACGGTGTCTATATACTTCACAAAACTAAACACATAGGCGAGCCGATCAACTTACTTTATTTTAACCGAGTGAAACGAGTCACTATTGCTAGATTAAAAGTTTATCTCAGTTGATGGGTGACGTTTGCAATCACGATGGTAAATTGTAGTGGTGTTTTAATTACTTATCCCACTTTCAAACAGAAGAAGACTCGACAAACACCAAGAAGATTGCCAAGGAATGGGTACGGCGCCTTGTAAAGTTGAAGTACCTGTAAAACGTCAACACATTCTCAAGTTTGAAAATTATAAAAATAAACAAGACGCTCCGTTTGTTATTTACGCGAATTTCGAGTCTGTTTTAGAGCGTCTTCCACCAGAATCATTAAACACAATTAAAACGCAACTTCACAGGCCCTGCGGCTACTCTTACGCGGTCGTTCGATGTGACGGTGTATGTACCAGTCGCAAAACATACAAAGGCCAAGATGCAGCCATTCATTTTGTAAAATCGTTATCGCAAGAAACAAAAACAATTAACAAAACATTTGCCGACCCGACGCCCTTTGACTGGACGCCTGAGCTCCAAAACTTCTACGATAAACGCAACTTCTGCTCGATCTGTGAAAAATCTATTTATCCAACGAGAGAATCGCAGTGTCAATGTGCTACCCCAGGTGAGCCAAAAAGTAGCTTTCAGTTTCAAAAATGACTATGGCTTCACAGAGTACAACTGCATGACCTGCGAGAAGCCCATCAATAAATTTCGCAAAGACCACGATCACTGCCACGTTACGGGTAAGTACAGGGGCCCAGCACACGCCCATGTAATCTCAAACTACGAGTCGTGCCAAAGCAAACGCCCATTCCAGTAGTGCTACACAACTTGGAGAAATACGACGCGCATCTGATTATGCAGGTTTCTCGCGTGTTCAATGGTAGTAAAATCAACGTCATCGCCCAAAACACCAAAATTACATATCCTTCTCATTTGACCAACTTAGATTTTTAGACTCGTTTCATTCTATGGCAGCTTCACTCCATCGATTGGTTAAAAAGTGTTCCCTAGCTATTTCAACCTGCTCCGTGAAAAGTTTCCAAAAAACAGGGGCTTGCTTTTAGAGAAAGGCGTTTACCCGTACGAATACATAGACTCTTTCGATCGATTTGAAGAAAATAGCCTACCCCCTCGAGACGCGTTTTAAATTCCGATCCAGAGTCAACCACGGCGAGTTTAGGCCAAGTCAAAGGCTATCGCCTGTGAATCCGTTTAATTAAAGGTTTTACGGTTTACTCGATCCCAGGGTACGTATAGAACGTGTATATGGTGCGCGTGGCTGCGTTCGACCGATTTGGTCGGCCTTGGTACGTATCCAAATTGTTTGTTTCTTTAGCCAGTTTCTAATATCCGACTTAACTCCAGTAACCCTGTCGACTGTAAAACAACTTTGAATGTTCTTTCTCCTTAACTTTATCCATAGTTGTCAAGTTGAAAAATAAAGTTAAAATTTACAGTTAAAATAAAGTTAAAATTAACCTTAACTATACCGATAAGCCAAAAAAACGACTAACGCTGTCCATCCTGAAATCCACGCAAACTCGCGAACTTTTTGGTGTCCAGAAAGTACGTAGAAATCTGACAACTTGGGCCACGGCGGCAAGGGCGTCACGCTTTTACCAGTTAACTTAGAGTAAGCGCACAACGCCTCGTCTACGTTGACAAATGTCTGCTGTCGTTTAAGAAATCTAACATGTGCACGCGCTGCGTTTCCCAGTCTTGTTTCGCTTGTGCCAGTTTTTCCAGAGCTAGGTCATGTCGGTTACGTTCCTCGTCGACGTTATTTTTAGCTAAACTGTCAAATGGGGAATTGAAGCCTGTGAATGCCAACACGTTTACTATAGCTCCTCCTACCATCATTAAAGCACTTGCCATTTTTAAAATATGTATTTTAAAACATGGATCAAGAAGTTAAAAATATATTAGCTGACACCAGCGCCGATCAAACAAACATCGACTCTATGCTAGGTGACGTGCAGGCCGACGTGGATCACAACTCAGATCCAAAATGTGTTAGCAGAAATGAGGCACGAAACATTTCACAAGCATGATTTATTGGGCAAATATGAAGACCTATTCTTTGCGGCGGGTGTATCACTGATCACGATTTTATGTTTGTGATTTAGAAGTAAAAGAAGGTTAAAATATAAAGTCGTTTATTATAAAACATGGCGAGTCAATACACTAAAAGTTGAACCCAAGCCGCAGGCTAAAAGGTCCACGAGACCTGGTCCACAACCCGAGCACAATTGCTGCAGGTCATATGTCTAACGTCAGACTTTCCGCATTGGGTATGGAAGACGTCGTCGTGCCTGGTACCGCAAAATTGGCGTTTAATTAAAATCGAGCTAGACGGAGCATCGGTTGACAATCGAACCGTTTACAACAACCTCGCAAGGAACCTAGTTTCAGAATCAACGTCAGTCTACAGGGCAATAAAATCGTAGGTTATCGAGACGCAGACGTATTCCACAATTTCAAAGACAACTGGCTGCCAATATCACAGAGTAAAAAATGGCTTACTTGGAACGCAAAAAGGTGGTAAAGTTGCGACTGGGTGCAGCAGATAAAAACAAAGTTCTGAACGACGGTAAAGATAAAGCGATCGCCGACGCGTATAAGAATAGATATGCAATTCTGTTGGACGTAACTTTTACCCCTCGAGTTTTAAAGAACCTTTGAGACATTTAATAATCACGACAGACGCGGCCGCAGAGTAGAGCATGTCGGATTTAACGTTGGAATACAAAGTTGTCACCAATCGCGACCTTTCCCAGAGTTTGTGGCAAGAGCGCAAGGGAAACATGTATTATCTATTTGACTGCACTCACTCGTGGAAGAAGCAGCTACTTAATAAATCAGACACGTTGTGGCATATCAGCATCGATCAAGCAATTAAAAGCTTGAAAGGGATTTTAATATTATTCAAAGATTCAATCGTATTAGCAAGGGCTGTTCGATTATCAACACTTCACCGATATTAGTAAGTTCGTCGGAAATTCGGAAACAGAATCCGGCCGAGCGGTCAATAATGATCTGAATCTTACAGGTGTTGACATGGGCACTTATTTGAAAGACAAGTATGGCCTCTGGCGCGATTTCAGAAGTTCAGACGATAACTCGGCACACGGATGGGGTCGGCCGTTGGGTGGAGGTGGTGGTATATCAATACAGCTTGAAATAAAAGCTGAAACTGCAGGTCCGTTGATGATGTACGTGCTCTCGATAATGGACGCGCAATTAACTGTGGAAAACTGCAACTCCAAAAATTTAGTTTATTTAAAAAGTGTATAAATCACCTCACTGCGCTTCAATATCGATTGCATTTGAAGCGATCGTGATCATATGCCCGACGTTAAGAATAAGACTTATTTGGAAAGGCTATGGATTTATACCGATGAGAATGTATACCTGTGTGATTTAGACCGAGAAAAGTTAGAATTAAACGAGGCGATCGACTTATATCAAAAACCGTTTGACGGTGTAAATACGTTGTTCATCGTGGATGATTGCGCGTCTGATAAGTTTATCAAGTATCACAAGAGATCCAAAGGCAATAACACTTGCGCCTTGAGTAAAATGGCTTTTAGTGGCAGACATTGCTTGCATTCATGTTGGCTATTAACTCAGAAATACAACTCGGTATTAAAAGACATGACAGAGAACGCGGCTTGGATCGCATTATTCCACTATAGGGATCGAAACAGTTTTGAGCAAGCACTTGATGAAAATGATGTTGTTCCTGACGGCGAAAGAGAATCGCATCAAAATTGATTTTAAATACAGAGCCCCCGGTGTCGTATTTGCTTCATTGAAAAATGATAAATCTATTTACGTTTTACCCAAAAAAATTCATGTGGAGACAAAATTTGGTACTAAGTGCCATAAATTAAAAAATTTGGAATTTTTTAAAATTAAAGAAAACAGTGAAGTATGTGCTAATACTATCAAATGTAACGAGTCAGCTAAAATGTCCAAAATGCGCTGTAAATGTCAGCATGGTCAAAGAAAATACCGTTGTAAAGATTGTAACGGTGTCGGCATTTTCCTACATGACCGAGTGAAATACGAATGTAAAATCTGTAGCGACGCGATTAACGTCACTGTTCGCCGGTGGTTACAAAATGTAAATATAACAATAAAGACAATAATTTTTACAATGCCGATAAATTTATCGACTAAGAATTTCTACAAAAATTGATGGATGAGAATGAATTCTGCTACTGTAATGATTGCCGAGTTAAATTTCAATTTATTGAGCGCAAGGATGACCAGGCGACCATCGAACGGTTGTATTCTTCGATCGGCCACGTGAAATGGAACTGTGTTTTATCATGCCTAAGATGCAATTTGATGAAGAAGTGCGATATGATGACGAGTCAACAGATTTGTAAGCTTTAGATGCTACAGTTGAGCTAATGCCGCTCAATTGTACCATTTTTTAATTTTGTTCTAAATAAGTATCACCTATGTTACAGTATATCCAAGTAGTTATCGACCTTGTTATCACAATTAACTTGAAATTCTATACCTGCGAATACCTATGTGCCAAACACGCGGTCAACAATTTTAAACGCCATATATAAAATGGACGACATTGAAAGCGTCCTCAGTTCTAACGCAAAAAGCGATTACACATAATCCGTCGAACCTAAACCAAATGTAAAAGATCGGCTCTGTTCTTTAACTCCACAAGAAAAATTATTCAACCTGTACGAGGTCAGATTCGGCAAAAAAATAGTGAACATGTTGGGAAATTCGATTTTGAGCTTATTTGCCCGACTTTGGGGGATAGCTAGCTACCCTGGCCAAATTCCTTGGGTTTAACCTCGATCTTAAATCGGAAGAACACTTAACCAAAGACTTGAACAACGACCCAATAATCAGTCAAACTATGGGACACTTACTCAGCGAAATTTGTTACAAGTATGGTGCGTTACTTGTCGCCACTTGTCGCCACCATGATTACGACAAAACA
Source organism: Acanthaster planci (assembly GCF_054643075.1). Taxonomy (NCBI): domain Eukaryota; kingdom Metazoa; phylum Echinodermata; class Asteroidea; order Valvatida; family Acanthasteridae; genus Acanthaster; species Acanthaster planci. The sequence continues at coordinate 27,321,702 of NC_141778.1, read as the reverse complement.
CTTGGCTGTTAATAAGAATCAGTCTATTATAAAATACGATGACAACAGAAGAGAAGCTACCGCCAGCAGTGACTCCTGCCAACAGCCCAGTGAAGACTCAGATTCCAACGATGACAAAGATTAAAAATCCAAAACGCGTCGAACAAGGTAAACGATTAGCGGCACATAACAAGAAAATGAAACAACAATTTGCCAAATTAAAAGTTGGCGAATCAGAGCGGAGTCAGAGACTAAATCCGAAAGTAAGTTTTCTTTTGAAAATAACAGAAATTTGATCATAGGTGGTTTAGTAGTTGGGGGAATCGCACTAGCGTTGTTTTAAAAAGGAAACCTTAACCGACACAGGTAAAAGGGCCGACTCCAGTTCAAAGCATATCAACCGTACCAGAAGTTTTGGACATGGAATAATTTGGAAAATTGAGCTGTTCAAATTTTTTCAGCGATGATTCTAATTTCTTCTGCTAAAGTCCCTTCTTTGTTTGCTTGTAACAGTCTCATTTTACTAATTCTGAATTTGGGGCTACATCCCTTCCTTCTTCTGAAGGTATTCCAGGCGGCCTTTCACCACTGACCCCAGCGGGTCTACTGTCCAAGTTTGTATCCCACTTGATTTCAGTAGCGTTTGTCACGTAGAAATGTCCAGCTTTAAAATGTAGATTTTTTACTCGAACGGCTTTGTCGCCTTTTCTGTTATTAATCTCATGTGTCAATTTAAACGTCTGTGGATTTTCGGTCAAATAAAAAAAAATGCCTTTCCATTTTATTATAAACGTCTTTAAAAGAGAGCATCCTCTAGCGATCTTTCCTAAATTTAGTTTTTTATCGTAGTAGGTTCCCACGGCAAGAGGCCTACAGACTTTCACACCGGAATACAAAAAACTCTCAAGTAATTTTTCTCTGAACACGTCTAAAGCATATGCCAACACTTTTCAGATACGCTGGAAGGTTGTTTTTCCAACTGCACAATTATTTTAACAGCTGTCCTTGAAAACACACCTACACAGTTTTACTATGACGTTGATCCAAGTTTCCCTCAAATATAAATAGATGCAGTATATTTTAATCTCACCTTCTTTCGGTAACTGGCAACATGATGGAGATATAGATTTTAACTCCTTTCTTCCATGATTACTTGATGCTTGTCCGATCGCCGAGCACTCTTGTTTCTCTTGCTGCATGTAAGTACATTAACTGGTTATTGTAGACCGATAGCAGATACTTACTTCAACTGCATTCACCGTTGTTACTTTTATAGTGCAACACAGTGCATTCACTTCCTCAATGGAATCACACACGAGTCACTACAATCACACACACTTTTGTCAATAGGATGACCTCGGTTGAGCTACGTACAGGATAGACTTTTTTTCCGGTAGGTTTCCTCACATAAAATAAACTGTTTTTTTAAATCTAACTAGTTCTAAATTTATTGTTGGCATCGCAAAAGGGTTTTTTCCGAAACTTGAAACAGGTCTTTTACTTTGTCTACAGTTTCTTTCGGTACGTCTTGATAACAGACGGCAATTAAAGCCCTGAGCGGTTTGCCTCTGGAGATCTTACCTGATAAAACTTGGTTTAATTTGTTTTCTATGAGACCCTCTTGTTTCCTAGTTAATTTGACGTCTAATTCTTTAAATATTTTACTAGTTTTAGTTTTGAGCTTTTTGTAAACAAAACGCTGGTTGTATTTACCGCCTACACTGTAAAAACTCGGGTGTTAAAATCAACACTTTTGGGTGTTATCAGATGACCACCCTATGTTACTTTGCACACCTACAAGTGTTACAATGCACTAGAAGGTGCTACAAGTAACACCAAAAAACACCAAAATTTAACAGCCTGAACAGTGCTGATTTTAAACTGTTTTCAATGGGGCTTGAATTAGTGGACTGTACCCTCAAGAAACTGTTGACGTCCGGCTAGGCATAATTTATTGGGGTGTTTACGTAAGGCCGACAGTGAGCTACAAGTTCCTATAAAATGTATCACCTCTATTTGGGACGTGATTAGCCCAACAAGCAGGTTTGACTGTAATGTTGCAATTCCCAAATTAAACCTTTTGGCAAATGTTGTTATATGTATAAGTTTTTATTTAGAATTTACTGTAGAATGCACTGAATGCACAAAAGCTTCACTAGAACTTGCCCTGGTGAGGCAAAAACCTGACGAATTTCATTGCTTATCAAAGGACTGATAACGCTTGATGCATTATCAGTCGATGGCCCAAGTTTGATTTCTGAATGGAAAAGCTGTAACTGACACGCGAAAGTCGAATGCTCAGCTTGCTCTTACAAACGACTAGATACAGAAAAAAAACCGACTGTGCATTAAGATTTCCTTCTTTCAGTTTTATTTTCCAACTTTGATTGACATGTTAGGCTTTCAAGGGGCAATCTTAAAACTAGGGTTCATCCTATTCGTCTTGTGCAAGAGGTGGCTTGTCGTACTTTCTTTGAATGTAATTGTTCAACAATTGCATGCTTTGTCTCATTTCACGGGTCACCAGGGGCAGTATGTTAGTCATGTAGTTGTAGACCTCGTGGCTTCTGCGTTCAACTTCATGCAGCGGTAGCCTCCTGGGTTCTCTTGGCAGGGGTATGTTATGCCCAACTGGAAGGGGTCGTGGCTCATCTGGGTTATTACGTAGGTTGGGTTGTGGCAGGTTGTGTTGGGCTGGAGGTGCCGGGTTGTCAGGTGGGGCTGGAGGTACCAGGCTGTTGGATAGGGCTTGAGGTGCTGGGTTGTTGAGTGGGGCTGGAGGTGCCGGGTTGTTGAGTGGGGCTGGAGGTACCGGGTTGTCAGGTGGGGCTGGAGGTACTGGGTTGTTAGATAGGGCTGGAGGTGCCGGGTTGTTGAGTGGGGCTGGAGGTACCGGGTTGTCAGGTGGGGCTGGAGGTACCGGGTTGTCAGGTGGGGCTGGAGGTACCGGGTTGTCAGGTGGGGCTGGAGGTACTGGGTTGTTAGATAGGGCTGGAGGTGCCGGGTTGTTGAGTGGGGCTGGAGGTACCGGGTTGTCAGGTGGGGCTGGAGGTACCGGGTTGTTAGATAGGGCTGGAGGTACCGGGTTGTTGAGTGGGGCTGGAGGTGCCGGGTTGTTGAGTGGGGCTGGAGGAGAATGACTCTATGTCTTCTTTCGGCAGGATTTCCCTGCGCGGCGTATCTCATATTTTGGAGTCTTTGTCTTGTAGTCTGCAAAAAAAGAGTAAATATTGCAGTGAAATTAATGATTAAAACTCCTGCGTAGAGCGCCCTCCGTCAGCTATAGACGGCCATTTTCGTAATTTCTCAAGTATTTTTTTACGGCCAAATGCGAAGATATACCCAGCAAGAAATGAGACCGAAGGGTACCCCCCAACATGTTCAATCCCTATACACATTCCAGACTATTGTTACTTAACACACACCCCCAATATGTCTGAAAGGAATTCCCCAGATTCCCGTGAGACAATGACCAACACAAAGCAGGGGGGGTTCTCTCCGTTTCATACCTTGCTGCATATGTCCACTTGGCTGGTATGGTTTCACCAGAGCCAGCCTCTTGCTAAGTCTTAAAGGAATGCGTACTAATCTCTCTGCCACGTGGCCCCTATGGGATTATTTACACAAAGGCTGCCTGGGCCTGCCAGAGCCTGTCGTGTATCAATTGTCGGTCTCTCTTATGTGTCTCTGAGCTGTCTAGACAGCTACCTGGGTTGTTTTATACTGTGGGGGTGTCACATTTTTATTGACGTGGTGCCTCCCCCCTCCGACTGCATAAAAGGTACTGTGACCGTATTGTGATTTTTTTTTCTGGTTTTTTTTATTGGTAGGCATTGGCAGACACCCAGGGACACCCTCAAATCAATTTAAATGCCATTACAAGGGTCTTTGGTGTTGGGGGCATAATTACAGACGGCCGTCTATCATAGACGGTGTTGGGCCAATGATCAGTTAAATACGAGGTCGGTGCACCGGAGGGAGGTCTCTTTGAGCTGAAATGGATGAGTTTTAAACTATTATAACGTATATGGTGCTGTATATAATTTTGTGTCTGGCGTTTCTTCTCAGCCATTACGATATGTTGTAATAACTCATCGGTAGTGCATTCCCGCAGAATACATTAGGCCTATGAATTATACGACGCACTCGTACAAAAGGTGAGCTTGGCAAAGGACAATCAGGCCTGGCGTTCAGGTTATTTTGGAGTGCAGGCAATTTTGGAAACTCAAGCAAAGCATTGCAAAAGCTTTCTTTTTAAAGTCTTGTGCCGGACAATTGCCATTATGGGGGGGGGGGGTGTTTCTATATTGACTCACAATATACCTTGCAATGTCTCTCAAAATGACATCCAGTACTCTTCTTCTTTATTGTGCTGGATGTTTGCTCATGTAAAGAGGGTCATCATGATTGACACTTTCCAAAATATGATTGACCACAAGGCGCCAGTTATTTCCGTGAGCGCTATATGCCACCAAAATCAACCGTCTCTCCTCTGCTGACACACGTGCTCCTTGTTGCGTCATAATGGCAAGTGGCTCCATCTGCTCAAGGGTTCTTAATACGAAGCATTACATACACATAAACATGTCAATAGACGTGTAGGGCGTGGCTCACTAATAATAAGAAAGACTAAAGGGGAGGGCACGTCTAATATACATGTCAATATACATGTACGGCGTGGCTCACCAATAATAAGAAAGACTAAAGGGTAGGGCACGTCAAATATACATGTCAATAGACATGTATGGCGTGGCTCACCAATAATAAGAAAGACTAAAGGGTAGGGCACGTCGAATATACATGTCAATATACATGTACGGCGTGGCTCACCAATAATAAGAAAGACTAAAGGGTAGGGCACGTCAAATATACATGTCAATAGACATGTACGGCGTGGCTCACCAATAATAAGAAAGACTAAAGGTAGGGCACGTCGAATATACATGTCAATAGACATGTACGGCTTGGCTCACCAATAACAAGAGAGACTAAAGGGTAGGGGCATGTCAAATATTCATGTCAATAGACATGTACGGCGTGGCTCACCAATAATAAGAAAGACTAAAGGGTAGGGCATGTCGAATATATATGTCAATAGACATCTACGGCGTGGCTTACGAGACCGAACCTAAACACTCCCGAGTCCGCCAATTCTAATGTGATTTTAAACAAACCTGTGGGAGTTTTGCTCTTTATAAGCTTAAAGACCACCTCTAAAGAAAACACGTTTTCTCTGCTTTTATTTATTCAAATAAATATGGAAGCGTCAAAATCGAATGCAGAGTCAATTGTCTTCAGAGATCAACTATAACAAGCTTAAAAATTCTGAATGTAGATTGCGTAATTCTGAGAAAACAGAGAAAACGGGGGAACTCTCACCCTGTGTTCGTTGTGGATAAGCCCTCGGCCATTGTTTGGCGCGCATTCGATTTGGATGCTTTCTTGTTTATTAGAACAGATAAAATCGGAGAAAACGTGTTTTCCTTAGAGGTGCTCTTTAAGAACAATCTATGGTACTTTACATTATGGTGACAGGCAGTGGCAAGATATCCATATGTTGAGATTTTCAGTGCATAATCTCTTTCAAAGGGTAACAATATTAACTATGATTTGTAGACAGTAGGCATTAATAGGAACATTTTGGTAGTTCTAACTGGTGATCGTCATTGCTTGCCTTACGCGGCCCCTCTTCTGCCGACTAAATGTTGAATATAAATTAGATTACCATGCATACTGTAATACAAACACTCTCGTAGATCCACAGACAGTTTTGCAAGAGAAAATTTGATAGTTTATTTGTTTCATCCAGATTCATGAAAGATTGTTTTATTTTGTGAACCTAAACTACAAATGCAATAACACAGGCTTTACGTTGTTGAACAATAGTTTTGGTAAAGCCTCAGTGGATGTGTTCTGACAGTGTGATGTGTCTCTGCGCCAGTAGTGCACAGAGTTCTGCTACAATTGGCATCAACCACCAGGGATGTTGATAGACCCCCTTGATAGCCCTATACGATTTAAAATATGAAACCACATGTTCAACATGAATTCGACACTTAGAGTGTTCTTTGTTAAAGATGTGCATTGCAGCTTGGTCCGCATTATCCATGACCCGTCGAATTTGGTCAGCTCTAAGTTTCGTCATGATTTGGTATCTGTTTGCGTAGCCATTGTCACCAAGCAGAGAGACGTCATTCGGAAGAGGCAGTTGCAGTCCTGGTCCGATTCCTGGCATCAGGTCGTACTGGCTGGCGTCGTTGCGGCGACCCAAAAATCCACAGTGTACAAATCGGAGGTTTCTCTCGCTATCAATTACAATCTAGAGAGACATAAAGGCAAAAGTAACAGTTTACAAAGGAAAAAGATTGTGCACGATTTACTTTGAATGAATTTGAATACAACCAATTTGACAATTTTGTAATCAATTTTGATGAGACACTAATACACGTAAGAAGTTTGGCCACGTTTTGCAAAATGTCGATGTTTACTCACCATTGTATGTAAGTGTTAAACCCCTCAACAAATCTGCATATTTGTCAGCTTTAGTACAGCTAAGTATAATGGAGCAAAATCGACGAAAATATAACAAAACCGTGTCTCTTCTTGGCTTTCTTAAAATATAACAAAACAAAGAGCGCCCCACATCTTCGTGTCTCTCAACCCACTGGAAATAGCAGCAACTTACCATCCCCAGTTTCATTTGCTCCTCGTCCATTAGCCCACAATTTGAACGAAATCAAACATCCTTTAATTAACAACAGGCCTAAAGGACCAAAATCAGGTATCACAGAATGATGAAAGGTCTAGTGGAATTTTTACCTGCGTACTCACACAATGAAAGCGAGAGTATCCATTGTAGAATTCATGCTCGGCCTCCGATTGTGGTCGCAGAATTTCATGTGATGTACCGTCTATTGCTCCTACTGCGTTAGGGAACATTGGCCAGCGGTCTCTGAGGGCCGCCCACTCTTCAACAGTCGGCCAGGACATAAATCTCCCTTGAAATTGCAGTTGGCGAAATGTTGAATAGGGAGGCTAACACGTCGTAAGTAGGGTACTGCCTTAGCCTAATCATTGTCATAAGAACTATTCTTAGATGAATGCCAATGGCGCCGTCCATGTCCTTGATTGATAATCAGGTGGTCAATGTCGGTGTCAATTTGCAGGAGCGATTCGAGTGTTTCTCCTGACATTCTGAAGAATTTTGCAGGATCTCTCCTTAAATCCGAAAATAAATCTCGCCGGTCGAGTTCCTGGTAACCGCCAACATTTGGAAAAAGAAGAGTGTACAATCTTGGAACTGGTAGAGGCAATGCGAAAATACAAGGTTAAGTTGATATCCTCATCACCAAAGTCGGGATGCATTGCAGGAACAGTTAACTATGTAAAAAAAATTGGTAACAAAGTTCAATGAACACATAAGCTACTAACAGATTCACTGCAAAAGACTCTTCACGTTGGGATGTGTATCTTATTTAACGGTTATAGCAATATCCCACGAGGTACCAGTAGTTTAGGTGTAACAAATAGTATCACAAGCATGAAGTGAAGTAAATTTTGTGGACAATAGGAAGATTACTTCTAAACGTTTTCTAGAAGTGGCGGTCAAAATTCCCGCCTGAGCTCACGTGGACAGAAGCATGCATGTGGGCTGTACAGTCGTGGGTCATAGTGTCCGAATGCTCTGTGTGTTAAAAGAGATAAAGAATCGCCAGAACAAGCTATTCAAACAAGAGTACTGAATATGCATCCTTTCTAATAAAGGAACTGCAGGATCGATTTCGTATGCAGCATACGTTTTGATGATTGGACAGGACCCGTCATACGGTCTAGTGGTGGATACAGAACGTCTAAAACGAATGAACACTAATAAGGCTGTAGTATTTTAAAACAATCGTGGCAATATACACGTCCGTCTTCTATTCTTTTATTGACGTGTGGGCATGTGTCTTTCTCTTCGAGTTTTATACACGCTGATTTTTTAGTAAACAAAAAGAAATAAATCTCGCTCGTCTGATGGTAAATAATCGTTCATTGTTTTTAAAACGCTTTTTTATTTAAGCGACGTAAAATTAACTTCAGTTACCCGAGGCTTAATAATTCTTAAGTTAATTCTTAAATTAATTAATAGGTTTAATCCACCTTTAATTTCATAGGCGTTTCAGATTCAAATTCTGATTCCGATTCTGTTTCCGATTCAGATTCTGATACTGATTCTTTACAGTCAAATTCTCTAAATTCTTCTAATGCCAATTTATTCGAAAAAATGCCGTCATTATTAATTTTCAACATTGCGGTTGTTACTGTATACCTAACACTCGAACCGCAAGACAACGACCGTGATATACGTTTTTGGGATAAATAAATGATTGCGCATCACATCTTTTCTTTATAAATTTCTTAATATTTGACGACGTAATGGGTCTCTTTCGGTGGTCAAATAACAAAGCGTAAGAATCTATTTTAACATACATTCAATGTTTGTCGGTGTACCCAGGTTTAAACACGTATGCAACTTTTTCCCGATTTGCCTTAGTAGTCTAATCGCGACTGGCTTTGTAAGTGTTAATGGTAATTGACGGTAGTTTCGACTTTACAGCAGCTTGCGCTTCGATAAACTCGTAACCGCCAAATTTATATCATCTGCTTCTGTAGTTGATAACAGATTTGGCGACCGACGATGTTATCGGCAGTTCTATTCCGCGTGCCGTATTTATACAGCGGATTTATGCCGTAACAATTCGTATCAGTCATCATAATCAGCAGACGTTTTTCTTGGTCGTCCTGATTATAATAAATGGGAGAATAGCATTGGGATACATAAGTGCCTTCTTTTATCACGGATTTGAAATAATCAGTTTGCTGGAATCAAAACGGCCGTAAACAACATTGGGGTCGCTGTTATTGGCATTGAGTCGCTCGTGGTCTTCGGTTATAATGTAAATTTGGGTTGACATGATTCTGATCTATATTTTAGTTGGGAATTCAGTTTTTTCATTTTTCTTGGATATTAATCAGCTGCGTCCAATGAATTTTCACGTTGAATATATACTCAGACTAGTTTAATCTTCTGTGTCAACGTCATATTCAATTATTAACCCAATTTCATATAAATTGGAATCCAGTTTACATTCGGCATTAGGTGGTAAATTGTACTCTCGTTTGTGCCTGATCCTTTTGTGTCGCCCATCGACAAACATCACGTGATCCATTCCTTCTATTTCAATGCAATTAGTGAAGCAAAAACACTTGACACAGCCGAACATTCCACGCAATTATAGCAATCGAAACACTCGTCACAGCTGTCTAAAACTCTTGAGTCATCGAAGTAGTAAGAATCAAAACAACATACGCAATTCATACATTCGCCGCATTCGTCGCACGTCGAACACTGGGTACATTTCCTGCAGTTGTGACATTTGTGGCAATCGTGATATTCGTTACAGTCAATACATTTGAACAAACTGTCAGGATTAAAACGTTAATTAGATCTACCACGTTATTAGATTCAACTGTGTCTTTGCAAAAGAAACAGTTGACGTTGGTTTTTCGGTTTGTCATATTGGGTTTCCGTTTAACGAAATTTAATATTTTTTAAATTTTAATCAGTAATCAAATCACTGGGAATAAATATTTGATCCGGTTTATAAACTTTATTTCCGTTTTTGGTTTGTCTCACCAAGCAAATGTGATGCCTTTGGTTCTGTACGTCCAAGTTCGCTTGCTCGATTAAATCACATTTCGTTTCGAAACCGTTTACGGTTAACCACGCAGTGTTAGCTGCGACTAATTTAGCGTATTCAAATTTAGTGGCAAAAGTTGGATCCATTTTACTTCTAGAGAAATCTTGGGAAAATCTGGCCCCTTTTGCGATCAATTCTCCGGGATTGGGCGGAATCCCGAGGGTTGAAAAGAGCCCCGGAGAGTTGGGACTTAGTCTGGAGGGTGGGGGAAGTTCCGTCTGAGGGGGGTTGGGTAGGTATAGGAGGGTAAAGCTGATCCTGCAACCCCACCTGTACTTAGTTTATAGTCTGATTGTTATACATTCCGATATTTGGCTGTTGAAACCGTGTATAAAAACCTATGCAGCTAATGACATTTCAAATTCTATTTAAAAATTAACTGATGACGTCATTGTGACGTCATGCTTCGCAGCAGCAGACTGTCTTTGTACTAATACTTTTGTGAAGGGCTTACAAAAGATCTATGATCTTCACCCTATCGTTTACGTATTGTCGCCTTGTTCGAAGTAAACATAGCCTGTGTCCAACACATGCTTGTGCTTATAATTATGTTATAAATCCAGAACTTATTCCTAATGTTCCCCATTTCCCCTTCCGTTCTTAACAAACCATTTATCAACAGCTCCCATTAGTTTTTGCATATGGATGTACAACAAAATACGCTTGTGTAAATACCTGCAATCGCGCCCGTGAAATTATTTCAAAGAGTTTTTAAGGGCTTTGTACACGACTTTCCACTAGGGACCCTAACCCAGTTGGGGACCTATTGTGCTCTCTTGTTGTAATTTGTGTATTTTGTTCTATCTTCTTTGCAGTTTCGGGCATGGTTGTTTGCCATCAGTTTTACCTTGTCGTTCGGAGCTATGTTTTCAAAGACCTGGCGTGTGTACAGTATTTTCACCAACAAGAAATTACAAAAGCGGGTAGGCTTAAAGTTGTTCGCTTTCTAATAAATGCGCATTTTGTTGGGGTTTTGTTGGGGGTACAGATACACCGACTGTATGATAAAATACATTTATGCAGCATTTAATATTGTTTTAACATGCCATAATAATGACAATTGACATTTACCTCATTAGTAAGACCAGCCTAAAAGAGGAATGGCAGCACTTAAGAACATCACATATTTCCTATTAAGTAAATGCAACGGCAACTAAAGAATTGGGGGCCTAAAGAATTGTGGTCGGCTAGCATAAATCACGGAAAATACAAGGTTAGAAACAAAAGCAGGCAAATAAGAAATCGTCCCACCTGACAACCACGCGTGTAGTTAATTGTAGTCCAACTCGTCTATTGTAGTCTAACTTGTTTTTTCCCTCCTATTACGCAGGTTATCAAAGATTATCGTCTTTTTGCAATGGTTGGTGTACTCCTGCTGATTGACATCGCAATTCTGGTATTGTGGCAGATCTTAGACAATATCACAATCACAATCAAAGTCCTCAGCGAAAAGGTACAGTAGTTGATAAAAGACTGTTTTTTATTGGCTTGTGGCTTTATAACTGCATAATTATTCACCACAAAAGCTGGGACTAACTTGCTTCCGTCTGTGGCCCACGCGATTCTACGATGATATCATTTGTTGTTCTTTCCACAGGTCTCAAACGACAGTCTTCTGTCAATAATGCCACAGGTACATCATCCATTTTATTTTTTGATTTACGATCACAGGACCACGAAGACATACCAAACATGAAGGTTGTTATACAGCAGCACAACTGCTCGGGAGACCTGTCCACCTACTTCATATGGGCCGTGTACATATACAAAGGACTCCTCCTTGTCTTCGGCACATTCATCGTTTGGCAAACAAGGTATTTAATAACTTAATACCAATACTATAAGCTGTCAAAGAACAGACTCCTGTCTAATAAAAAATTGTCTTTGACATTCCATGAACGCAAACGAAAGGCGATTTTTGTGTATCTTGTGTCATAGGCATCAAAATTAATGCAAGTCACAGAACGTGTTTCTTTGTTTGTTTGTCGGGTTGTTGGGGTGGGGGTTGTTTTATGTTTGTTTGTTTGTTTTTTCGGAATTCCTTCCCTAGCCATGGGCATCGCCGGAGAAAGGGACGCTCATCACTTTTGAAAAAATAAAAATAAAAGGGTAAAGAGGAAAGGGGTACAAATCCACAAGTTTCCATGAAAATGATTCGCAATTGTCGATGTCAGTTTGATAGTCTTTTTGTGCATGTATCTTCGATCCCTCCATCTTGGAAAATGCCTTCTTGGTGACACCCGAGTCACTTATACGGCAGCGTTACTAAATGTTTGAATCTTCAAGCCTATATACGTTTTAATCAAAGTCACATATTACTGGTTAAATGCTCAGGGAAATGACCAACATCGGTAAAATCTCTTTATCCAACATTTCTCCACCAGATCTGACTACCTGCCTCGTGTTTTATAAGCTACTGAGAGACTTTTACAGCAAAATGCAACAGTAGCAACGTTTAACCTGTTAATCTTCTCGACAGGAAAACTATCCAATACAATACTGACATTTGATGATTTGTTTTGTAAAAAGGCTCAAGAGTCAGTTGTGAGTAGAAATAATCACAACACAAAATAGTTATGGACCTTTTTAACCTCGTTCCCATGGGTACGGTCTTGCCGCGTGTACGCAACGCCGTTAAGCGTGTTTGGCGTGGAGGTAAAAAACGTGGGCGTGAGTTTTTAGCCATTCAAATACGAGTGCGAGTCACTTTACATTTATTTATCTTCCTCCTTGATTGGGTGAGCGATGGTGACGTCACCCCTTTGTTTTTCGACTATGTTGGATTAGAAACTGATAGCGTGCACTACATTTGTGCTAGTATCCATATCGTGTCATAACTTCAGTTCGTTTTGGTTGGTGTTTTCACGGTTTTGAGTATTTGCAGAAATGGAAATGGTTAATTTTTGCGCGGTCATTTGCTGCAGCAACAGGGGTGATCGCGACAAGAAATAGTTTATCGTTTCAGGACACACTTTTGAAGGAAGACTACTGCTGTTCTTGTTTTGAAATAGTTTTAGAAAGGCCACCCAGTCTTGCAGCAAGAACATCAACATGGTCTTCATATTGAAGCATTAACACAGTTTAATATTTAATCTGGCCCAAGCAGATTCAAAACGGTTGCATTACAACACTTGAAAAGAAGAGATAGCAGAGCGTCTTTTTAGAGCGCTCGTAAACAACTCTGAACGCGCTCCCGTTCACCTTTTTTCCCCCGCTGCTTGCCCACGCTTTTTAAAGTCACGGTTATACGCACAAGACTGGTGGTCTATGTGTTTATGTGTCTGCGATATACCATGAATAACAAGGTTGTTTATGGAGTCTATACAAGAATATAATAGAAAATCAGCGCACTGGAATATGTGAGCGCTGAATTTTCGGTACCGAAGTACTTTCTTCAGGGGCGAACACTTCCTGTTAGCGAAGTGACATTTATTGCCGCATATGTCAGACACAAAATGAATGAAATCTTACACCAGCGCAAGTTTAATTCTTTTGTTATCGTACAGCCAGAGCAGTTTTAATTCCAGATCGATAACCAATAGCATTTTATATAAGTGATAGTTTAGCATATCCCGGTCGAAGCGTAAACCGCGAGACAACATTGCAATTAAGCTAAACTAAGCAAGTACTGGTCGAAGCGTAATCCGCGGACGGTAATTGGCTGCACTTATCAAGTCCCCGGTCGAAGCGTAAGCCGCGAGACAACAGAATAAGACATTTAAACATAGCCGGTCTCCGGTCGAAGCGTAAGCCGCGAGACAAGTCCCCGGTCGAAGCCTGAGCCACGAGACAACAGTATAAGACAATTAAACATGGCAAGTCCCCGGTCGAAGCGTAATCCGCGGGACAACAGTATAAGACACTTAAGCATGATCAGTCTCCGGTCGAAGCGTAAGCCGTGAGACAACAGAATACATTGTAAATCAGTGCAGCAAATAGTCCCCGGTCGAAGCGTAAGCCGCGAGACGTAACATCGATTATTAAAGCAAGTCCGGTCGAAACATAACATCGGGTCTAGCAGTAAGTACTAGCATAATCATTCCCGATCGAAGCGTAATCCGCGGAATAGACATTATTCACGTCACACCCGTACGTACCCGAATATAGACTACCCATTCCATCTGGGTTATAAACTTCAAAGTGAACCATAAACATTATACAGACTTCCTATTGATTCCATGTATGTAAGAATTCGTTGATTGCATAGGTTTTATATAGCTATATTGATTCATAATCCTAAGGCCCATGACGGTGATAAAAATGAAATTTCTCCACTAAAAGCCAAGGATCCCACCCAGGGAAGGGCGAAAAACTCCTGAAAACCTCGATGGCTTGTTTATAGTGTCTTGAAATATGTTAAGTGTATTACTGTTCCTTTTTTTCACATCCAGAATGCAAAAAGTTCAAACCACAAAATGTATGTTCCCATGGAAAACAAATATTTACTTCACACTACATATTTTGGTCACCCGACCAATGCCTGTCGATATCAAACCTTTACACTTGGTTACATAATTTTACTGGCCGCTTATTATTACTTATTCTGCCAGAAATGTGAACATACCAGCTCTGAACGACAGCAAATATATCGGGCTGTCCATATACAACGTGGTTATATTCAGCGCGCTGGGGGTGTCGCTGTCTTACCTTCTTGCTGACAACAGTGGGTACACCTACGCCATAGTTGGTGGGCTGGTCATCTTTTGTACGACGCTCACATTGTGCCTCCTATTTCTTCCGAAGGTGAGAGGGAATTTGGCCGCAATTACTTGTTGCAAAAAGGCTATTTATTCATATGGGTTTAACATGTCGGACAAGGGAAACATACTACCAACTCATTTTAGTCTAGGGTATACATGTGTGTTTTCCCCTTCTGATTTTTCAGGTCGTAAAAGGGAATTAAAAAGTGTGGAACTGAAAGAAAATGTAAAACCTAGATTTACAATCTCATAGTGCGTCCCTGAATTAATTCTGGCCTACTGATACACTCTAATTTATAAAATAATTGGGACCCGTTCTGTTTGAATGGGGCAAGCCCCCCACAAATTGTGCAGGTGAAAAACGAAAATTCCGGGGAATACTACCGGAAAACTCGTCTGAGCCTTGAAGCCATTTTGCGCCACGGGTGACTGTTTTTTTTTTTTCTGGTTTAATGTTTGTGTAGTCTTGCATTAATTTGTATGCACATTTTCTACCCAGCTTACACTCTTAAACTTAAAAGTTTAATGTTTCCTTTATGATTATCCAAAGCACAAAACGACCGTCCACCTTTCGCAATTACACATCCTTTAGTAACTTACAAAGCGTTGCACCATTAACAAGTGTACTGACGCTAAAATTAAAATGTTTATCGCAGCTGCGTATCCAGCTTTTGGTGTCACGGGGACAAATTCCAAATTGAATGTGGCTTCAGGCTAATTCAGCATGATGATGGGGGAGAAAAAACTATCAAGGGCCTTGCTTACGATCCCGACAGCCTCACTTTTCTTTGCTGGTATTGTTTTCCTAGGGTTTTGGTGCTAATATTTGACAAATATACCGATTATTTTCTTTCCTACTCACCTACAAAGTATTCTTTGTAAAACAAATCTGTTTGGGGGGGAGTTGTGGTTATCCTATTCTTTTCGGGGAGGTGGACACAATGCAACTCATATCTTGGAATATTTTCTATCATGGCTAGCAATTTTTTGATCCGTTTTGCTATCCGTTTTACCTCCTGTTCCTTTCAGTGGCTATAATGAGACGTTTAATCCTAATGCTACTTTTGGTTATTGCCACAAGGTTTTGAGAATCATCTATGGTTACGCGCCGGAGGAAGTGGGCACCCGCGTGATGTCCAACATAAATGGCCGACAAGGGACACGAAACGGGCCTTGCGAGGAAAGGACGCGTAGCGTAGTGCTCGGTGGGGAGTACAGTACCGTAGTGCAGGAAGAGCGGGAACGACCCAGCGAGGCCAGAATATAATGGATCTGAACAAGTCGAAGCCTTGCCTCAATGTAAATAGTCTACTACTAGCCGGCGTGTAAAAAGTAAGGGCTAAGCTGCTTTCCATTTGGCCTTGAAAACCAACACCCACAAACTTCGCAGATTTTGGTGTCTTGATAGTAAACTGCAACATTGTATATCTTTAACAAAAGAATTAAAAGGTTACAACATCTGGTGATTTCCATTCTAGATTAAAAATGTGCTTTGGTATTATTGACACAAGGTACGATTATATCAATCGAATTCCCCGTGATCCCCTACAGAGGTCCCATTTTAAGATTGATCAGTGATTTGCAAATTCAACGACTACGTGACCGGGAGCGGACTTCGTGGTTTTCATTTTCTAAGCTTGCAGCTGAAATGCCGCCCACTTTTTCCTAAGGTTACTACCTTACTATGTAAAATGCTGTATATAGGCCTTGAGTAGATGGCACTGAGCTCAGCCGGAACGCCTTGGAATTTGCAGCGCCTTCTGAAATCGTCATTCTCGGAGAGAATGTCCCCAGTGCAGAAGGGCGTGCACGTGCAGCCCTCATAAGGAGAGAATCCAATTTCGAGCATACGTACTCTTTACATCACAAGGACACTAATTGATCTCATGTGCCGTGTTGAGGCCAAATATGTGATCTAGGGTCACAGAATAACCAGCACAAAAACTCCAACTGGATAATTTGCAGATGAGGCATCTATTTTTAACTCTGCCCTGTGTAACCCGTGCTCTCTTAGGGTAGGGATCTGTTGTCAAAATAATGATAGAGAGTCATCAGTGGATTGAGTTACACACACAATTGATTTATTTTGAATAATTATTTACATCGTCTAAATTCACAATAATAGACTTCCGTTGTAGATTATTGGCACATATGGAAAACTGGTGCCCTGCGTGCCAATCAACTTCTATTACTATTGATACTGGATATTACTGTAAGGAATATTCATTATGGAAACAATAATCACAGCATATAGGTCTTCCGTATCTGAGCGGTTCACTCAGTAATGACTGATCGGTAATTCATGCCCGAGTTATACACTGAGGAATAGTCCATGAGTGGTTGTTCCCAGCTCCAGAATTATGGATAATATCGATAATAATCGATAATTATCTACCTGCTCCGGAATTATCGATAATGACCGCCGAGCTGCTCCTTTTGTATTTTATATAAGGGGTTCTGAACAATTCATACATGAAGAAAAGTCGATGGAAGAAAACTGATTGAGGTTTTGTGTACACTTGGTCTCGTTAATCAATATCCGGGAAGGTTGGGAGCGAGTTGGTGAAAGGCTGCTCTTGGCTGAACTAAAGGGGACTTGGTCAACAAAGTGGCACTGTAAAAATAGTAATAGTGCGATAAAAATACGGACCAATTTTGCGGGTTTTTCAAAAACTGTCTACGTTTGTGCAGTTGGTGGCGCCACGCAGAAATAATTTTTTAATTGCGCAGGACTATGGAAACGAAAAATGTCACGACCTCTTAGGACCTGGTTTCGTGGGTATGTTTTCGTACAAAGGACTTGCACGCCTGAGCTGCACGGCCTAGCCTGACAATTTTTTTCGGAATAAAATAACAACCTAAAAAATTCAAAACATCTGTCCTTCACTCTGAACCTCAAGCCGCATTTATCAAACAATCAAACGGTCTCCTTCACCGCCTGGTTCACCAGCGGTGGCCCCATTGTCAACCTGATCCCGTTGCGTACTTGCACCAGCTGGAGAACCGTTTCCACAGCGCTACGTGGACAAAATTTCAGAGCAGATACCATTGGCCTATATACGTGAACTGGTGGCACAGCGAAATACAAGTGCAACAATAAAATTGGACAGGCTTATCGGGTATAACGTTGTCTTTGAATAATTTTCGGCTGCCGGCACACTCAGTCTTCCCCCTTAGTTGATAAACCTTAGTGGCTGACATTCACACTGGACCCTGCATGACTCAATATGCAACGACGAAAGTACCAACACTGATACGAGACCACGGACTTTGTTCGGCACGCAGCGGTGATTATGCTGTCAGGGAGCTGTGCGAGCAAAAAGAGCCCAATGTTCTGCAGCTGTACAGCGAATCGTTTGGATTGTACATAGGAAATTTTGCACCAAATGAGACAGCCATTGACTTGGCTTATCCAACGAAGGAGGAAAAATCCCAAAGTACATGCATGTAACTTGAAACGCCCAACTCATTGCCATTTGTATTGAACCACATCACATCTACCTTAACCATTGTTGACGAAGTACATGACATTTGATGAACAGCTCAGTGTGGGTAAAATTCTGTCCGCAAATTTACCCCAAACGACAAATAGCTCTTCCTGAACGCTAGACATTCAGGTTAGGTGGCCGTTTTCAATGCGTGTATTTCCTTTGAAACAAATATTCTAGGCAGGCAGAAAGTTAACTCACGGGAGTTCGATCGGGTGATGCGTAGCAGTTAGTAGAACGATCAAATCACGTGATTTCTGAGACATTCTTAACACAAGGTCCCACGTTGGAGGGTTTTAAAAGCTCTGGTTAGGCTTGCATAAACGCGCACACATCACAAGCTCATAATTTCAAAGAAATTAAGGCACCTACTACCTTACTACCGATACCATACAATAATTTTTGTGTCGCGGTTTAATAAATTACTGCGAATTATACGTCCAAGAAACAAGTTGGAGAGAAAACTGATAAACTTCTTAAATTCAAATCTGATTTTGCAAAACATATCCTTCTTTCTCACTAACAACGAAACGTATGTACTTAATGACTCAGAGAAGAAAGTACTATGTAAAAATTAATAAGAAAAGATATATGTCTGTAGTATACATATGTAAATTACGAAGTATGTGCATGTATTGTGTATTAATAGCTCTTTATTACCAATGACAAAGCATCCACTCTCTCTTGCCTGTAACATTTTGGTCTGATTTGAAGGACTGTATGTTCTCATTTCTTTTGTTATTTGCCATACATAATGAGTAGAGCGACTGATCAGCTTGACCACATGAGCAGTACTAACAATGTGATTGGATCATTTTCCCTGAAGTTAATGGCGACGACTTGAAGGACGTTTGAATTGACTGATAATTTCTTGAATTCCTATGTTTTTTTATGGCAGTAACGATAAAATACTTTTTTTTTCTTACTCCCAACAAATCAATACATGTTCGATGGCTTGTCACTCCGACACCGGGCGGCTTCGTTTTAAGTTGTTGCGATGGTGGTGTATACAGCGTAAGCTGAAAATAGCAGAATATGCCACTGTGATTTGCGAGTTTCACTCGATGTGTCTGTCACTGTAATGAGTTGCTCTCTGTTGCCATTTACCAGGCGAATTGACCGAAAGTCACGACCCACCTCACTACAGACGATGAATGAATTGCCTCCCCGTGGAAATAACGTTGCATCTGAGATGGACTGACACGCGAAGAATTGACTTTTCACTCACAGACCATGGACAGACATGAACGACAAAAGCCCCACTCGACTCTGCGAAAGAACAGAATCAACATGTACATGTATAATTTAAACCCCTTTAAGAACGTGGGATGAAATGAAAATTGGTAATTGGTAATTTGAGTACTATAGATCGGCTTAATAGGACGGTTTTATCATAAGTAATTATGTTTTGTGTTAGATAATGTTGGTTTAATTTGACGCATCTCGATTTTATGCTCAAGTCTAGCCTATTTCTCACGCATCCCAGACGGTGGGCCTGCTTATTAAACAGCCTGCAAAAATAAGACGACTGACTTGAACGAACCATACTATAATACAGGACACAGGAATTACACAACTCTGACACTTCAAAGTGCTCAATGATCATCGCCATCCAGTCCGACGTATAATAATAAAATTCCAGATTACTGCCTGCAGGAATAACCGTACGAATGGGGAAAGTAATATCCTCGCGATGCCTGTGGTGTTTTTCATGCAATTAAGTACAGCTTATAGCTGTGACCAGGAAAAAGAGACAGCAAAATCCCTAACGTTTGACCTACTTTTGCCATCGAGAACAAACATTGTTTTTTGATAAACTGGCTGCAGAGGCTGCACATGCTTGAAAAAATTCGCTAGCGAAGTCTGGCTTAATACGTACCCTGCCTCCCTGGCGGCCGATTCACGTCTTTTTGTTCATTTTGTTATAAGCAGATTGAGGTACACATAGTGCAAACGCAAAAAGACCTTTTTAAATTGCCAAACGCAGGACTCTAACTGCAACGGTCTTTCCTGCTATACTGTACAATGACAGCTCTCCAAGGACATTTTTTATCTTATCATGCATCAAGAAATAACAATCGGATTGTCATTGAATTGGGTAAATCGACAGATGTACGGTCGGTCGGTCTACTTGAAGTGACAACGGACAGACCTCGCAACATGTGCTCATTAGGCCTACTGCATCCAATTACTGTCACAAGCAGGATTTTTTTTCACAAGTGTCCTCTTTACACCGATGGCAAAATGTCTTTTTCCCTATGAATATTGAAACTCCATTCTTTGTTGCAGTAATTTCCACCTTGAGATCTTAATTGCTCTGCTTACATTCTTTTCTTGAATCCTCGTGTTTCATTTCTGTCCAAGAATCACTTCTAGAAAGTTGATTAATTTGGTCAGGTATTACCATACGTTTGAAACCAAAATAAGAGAAAAAATGTAGATTGCGATGGGAAAGCTGAGTATTATTGGGGTGGAAAGTTGGTAATTTGGTCGGAAAGTGGGTAATTGAACGCGAATAAGTCATCGAAATGACGAAGTTTTAGTGGGGTGAAAACGAATTAGAAAACTGAAAGTTTGGAGAGGTTACTATATACAGGGTGTCCACATAAAGAGCATACCGAGATAAAAAAAGACTGTAATGGCAAAAGTACTTTATATGGAGAAGAGAAATATATCTCTAGAAAGGGCAAATGTCCTCTTTGCAATGGTATACAGCTTGTGATGTTATTGACATCCAGAAAGTACATCACACAATGCAGGTAGGATGACCATTCATGTGTTACAATGGTAAAAGCATTTGGCCTTGACCCCACGTGTTGACTTTTGCTATTCAAAATATGCAACTTGTCACAGTGCCGATTTCAGTACCCTTAACATCGGTCTAGTTTGTTGTCTCATCTGTGTCAAGAACATCACAAGCTGTATACCATTGAAAAGAGGACATTCTGCCCTTTCCAGAGATGTTTCACTTTCACATATATTTATCAAGCAGTTTTGCCATTACAGTAATGTTTACCTCGGTGTACTTTTTATGTGGACACCCTGTAGGCCTACATGACCTTATTTCCTCCAAACAACACGATACCGTCATTCTTTTACAGTACTCTCATCAAGTTTTAATTAGAAAGTAATCTGTTTTCCCTAGTTAACCGGTAAAACAAAGGGGATGAAATTCCAGAAAGGTATACTTTCTGGAAATTTTGAACAGTTTCCTTACTGAACAACTTACGGTGACATCCAACCGACTCTTGAATATGCAGACGAACCCATTGTAATGACAACCACTTCTACAAAGTTCTGACACGTACGATGAAAAACCTTCCATTTGCCTTGTTTTTGAGTCTGCAGTACAGAGGAGTAACTTACAGGTGTAAGTACGAGTGTACCAATCCCAGTTTTCATCCTGACTTCCAACAGAATCGTAATGAACGCCGAAGCGATCTCAAACAGTAACAGGCACTTGCTGCATGTAATTGTGTGAAGTACGGTTTTGTTTTGACCTCAAGAGATAGTTTAAAATATAGGCGGTCTTGGCAGAATGGCTTATTTGGTGACATCATGACAATCAAAATGGAAATACTGAAGTAGGCCTATGCGTAAACCTCTTTTCCATCTGTGGGCGATGGTTAGATATGTTTTAACGATAATTAATGCAAATTCACGAGAAAATATTTGAACTTGGAATGTTACTGTTTATGTCCACTTTAATCATTGCTTTTTGGAACAAAATAACTCCATTGGAAAATTAGAAAACGCAATGACGGACAAGTCGACTCAGGCTGTTGCTTACATCATGTAATATTCATTGCAAATTGCGTGTTTTGTTTCAAAAATGCCTGCAAAAAACGAATATTTTGGCTTGTGGAGCAACATAGGTTATTTAGAGTGCGATGTTTGTTGGTAACAAATGCAATCTTTTAAGACCTTAATAAAGATTGGTTGTGGACTGAAGTACACTCTATTGAAATATTGATATAGGAAGTGCCTTGTTTGGTTGTGAATTGAGTAAAAAAGATGCCCTTTGCCACAGTCAAAGCATCATATACAAAAGTGGTCATGCTTATGAAACCCAAACGATCATTTGTAATAAGAATGCTCTATAATGCAGAGTTTTTTAGGTTTCACGTTGTATACTGTGCCCTTTATCTCTAAGAGAATGTGGTAGTGTGGTCGTATGTTATTGATCATTAGACCCATAGTCTGAAGTTATCGCCCCATCGATTCACCCAATTCAAACCAGAAACAGGTAATTTGCAGGTCAACATGATTATTATCTAAGACCAGTATGGAGCAATCAAAAGATTTAAGACAGCAAAGATATGTCAGCTCTTCCCGTGTATATTGTGTGAGATGAATCACGAAAAAAAGAAAAAAATTATAATAGCAAAATATCAAGCTTTAGCAACTTTTTGTGCTAAATGGCTTACAATAAGGTTTCTGCGCAGAATGCAATCACGGTTTTTCTCGTGAATACTGTATAAATACTGAACACTGAAAGCCAAAAAAAGAACCAAAATGCCCTTCATACTATAAAACAGCCTAAATTTGACGAAAGGTGAATTTTTCAGGAATGCATAAAAATTCATTGCATGAGTCCTGAAAAAGTGGAAAATGTGATATGTATGCTAAGCGACGATTTGACAATCCCCAGATCAAAAGACTAACGGCACGAGTCTTGTTTGAAATGACGGACGACTGACTGGATAAGAGTGAGGACATGGTAATTATGTTAAAATTCAGTGAAATGTCTTGGAAAGCGCAATTTACTTAAAGCTGGAGGACAAGGCAAGATAGAGCGACATTGGCGCGTTAGTTTGGGAAGCTGCTGCCAAGGAAATAGAAATTTCCTCAGGAGTCAAACTCCACATTTGTAACTAGGAAGAACAGAAGTTTCTCAAATAAGTTTCCCGCACGAAATAGGTGCAAACTATTTCAGCAAAGATACGACTCCATGACTCTCCTCCGTGCACAAAAAAAAACCTTTTATGTCCTGCTCTTGCGTGCTTCAGAGGCTCCAGTGAATTCCATTCGAAAGTTATTTGTGTTTACGTGATTTTGTTGCAAGTCAGTATGATATGTTGATGGTACTATAGGGGAAAGAAACAGATGGTATCCACCCCACACAGTAGCCTAAGCCAGTTCCCACAAAGCTGCGAAAAAAACATTGGTTGCATTGTTCATCAACATGTTATACAAAAGGGTGCTTCTTTTTTAAAGGAATTAAAATCATCAACATTTAAAAATGGACAATCGTTATTCAGAAAAAACCACCCCAATATCAAAGTTTGATACACCTCAGCTGGTTACATGACGTACTTGGCATTTTCCATCTAGATTTAAACATGAAACTTCCTGCCTATTGCAGATTTAACGTCTGCATTATTTTCCATGCAACGTACCCTTTATTTTATATCTTCGGAAGATTTGGTGAATGTAACTCAGTGCCGTATTGTAGGGTTGGACGGAGGATGGGGGATGCGACAGCGTGGAGAGACAATTAAAGTCTCAAAAGACGTGGCTAATCAAAATGACCCCTCTTTGTTCATTTGCAACTAGCTAACGCCCATCCCCTTCTAAATTTTACATTATTTGTGTAACAGTTGTACACTAGAGTAAGTTATTGTAAGCTCATGGCTTACGCTGATTGTAACACTTAAATCGTGGGCAAATAATAAAAAAATTCCATGTCTGAGAACAAAAAACGACTCGGGTATTATTTTCAAACCATACGGAAGAGGGCTTTTTAAAGGAATTTTTCACAGGGTGGAAAAGTATGAAAATAATGGTACAGATATATTTTCATGGTGCTTTCACTTTAGTTGGAATTGACATCCCTAACACATAGTTCGCCCTCTCGTCATGGAACGCCAGAAAAGTTTAATAATTTCAAATAGTTTAACCATTTTCGTTTTGCTACGAGGACAAAACCAAGATGTATGGCAGCAAATCATGGGGGCGCCGCTCCCACGCACTCTTCATTTTTTTTTTTTGATTGGGTGTGTGTGCGCGAGCATTTTCTTTTTTTTCTTTTTTTTTGTTCTGCCTAAGCGGTAGTGTACCATGGTTAATGGCCATAATATTACCGATTGGTGCAGGGCTGTTCGGGTCGATAACGATTAATGGACGAACGCATCATACTTTACATTAATGGTGCACGCTTAATTATGTCCAAACTAGAGTATTTAACGCATAAGAGGTGTCAGATTTTACCATACTTTTCCTGAATAAAAAGTGACGAGATTGCCAATAAATTGCCACCAAAATGTATTTTCAACGCGTCACTTTTTGTCTAGCCGGTGAGCACATTTTCAAAGACAACAGGTCTTTCTCAAATGACACTAGTACTGCACACTATACATAGTATCACGTGCATCGACATTTTGGAGGACGAATTTTGACACGCATCAGCTGCGGCACAAGACGACATTTTGAATCTACATGCACGTTTGTACTTGTATAGAGCAACTGATTTGCACACTGCGCGGGCATGAACCTGAAGAAACTGAACACGCAGTTGCATTTTTCTACGAAGATAGTGTCCTGTGAGAGATATCTATACACTGATAGGAGTCCTGTATTTCATTAAAGTGTATTATACACTGATTTCAAAATTTGGTGTATTATATGTTAATGAAATATATAATTAAAAGTTTACGACATTATCAATGGTGTTTGTGAGGTATTTAATCAATCCGAGATTTCTGTGATTAAAAACTCCTTTCCGGTATATGCATTAATTTGGGTAATTTCCTGCTCTGTGTGTTCTGTTCTAAGAGTGATATTCCTTTCTTGGGCATGTCCGTCAAACACGTTCTTTGTATAGGCATAGTCTGTAGAAAGCTTTTCATATCTAACAAAGATTTAACAGGCTGAATAAGCCTGTCAATTATCAATAAGCCTGTCAATTAATATGAAGACAAAACTCTTCTGGAGTATTTTGTAACTGGTTATTGGAAACATTGCGAATTCGAAATGAACGGCAACACTAATTAATTATTTTAAGGAGTGGTGATCTATCGGAAAGTGAAAACAAATCATTCTAAATTTAGATCGAAATGCTTTTAATTAGTACCTTGACTAAGAAACACGCCAGTGGAAACTTGGAAGTGAATTTTCCACTTTTTGGGCGAGTAAATTGCCCGAATTTGAATTAAAGTTCACGATCTGGAAGTAACAGGTGGATTGCCTCGTTTGACAAAACTAGGTAATAATATTCAGCGGAATGATTTTGTTTGAAGATTGCAATCACAACGACAGAAAGCCTGAAATACACTGGCTATAAAGGGTACGAAAGCGGCACACTTCAGGATTATCCTTGTGACGGGTTTCTAAATTTATAAACGCCTACGACAGTTTAGCCATTCCTACTGGTCGAGACCGATATGTGATATGTGCGGTTTTACACGAAAGTTATAAGTCCTATTTACATTTATTCCCTTTATTCGCAATTCTTACTTTATCCTAAAACTTACCACTGGTTGATTTCTGCCAAGTCATAAATAGTGCTGCCGGGGACATCTTGAGGTGTTCTCTGTACATCAGAGTATAATCTGAAGCAGGTGGCATTTGACTGATAATAATCTGATTCTGAGTGGTTATGCGTTCAATCTCATCTCATATGGTCTGGCGATGGACGAAATAATTATTTTTCACATGACAAGAAACAGTGATCTGCCATCGCAATCATACTGAAGGACAGGCTCAAATAAGCTGCTTGGATGAAAATATCGTTATTAGCGGCGACGCTGTTTTCGTTCCTTGAGAGCATCACGAAATCCGCAACGTCCAAAGTTCACCTTATACGCGCGGGTCAAAAAGGCATTGTGCTGGAAAGGGGATACTAGTGGTTGATCCAGTATTTTCAAAAGGAGGGCATCCGACAAACAAAAAAGGGTTAACCCAAACACATGTGAGTGGTGCATATATTCAGTGAAATTTTCCTTCATTAAAGCGTTTTAATCATCAACTCAGGGAAAAGAAACAGAGAGAAAAGAAAAGGTTTTAGATTTGTCCCAAACTTAATAATGTTAAAGAGAAAAATTAAAAGGGAAGAGGGGTACTTCGGGTTCTCCCCTCTGGATCAACCCTGGAAATTCCTGGCTAAGGTTGTCGCTAAAGAATGCCACTAACGCGAAAGATTTTAAACATACCACGGTTAATGCACACAACCGTAAAAACATTGACATTTCCCCTACGTAGGGTACCCGTTAAAACATTGACATTTCCCCCACGTAGGGTACCTGTTAAAACATTGACATTTCCCCTACTCAGGGTACCCGTTAAAACATTGACATTTCCCCTACGTAGGGTACCCGTTAAACTTTGACATTTCCCCTTCGTAGGGTACCCGTTAAAACATTGACATTTCCCCTATGTTAGGGTACCAGGTGAATCTCTTATGGCAAACGTAATACACACATATGTTCGTGTCCCTTTGCCGCGACAGGAGTTTAGTTGATTTAGAACCGCGCAAGCTCAGCACTTAACTGCTGTAGACAGCACACGCATGTTTCAGAGGTTCCGTTTTTAGGGTTGTTTGCATGCATAATGAGGGCCATGGGAATTCGTGCCAGGCAAACAGCTGCTTCATTTCATGAAATGTACGTCTTATTTTCACTTTTTGAAAAGAAAAATTCCTGCCCCAAATATTTCCATGGTAAGATAAGGCCTTTTCCCAACGTGTTTTGTGGAAAAAAAACTGAGAAATAGTACCGGAGTGGTCAAAACCAGTGATTTTTGTGAAAGGTTTTTTGGTGAGCGGTAGTTTGTTTACCTTTTGATGCGATTTTTGAAGGATCGAAGCGAAGAACTGGAAGTTTACCTGAACTTCTCAAAAGTGGATGTGGTGGAGAAAGGTTTGAAGGTTTTAGATTTGCTATTGGTTTTGCGCTAGATTTTTTTTCTCTTCCCGACCGGACGCGTTTGCATATCGAGCTAACTCAGCACCGATTCTGTTCATCCCGCGTAATCTTACGGCCTTGCGAGCGTAAGAATTTAGTGACTCGGGAACGAAAGTCGAACACAAAAGTACAGTCAGTTAACATGAAGTTTATTATTGAAACCGAAGTCTATCTGTCATTATAAAATTGCCAGGAAAATGTTGAAATTCACCACAACCACAATTTGATAATTCCAAACACAATTTCAATTTTCAAACAAGTAGGGGTAATATGCCGTGTTTTACTGGGTACCTGCCCAGCAGAAAATAAAGTATTTCTTAGCGTTGAAATATCTCCTAGGTACCTACTCGGTAAAATTAAATAATTGAAGCCACCGCGGCCGAGCCATGGCTGAGCGGTCCCCCAAAAAAAAAAACCAAAAGGACAGTTAAACAAAGAGAGTCGTTCCCCTTCTCTGGAAACAACTCTAACCAAAACCAATGTATAGCAACATGACAACCAAAACTGTCACAGTCTGACTTTGAAGTACAAAAAAAATGGTTGAATAAGTTCTTGTTGTGTAATGAGTTTAGACAGTCCTAGACGCCGAGCAACGTGCAAACACAGTAAAGATAAATATAAGCGCAAACAATGTAGACCTCTCTGTCTACACGGTAAGCCTACAACTAAATCAACTGTATTGAGTGTAAAAAGAAACATTTTTGCGAGCACAAACAGTATGTAATGACAGGCCATCTATTAAGGAGGTCCACTTGAATTATTAGTTTTAGTTTAAGGACGCCAAGGCAAAGGAAGACGGGCAGAAAGAGTCCAAATGTAACTGTCTCAAAATATACAGAGTTTATTTATACAGGGTTTAGATGTCCAGGTATGATTACAATTAAATGATTCAAATCCTTTATTCCTTTCTTTTCTTTACATTTAATTTCATATTCCTCGAATGCCAGGCAGGTGTGTGGCTGTGGGCATGGCCTTCCAGACAGCACCTAATAATGAATAGTGTGTGGAGTAAAGAGTGAAACCCTAGTGTAAAGCATACGAGTCACCACACAAACAAACAGCTGAAGTACATGTTCATGTACAGTGTAGGCTTCACGTGAAACAATCGAGGTGTTTAATAACCTCTTCAACATCACTCCTTCTGCGATTTGCTATGACTCCAGTATTCATCAAGTCGGCTCAGACACTATGAAATCCTAGATTGTGCTGGTGAAGAGACTACAAATCAGCTATTACAAAGTCAAAAGTTTGTTTTTGTAACGACATTTCGATTACAAGATACTCAGTGGTGCCCGCACTGGAAAGGATGAGTACACTCGCCCACCGCACTATCTTCGCGGGTATTTGTTATACATTTCTAGGGCTGGGCGGCGTGCCGAATAAACTATACGGTGACCCCTAAAACACGCTTCCCTACATCTTCCCTGCTTTGATAACCCTCGCCCTCGAATGGTTCAGTTTCAATTCGTTTGAAAAACTTCAACTTTGTTCTAGGAGTGAAGAACGTGTCATGGAATTCAACCCATTATTCATTAACCCATTTTTTCAGCAACACTTTAAACCTCCAAACTGATTTCAGTACGGTTTTCAAAATACAAGCCAACAAAGTTAGCGAATTTAATCCTCAGTTAAGATAACACTTGAAACATGAGCAATTCAGAATCTGACTGCAAGGAGTGCAAAATGATTTACAATGTCTTGTCATGGGAACCACAGGGCTTACTTTCTTGTTCAGTCCAGACACTTATTTTTGAAAGGTTAAAATTGGATACCATAATATGGAAGGCAAAATGAATATCATAAACATGAATGGGCACCATGATGAAGTAATAAGTGGTGTAAAAATACGAGCGGCTCCTGTGTAATACATTGAACAAAGCTCAGTAATTCTCAATATGCACATGAACTACAGCCATTAATAACTTTTTAAACAAAAATGCCACCTTATATGCGACCCCAACAAAATATGAACCGTGAGCTACAATGTTCACCACTATCCCGCCAAGGCAGGCAAATCTCACTGATGAACACTATCAAACAACTTTATACTAGGTCTGAGACTTATCAGACATGTACCATAAAATAACAAAAATCACCTAAGTTGAAGTCTAAGTGGGCACATATCATGTTCAGTCTGTTGAGCTTCTTCATGCAGGAATGAAATTTCCACCAATACACTCTCTGAGCATGTTTGCATTTTATGCAACCAATTTGGGATCGACTAATAACTGAAAGAGGCCACATTTGAGGTTTTCTCGGGCTCATCTATATCTGAAGACTAACTTTAACCCACATCACTTTCAGTGTCATTACCAAGGTCATTTTGTACTACTGTAGTTTCAACAATTTAAGATTCAAAGCTGTCATCTACCTCAGTTGACAACCCACTTTTTCCTCTGCCTTAAGGTTCAATGCAGGAACCAAGTTTTTGTCAGATTTAAAACCCACAATTCAGTTTTCTCGGCCTGGGTTACTATTTCCCTTTTCATTTCCGTTATACTGGCACTGAATACAGGTTAGAATATCATCTTGCTTCGCACAACATGAAAGAGAAAACTGATGTGAACTGTCAGCATCAACTGGCTTCGGGATGTCTCTAATAAGCCCATTGCTTAGTTCTTGTTTAAGGTTTGTGTCGCTACCCTGTTCTAACGCATCAGACGAACAATTCGAGTAAGGGTCAACAGCAATCAAATAAATATCTGTAAATAAACTCTGCATACAACTCAAGAGCTACATCCCAGGATTTATAGAATGTGAGGTCAGGACATTTCATTCATATTTGCGCAACCCTAATCGCGCCCATGAATCCAGAACCTCTTCAATAAACTGCTCACTCAGACTTTTGTCTCTTAGGGTAATTGAGAGCTTCATTTTCTTCACCAGGATTTGAGGCTGCCTTTTTCTATGCGATTAAAAATCATCAAGGTCCGACCAAAATCCATCAATGATTCACCCCGTTTCTGCTTCAGAGCATAGAACTTTGCTCTGAGAGAATGAACAGATTCTTCAAAACTTCTTCTCTGACAACGCCTCCTAAATGGTCAAGAACTGCTGTGACGTTTGCAGCACCCTCAAGTTGAAATTCTCTGCAATACGATTGAAACTCGTCCAACCAATCTTCCAGGGAAAGGTCCCCGGCGTTTTGGGGTCGGCCACAAAATATTGGTAGGCTCACTTGCAAGTTTTCACAAATCATGGTTTTGAGCACATCAACTTGAGCCTTTCGCGACTGCACAATAACATTTATGAGGGCTTCTGCGGATGCCATAGTTTCTCATGAACAGACAACAGGTATCGTAAGATAATGTTACATGTGTATCGTAATCTAGTACATGTAACTAATGTACACAACAATGTTCCGTAATAATGTAAAAGATAACCCAACACAGTGCAACTACTATTCAGCTGCAGCGAATCCCCACCACTAAATAGTGGGGAATAAAACAGCGACTCTTTGTATCTTCAGAAAGGTAAAAAAGTGACCAACGTTAAAGGGTTTCTTATACACGAAAACCACCGAGAGAAATGGCTCAACAGACTCTCTCGTATATGAAGGTATGAGGTCGACTAGAATGATCACAATACAAAAAGTGATTTACTAGAGCAATAGACCTGTTAGTCAATAAAAGCTCCAACAGAACAAATCGGGGAATATAAAGGCACACGTCCCTTTCAATACTGGGTGGAAGCATGTAAATGATTGCGGATTAAACGCGCAAAATACCAACAGTGTTGGCACAACATGCTGTTTTACACAGGGAAACCTTAATATACAACTGTTTCCCTCCTTAATACAAATACAGCAGAAAAGGGGAAAATCCACACAAATCTACGAGACTGACAAGCCCAACCCGTTTGCCCTCGTTACAAAACTATCAGATGCACGAGTACTGTGCACAAAAACAGAGATCTGCAATGATAAATACCACTTGGGTTTACTTATACTACACGACAGTGCATAAATATACAGACACTTCAGGCCTGAAGGCTGGGGGGGGGGGGAAACTCAGGGGTTCGAACGGCGCCTCCTTTCTCATTACTTTTATGCTGCGTATAATGCATTACGTCGTGCCCTGGTAGTGTCGCGTCGTGCCGTCGCGTCGAGACGTCGCGTCGTGCCATTGCGTCGTTGCGTCATATCCTGCTCTCTTGCCGTTGCGTCGTATCATCTCGTCGTACTATCGCGTCGTGCCGTCGACCCGTTGCGTCGTGCCGTCGACCTGCTGCGCTATGGCCTTCAGCCGGTGCATCTTGTAGTCGCGTCGTGCCGTCTCCTCTTGGCGTCGTGCCGTCACATCGTGCTCTCGCCGTCGCCTCATTACTGGTGGGAAAAGGGGGCGCCCTTAGAGACAAAGTTGCGTTCCAATGTTCATTTTTAATTATCAAATCTTGTAGGCCCTATGGGTGCATTCCACCTAATTGTTGGATTTTTGGGAGCGAGCTCATTAATATTTTGTGATCCCGGGGATCATTGAAAAATTTTTATAAAGTTTGAATTTGGGACTGGTAGTTTCCAGTTCCGGAGTATTTCTTCCACAAAAAGCCCCAAATTGGGGACCTATTTTGGATAGAGGCGGGCGGCTACATTCAGAGCCGAGTGCATAGTTTTATCGCTATTTTTTGGTATCTTCGGGGAAAGGTGAATAAAAAAATTCACATGGCTAACCCCCATAACATTGAAACGATAAGTGATCTTCTGGCCATAATCTCGAATTTCAAGTAAAATAACGGAGGACTATCTCTTCTCTCGAGTCAAGAGGCGGCACTATTTCGGTCTGATTTTGCACTGTTTTTTATGGCCGCGTATTTTGACGCCTATGCAGGCACACTTTTTTTTCCAAGACTTGTGATATATCACCAGCCATTTTTAGAAACAGTTAGGCACGACGGCACGATACAACGGACGACGACACGACGCAACAGCACGACACGACAGTACGAGAACACGACGCGACGGCAAGACATCGGGACGCAACGTCACGACGGCACAACACAGTGCATGAAACAGCGTGAAAGGAATGAGAAAAGTGGCGAAGCCACTACGCGACGGGACGGCGCGACGAAGCTATCGTATTGATTGGATCGTTGGAAATTTCAACTGCAATATTGACAGAGATAAAAATCGAAGATGTGATTAAAACCATCCTTCAAATATAGGCCTGTGCCGGGTAGCCGGGTACCCGCCCGTCGATTTCAAAACCCGGTTCCATTTTTCCGGGCCGGGTACCCGTAAAAAAGTAAATAAGTTAGGAACAAACATTTAAGCACAAAATGTCTGTGAAATTTCTTACTGAAGGACAGACTTCATGGAAAACCACCGTGCCGATGAAAACCTTGTCCCGCAGTCATACATGAAACTTGAATTCGGAGATCGACAGCTAATTTTCTTACCGCAAGTCGTTTTCCTAGTTCCGGAATTTCCTAGTTCACAAGAGGGCGATAGGTCACTCGCTACGTGTGATTTTAAATATTTCTTTAAATTGAATAGTCATATAAACCTTTGCATCTAATGTCTGCTTAATCAGAATGACTTTTTTAGAGTTTCCGTTTTTGTTAATTTACCGAAAACTGCAAGCTTTTCCCCCACTCTCGGATCGCGCGGCGTTACCACGCTAAGTCGTTACGAACTCACCTACATGGGCGCAGCAGAAATGTATGGGACGTAATGGTTCGTCAACTGTGCGGCGCGGGGAGGGTAACGTTGATAGTTCGTTGTACAATTGAAAAGTCGAGTCAAACCTTTTTGATTCATTGGAATTCTTATTTTTCATATAATTTTCTCAAAATTAAAAGATTCTCTATTAGAAAAGCAATATTTGACAATGGTTTTTGCTGAAAATGGATTTTCGTATTAGGTTACTTTTTATTTGTGAAGACGTTTTTGTCTCGATCCTAAACCGATCCAGAACTAGGAAAGGTGTCATCGTCACTTTCGTCGATCGATCCTGTGAGTCCAAATATAAAGCTTAGATTTTGAGAGAAAAAAATTGAAGTATATCCAAAACACAAAGTTGACTTCTGACCATATTTCAATCGAATTTGAGGATTTTTAGCTGCAGTCTTAGTGAATAATTTTTGCGATCCGGAACTCGGGAAATGACTGTACCAAACCTATATGAACAAGAGACCGAAGGAGTTTTGTCTTATGAGGGGGAAGCGCTGTTGATGTACACTTGCATGACTGTATTTGTAACTATCAAACCCTGTCGGCCTAAATGACTTTTGTGCGGAATAAGTAGTGCTTAATGTTTGAATTAAGAGTATTTTTGTCAAATAAAACAATATGAATGAAAATTACTTTATTTCGGGATTGACGACGAAGCGAGAGCGGACTGTGTTATATTCCAGCGGTACTGGGACTCCACACGGCGTGCGGTAAGCAGTGATCACGCACAAATTGTGCGGTTGATCGGCCTCTTTTTATAATCAAAGCACTAAATGTGCGCTACAAACCCAAAGAATCAGAGAACCAGTTCTAGTTTTATACCAAGAAATATTCCGTTTCAAAATTATTTTTAAATTAAAGCAACTTGAATTTCCTCAGTGCTTCAGCAGAACTGTAGATGAGGAATTGACCAAAAAAGCAGGAATTATGTTTTCTGTATGTACTAACGCATTTCGAATCCAAGTATTTTTTCATTCGAAAAAAAGGAAATGTTGATAGGTGCAAGTCATAATACAATCGGCCAATCAAATTTCACTTGTCAAAGTACTTATACATTAAAATCTCGACAACTGAACCTCAGGGGAATGGAGTTATCCTGAAAAAAGTATTTATTAAACTAAACCACTTCATCGTGGTACGTACCTTCGTGTGGCAAAACTTTCGTATCACTTAGTCATTTAACAACGTGAAGCGCTGTTATTGTTTCCACTTGGGCTTCCCTATGTGTGGTCATATGACCTTTCTTTTTACGGTCACATGGCTGCTGTAGTGTCAGCGATTGGACCGCCTGAAGGGGACAATTGGGCCTGCGTTGCAATCAGGTTAGTTTCAGCGTCTTGAAAGCCAGGATTACACAGTTGCAGCTGTGTTGATTTACGTGCTGTTCCTCGTCAGAAAAGAAACGAACTTGCAATGACTCCCAACCCTATATAGACTTCCGATACTTGCAACGCCGTTTGAAGCATTTTGGTGGAGGTTTATTGAATTAGAAACTTCAAAATAAGTATATTTAATGGTGTGGGCATTATTCGAGTTACGGTGGTATTTTTGTACATAAAACTTTAAGCCTTTTAACCCGTGACGTACATAGCACTGATCTGGTCCGCACGTGACACGACCAGCGCTCACCATTTGTGCACGCCACATGCGTTCCGCGTGTACGTGGTTATGCAACATCCGGGACATTTCCTTTGAGCGTTTGCAGGTGCGTATATCATGTAGGTGGTTTGCAGCTCTGTTCTTTTTTCTGACGTTCCCCGTGAAGATTTGTTTTTCTGTTCATACACCCACAAAAAATTTGCAAACTGAAGGTAACAATTTCGTTTGATAAAAAGGTAGGAGAGATTAACTCTGACGTTTAGAACAATATTCTGCTTGCTTCTTATGTACCAAAAAGAATACCTCCTGTATTCTATTTGTGTATAAGGTCTTGCTGCTCTTGTTAGAAATAATTTGACTTTTAAAAGGAATTACCCTACCTGATGCGAAGAGTACTGTTAAAATTATTCAACACGCAGATGACGCAAGTTCGTTTTTTGGAAATGACGATGATTTCCGAGTAATAGACGATATTTTCAGTGTTTACAGTAAAGGAACCGGTTCCAAAATCAACGCTGGTGAATCTAAAGGTTTATGGCGAGGGAATGGAGGACGAGGGTGGATGAGCCGTACGGCTTTCAGTGGGATAATAAATTGAAAATTATTGGAATCTTTTTTGGAAATGATGTCCTCCCAATGTTAACTGGGAACCAAGAATTAGTAAAATGAAAGGTACTTTAAGTACGTGGTCTCGGCGTAATTTGACGCACATTGGTAAGACGGTCATTGTCAATAGTTTTACTTGAGCGAGTTTAAACTATGTTCGGAGTGTCATTGCTTGTCCAGACAATCTCATTTAAAAAGTGAGTAATATGATCTGACGTGTCTTTTGGAATGGTAAATAAATCGATCGAATCGAACGAAGCACTATTGTTGGACCAAAATTTATGGGAGTAATGGGTTTAACTGACATTGGTTGTAAACTAGTGAGTGTTAGATTACAGTGGTTTAAATGTTACTGTAATGGGCAGGGAGTACAGAAAACTATATTCGACTACAGGATTAAGAAAGCCAGCGGTTCTGATTGGTATATATTAGCTAATGTCAAAACGCCTTTACTGGCTACTGATTTTTATGTGGACCTCATTATCGCTTTTCAAAAAGTTGGAGGTCGGGTGTCAAAAGATTTCAGTACTCTATTGGAGTGTGAAGAAATTCCATTATGGAACAATGTAGTTGTTACTAGAGACTTTTCTGTTTTAAAGAGTCAGATCCTAAAAGCTAAGGGCTATTGTTACTTATTTAAAGGATATTACGAGAGACAACAAATTAATTACATTTCAAGAAATTGGACAGAAGTGTAATGCTAAAAATATTATTTCTGAGTGTTTAATGGGCCGTATCCGAAAACACGTGGATGTCTTTAATTCAAGAAAAGGGACTGGGTCCACTTAATCATCTGTGCAAGAGGTTGACAATAATAATATAATATACGTATCGGGGAAAATTTTTTTTAAATGTGTATAAAAAGTTGATGCTACAAAGATTTGTTACCCCTAAAATCCAGAATGTCTGGCAAAATATATTGCACCTTGGGAAAGTCCTGAGTGGCCTTGTGTATGGAACAGTTATGTGAGTAATAAAGTTATTGGATCCCAAAGATAAACAGTTTTGGTATAAATTAAAATTTCGAATTTTGCCCACTGAGGATTTGATTTTTAAGATGGCAAAAGTAGCGATGTGTCGTGCCCCCTCTGCAAAACGGAAGTTGAGACTCATGAGCATTTATTTATGTACTGTACATACACTCAAGATGCGTGGATTTGGTGTAATAGTATGCAAATGCTTCGTCAGATCTGGAAGGCAAGATGTGATATTGTTTCCGACAATGTATCAAACAATGTTGAAATTCTTGTACTGTTCAAACAAAGTTTGAAATGGTTTCTGTCAATGCAAACGAGCAGACTAGAAGAAGAGCTATTCGATGCAATTTATGGTAAAAAGATATCTTTGATTGAAAATGAATGGTGTCATGATGACGTCATCAACTTATTTTTTACTGATTTTTCAATATTTTATTTTCCCCATCGGTTTTGTACACGTTTTTTGACTTGGGATGAAATCTGTAAACTATAAAGCCTTTTATTTCGTAAAGGACTGGTTTTATCTGGTTGAAATTTTGCAGATGACTAGAAAGGAAAGTGTTACAGACGAATGTTGACCTGCTGTGCTGGTGACGTCATCAGGGGATAAGTCACGTGACGTTAAGTGTGCACTGTTTGGGGCACTTTAACTCCTGAAGTAGATGTCCGATCGGATGCAAATCTTGAAGATATCTTGAAAAGGGTATGCTTTAGACGATTGACACGCGTACATTGCCCTCCCATGATGATGACGTCATCACGGGACAAGTCATGTGACATTAAAACTGATCTCTTGAAGCACATCTTTTTGGTTAAAATTATATATGTAAGTTTATTATTATGAATATTCTCAAACATTTTGTGCTATGCCCACAGAGCACTTTTCTTCACAAGCACAAAAAGGCAAAAAAGCCCTGTGTTCTGTCCTTGAGACAGACGCATTTCCTCTAGTTTTTGGCTTTTTCGCATTTTGCGAAAAAGGCAGTCTTTTTGTTCTTTTCTTCTGATGATGATGATGAGCACCCAAATCCCCTTTGTTTTGTGCACGTTTCTTCCATCCCCCACTTTAGTCCCTTAGCAACTTTGGATCTTTATCAAACTTACATCATTGAAGGACCCTTGTCTAAAAATGTGCACAGAAAAATGACGTCACGATGACGTCATCATGTGATTTATTATTGATATTTTAAAAATCTATTTCAGCCCTTTGACTTTGTACACGTTTTCAAGGCACGATTTGGAATATTTTGCGATCCTCAGTCGTCATTAAAGTTACAGACGGCAGAGACCATGATGCAAAATCGTTGAGTAATTTAAGACGTCTTGACGCCAGACTTCGATACTCTTATAGGTCAGACTAGTTATATGTTAGGTTCTTGCTTTTAGCACACAAGCTGGAAAAGGTCCAAGAAGGAAATCGCCACAATGACGTCATAATATATGTCACGTGACTTGACGTTAAATCTTTATCTTTCAAAGCCTCATATCTCCTAAAGGAAATGTCCAATCGAGTTCAAATCTTGCAGATATCTTCAAAAGGGAGTGCTCTAGAGGAATATTGACTTTATGTGATCATGACGTCATCAAAAGACAGGTCACGTGACATTAAAGGTGCACTCTTTAAGGCCTTATATCTCCTGAAGTAGATATCCTATTGGGTTCAAATCTTGCAGATATTGTGAAAAAGGAGTGGTTTAAAGGATGTTGACCTTATCTGATGATGGTGTCAACTGGAGACAAGTCACGTGACATTAAGGCTCCAACCTTTAAGGCACTATATTTTCAAAAGCAGATGTCAGATCGGGTTCAAAATGTAGATATCTTGAAAAGGGATTCCTTAAGAGGAATATTGACCTCATGTGAAGATGACGTCATCAGGAGACAAGTCACGTGACATTAGAGGCGCACTCTTTAAAGCTCATATCTCCTGAAGTACACGTCCGATCGGGTTCAAGCCTTGCAGATCTCTTGGAAAGGAAGAGTTTTCGACAAACGTTGACCTGATGTGGTAAGGACTTCATCGTGTGACTAGTAACGGACATTAAAAGTACATTCTTTACAAGCCCACATCTTGTAAACTACATGTCTGATCGGGTTGAAATTTGGTAGATAGATTTGGCAAGTGTTATAGACAAGGTGACATTATGTAAAGGGTGCAAACTTTAATTCTATGTATCTCCTAATGCCCAAAAGGGTGAAATTCAAATGTGGCAGTATCTCAGTAGCACAACACTTCTAGACAGGTGGTACTCGCACGTTACATGCCTCTTTGACCAATAGGGTGTCGTGATTTGCCACATGCATGCGCACGTCAAGCCGAGGAATGTGGGAGTGCGGTGCCACCGCAGTTTAGTTTCGGACCCGATTGCATCTAAATTGCTCAGAACTTTATTTATTCTAAATAATTGTTAAAATTGCATTTAATTTTTAATCTTACATTTTGTGTATTTGAATTTTAACCGGGGCGATGGATTGTACAGTCCTTTCCACAACCCCTGACATTGTCAGAAATTGATAACAATAATAACTGGCATTTCTTGGCACGCCAGCTATTCATTGCCTTATTTCTTCAATTCCAAAATTCCATGGCTCTAAGAGCTCTCTAATAAATACATCTTGATGAGTGCATTACTTTTATTCACAAGCTCGGTGGACAGCTTTTTTGGCCTACTTACGTGGGTGCATTCTGTATCACACCGGTTCACGTTTTGGAAATAAAAATGGCTCTTCATTATGTGTACAGTACAGTGTATGGCTGTTGTACATCGAGGCGCATACATCTGCCAATTAGTTTCAAACAGTGGAGACACTTATGGACAAGTTCAATTATGGACAACTAGATTAGGTGTTTGATTATTGACGGACCTCGCGCTCGTGAAGTGAAGTTGAACGTGAAGTGAAAACGACCCTAGTCAACCGTTGTCAGGTCGTTAGGTCGAAGGGGAAAACGGTTGACGCAGGAAGGGCAAAATAGCAAAAATTACAGTGAAAATAGTCGTTTACTAGTGACTGTTTTTTCAGCATTATTCTTATAACTGGTCCTCTCTGCACTGTGCTATTAAAAACAAGTTTATAGCAAATAACGACACGACCAACCCTTGGTAGGCTGGTCCCGAACAGTTGACCAGATTAGTCCAACCACCATCGACTAACGTGCGCTCAATCAGAGATGATACTATGGTTAACCTTAATCACACTTGACCTATGTTACAACTCTCTCTACACGGCGCTGGGATTCCAAAACGCATTGTCTTCAGTATAACAAAAAACATGCCTTGGCCTTCGCAATGAAACTGTATAAAATAACTTCTGAAAAAGGAAAATATTTACACACTGTATACATTAGATAACTGAAAATATTTTCGCGAGCAAAATGCAAAGCCATTGCTACAGTGGTATCACGATCCACTGCCAACAGAATGGATGAAACTCCACATGCACGTCCAGAATGTGCACATTGGGGGCGTCTCCTCAAATTAGTCAACATAATGCAGAGCGACGAGGCAATTAAAACCTACAAAAAGTGAATAATCCAACCGAAATTCGAAAACAACAAACATGTATACCTAAAGACGGCAAACAAACGTGAGCGTTTGACGCATTGCTGGCCAAGATTTTGTCCATGTAATACAAAACCCAACCAGAAATTAAAATGACAAATCATTCCACCTCGACAAGATAAAAAAGACTTATGTAGTTAGTTGGTTGATCCAGCCAATTTCAAACTATGTCCTTCCATTTGGATACAATGAATTCAATTCCACAAAGACAATGTTCTCGTTTCATTTTCAAAATTAAAGGAACAATTTTCAGATGAGGATAAAAGCTTTACAAAATTATCCAGGAAAACGAATACAAAGCTTCCAAAACACCCAAGCATGCAAGGGCAGTAATATTATTCACATGAATAGGAACAAAGGCCTTTGTCTGATTGGACTTAAAGATGAACAGTTACTTAATTTGCATTTACAGAACACCTGATGTAATTTGAATGCTATCACAGCATCCAGATTCGGCTTTACATTTCTCCAACCCCTTCCACTTTGCCACTCTGCTCCCCCCTCCCCACCAACGCGATAGCAAAATGAGGGATTCGGTGGATAATCACACATCAAATGCATCAAATGCAGGGTGAGTGAAGGATGAAATAGTCCCATCTTCTCCGTCACAAGAACCTAACAAGGTTACAGTTCCCCCTTGAGGATACATGTACCTGTGTCACTTTGGAATCCCTTAACACATAAAATGAAAACACACATTTTGCTGTTGTTATGAGTTGTATGAAAATGCTGCTATCAAGAAAACTCCGTAGTTGGTCCTAATTAGTCGCAATGGCAAACACTTTTGTTCCAACTTAAATCAAATTTACCGATGCCAATACACGTAGTAACAATGCCTTGGACAATGGGAAATTTGGCTGTTGGATAATCTTTTCGGTAACCTTCGAGTGGTTTTGTCGCAAAATCGAAATGTTACAGTGAACTGAATCAGGCATTTATTCTTTTGGAAACAGGTAACTACAGCTGGACACGAGCAAACTGAACTGTTACAATGTGAAAGTTAAATCAAGCAGAATGATCTGGATTTACACTGTACAGACAGGTAGCCGGAGTTGTATGAAATAGACATTCTAATAAGCAGCCTCAATGTGCAGGACTGAGGACACTACAGATTCAGCCATCAAATCACTTCGTATTTTGGTGTGTTTAAAAGTAGCACAGACTCAGAATCATACAAAAGAGTTCAAGCACTCTTGATGATTTTAGGCAAAATGATGACATACACGTACTACCGTACTGAAATGAGTCACCAGAAAAACCTTTAGATTAAATTTAATAACAAGAAACAAAGATATTATCCCAACCAAAACATACTGACAGGATTCCCACTGCTAAGAAAGTTGTTTAACTGCGTTACTCAAAATCATGAATAATAAATGGTAGAGAGATCATTGGAAACAGTCTGGTGTGAAGTCAGTCCAATTTACAATTACACTCAGTGACATTATTTGGCCTTGACTTTTCAAAACGTTATTGATCAAGTACACAATGTATTTCATTGTTGAAGATTTCTGTACCAAAAAGAGACTCTTTCATGGATAATGAATACATAATTTAGCCAGTCAT
Organism: Acanthaster planci; assembly: GCF_054643075.1. Lineage (NCBI taxonomy): Eukaryota > Metazoa > Echinodermata > Asteroidea > Valvatida > Acanthasteridae > Acanthaster > Acanthaster planci. Next base: position 27,280,916 of record NC_141778.1, on the reverse strand, counting down.
AGCTGAATAGTTTGGACACTGCAATTATTTTATGAATGCTTGCTTCTGATACAGACACCCTCAATGACATACATTCTTGAAAAAAAATAAAAGGTATGTCATGAAATAAATGACCTTACACACACCATGTACAAAGGGTCCATTTTAGCACATGACCTATTCAAAGTATACATACTGGTTTTTTATTTTAAACAGCTAGGTTTGAAAATCCAAGATAAAGCATGGCTTTCATATGGTCGTAATCAACGCCGACAACATACAAGACGTCAAGATGCAGACAGTTATAGAAGAGACACTTTTTAACATTTCACCAAAAAAATTAATAAAATGGCATCCACAAAAATTTGCATAAAATGCCTTTTCAGGTGGAAACACCACCCCTTGGAACCAAACTGACACTCCGGTTTCGGGTATTTTGTTTATGGTCAGCTACGTTGACAATTGGGGCTGCATATGTTAATAGCAACAAGGAGAAAATGGTCACAGTGTAATACTAAGCGAGGGGGACATTGTTGTATGCCCATCATGCCAGAGTGTGTGTGTTTGTATAGGCCTACTTGGCAACTCAATGCAAACAGTTGGCAAAGTTGAACCAGGCTCAATCTTGCCAATCCTTCTGAGGCTGGTTTGCATTTGTCTGGGTTATTGATGACACTTCCGTTGGACACGTTTCCATGTCTGCATTGCACTTTGCATCTTCATTGCCTTGCTGTCTGCGTTTCTAACATTGATATGGGAACCAGGCTTATAGTCAAGTGCATTTTGGGGTATAAAATCTAAAGCATCATTTGAGCTGCATTATTTTTATGTGTGATCATTTACTGACAGAGGTACATTCAGCTTTGAGACAGGTTTACTGAGGTGTTCCACCCACCATATTGTGTACAATTCATGTCAACAATTTCACTTTGTTACTGGAATGGGCGATTCAACATATTCTACATATATGATTTTCTTTGGGACCTCAGAGCTTCCTATCACATTCATGCACAGGTTAGCTCATGAAGCTGCAGAGGTGTGGGTTAGCCTAAGTTTGGGTTATTTGAATGTAAGAAAGTGACTTGTAGATGTCCATTTCTCATAATTTTTATTGTTGTAATTGCTTTGAGAATGCGAAACATTGTGTGCACCATCATTTGATAAAAATGTGAAGATCTACAGGCGGGCTTAGCCAAATATGTACACAGTATAACATACATGAGCATGTCAACGATCTAATTTTCAAAAATACAAGTACAGTATCCCTACATCCCGAATATCATGTTTCCACGGCGACATATTTTAAAGCAGCAAACCCGTATTTCTTGGAGAGATCCTTCTGAAATTCCTCCTTTAAAACTTTCAGACACCTATGAAAGAAACGAGATAATGGAACAGGAAATGCTGTCAGTAAAGATTGGAATCCTGGAAGTGCCGTCCGACTTGTTGAGATCCTCACGTAGTTTTTCTCAGATTGACAACATCACACAAGCAAGATGTCAAGATCCCCAGGTAATTTATCATGGGATGACGACATCGTAAAAGTGGAATAACGATATTATTTGTCAATGGGAGCATGAAGGAAGAAACATCAGCTCACACTACTGGTGCTCAATAGTCATTGTTATACCAGGGTCATAGATAGTGAACTTTTATTTGTTGTAAAGTGATCAGGTGATCTGCTACAAGTGCACAAGTATCATTTATGGCTTTGCCTCGAGTGCCATTTGCCCCCTAAGGTGTACAAAACACCCTGGACTCCTACACCGCAGGCAAAATTTGTTAAATCATCCACAACTGAATTAGCTAGCAATGGCACATCAGTACTGAACTAATCCAATGGAGTGGATTAAACGTGGATGAATCACAAGTGCATGTCAGCATGAGCTGGGTGCAAATGCAAAATGACAGAGCCAGTAGTGTGTCCCATCATGGAAATGTGGTAAATGGTACCCAGCAGTGCCCCACTAGATACAAAACCACACAGTGAACATCGGCAATAATTGCTCAGATGTACAGCAGCCCTTTTCTAGCCTGACTTCATATACTGTGGCATAGACTGATCTTTCCAATGCCTGGAACATATTCAACAGTTTCCATTAGAGTACTATAAATAGCGGACTAGCCAATATGAAATTTTCACTCAGGATGGCATATAAAGTAAATCATGATAGATAAGTCAGTCATTATGTGGGATACCATAGAAAAAGTAATTGGATGCTTAAAAAAATGAAACAAGTCCTTGAAATGGCACACAAAGTAAGCCGCAAACCCCTTAATCAGCCAATTTTGACAAATTGCAGTACATGCAAATCCTATACACTACATTTGACTTGTCAGTTTTAGATCCAATGATCTTCCATTTTCAGTGCAAAATGGAAGAGAATTTAACTGAAATCCTCAATGAACAGAATTTAGCTTTGTAGGGAAAAGTCTAAACAGACAAACAAAACATTATTTGTTTCTTCAAAACTGCAGAAAAGTTGTTGGTTCCAAGCAAAGTATACAGCAAGCAATGGTATTCTTCACTTAGAATTCTATGGCAAAATATTTTCACAACTCCCTTTATTTTCAGTTTACATCCCCTTTACGATGCATATGCTGAAGTAGATTTTTGTTTGACATAGTTCCCATATTTGAAACAGAATTCAGGATTTCTTCTTGGAGAGTGAATGTTTTGAACCAGAAAGCCACTGGCTCCTGGTTTAAAACTAACTGATATACACGATACAGTATAAGTTAAAATACTCACGTCCGATAGAGATCGCTTGAGCGAAACTTGGCTATGTCAAAACTTGGTGTGTGGGGCATGTGTATGACGAATGCATTGGGTAGGACAATGAATTCATACCTAGCAAGAGACACACAATGATCAACTCAAAGTTTAGGTAACACCTCTATAAAAATAGTCTGACCTTGAAGAAGTTCATAAGAACCTATAACAAAGAATACATCATCAATTTTAGCTTTCGAGCTAGCCTGATTGCAACCATGGAACTAACTGCAGAAAGCCATGCAGATGTAGTCCCATTGCTGACTTTTTGTTGTGGCCATTTGACTGCAAAACGAAAGGTCATGTGACCCCACAGGAAACCCCCCGTGAAAACAAACCCTAACTACATGTATGTACTGCACTTTGTGCTGCAAATAATAAACATGATAGAGCAAATTACTTGAAAGTTTGCCACACCAAAGGTACAGCATAAACTGGTTTACAGAGCCTGAAAGTAAAAGGTAACACAGTGAGCTTCTGGAACCCTCATGCGGACCACCGATGCAGATTTTATCATGGGGCCATTCTATCATGTTCAATGACTTTTTTGAAGAGTGATTCGAAATTGAAACCATCTCGAGAAACACTCATTTCAGAATGTTACCATTATGTTCCTAAATTAATATTTTGGAAAAATCCCCTGGAGATGTGTAAAAAACAAATGTCATTAAAAACCTTACACTTCCGGCAATGTGGTTTCTACGTCTCCTTGTTCATGCACATTTGTTCACACTTCACGTACTTACGTGAAAATGAGACTGTACACTGCAAAGATTTACCTACCTGCAGTTGATGAGTTCTAGATTCAGTCGAGTTGCAAAGGTTAGATTAAACTTTAGAATACTTTGTAAATGCAGATTATTCCTTCAATTTTATTTCCTTATTTATTATTTTGATTTGTTCTGTTTTTAAGTTACCTTTTACTGAAACACTACCATAATATGTCATTCTTTATGTCACTGTTTATCTGTGTACAAGGATGCTGAATTGCACTTGTCTTAATGTATATTTGATTCTTGGAAGTGCAAGGTCAGTTTTTGGCAGAATATTTCTCTTTCAGGTCAGGTAATTTTAAGTTTCTAAAAATTAATATCATCGCAAATATTTTTTTCCTAAGCGATTTTTTTAAAAGAAGAAAACAAAGGAAAACAATTGAAAATTCGGAAATTTCTGCATATTATTTTTCCTATCCAAGGGTTCCGGAAGCACACCTTCAGAGGCAAACTTTCAAGCTTTCTTGCTTATCTCTCAATAAAGAAGAAACTTGTGGGTGACAACATGAAATCTCAAAAAAAAATATGATTTGTGAGCAAAAGTATGTGACATTAGAATGAAAAAAAGTGGGGAAATAGCCACAGAAAAAGTTGGAAATGCAGAGCAAGTTGATTTGGATTACGTATACACAGTAAGTGTAATGTGCAGGCCTATTGGACTTCACAACTCAGACACTTTCATTAGCTCAAAATTTGGACAACCCAAATTTGTATGCATTCCCTGAGGTTCAAGTTATTGAGATTTCATTGTATTGAAACATACTGGGCCTACGAGTACTCTTCAATCAGAAAAAGTAGAGGTTGTCAGAACTTGGGTGTGTCTCCACTTTCAGCTTTATCTTTGATTTTCCAAGCAGATTGCAAGTGAAATGTTCCAATCTATGGTTTTTTATCAGTCTGATGTCTCTGTGACAATAGTTGGGGCTGAACCTAGCAGGAAGGGTCTCAACCCAAGGGCTGAAGACTTTGACCCAAGGCAGAAACAATCCTTGAACACACCCTTGCTGTCCCTATGCAGCAGAACACTCACCCCTGTGCATCAACTTCCATAATCTGGGAGACTTTGTTCCAACCAAATCCCACAAATCTGAGATCATAGGTTGGGCACTCCATTTTGATGACTATGTAAGGTTCAAAATCAGGTTCCCACTGCACCTGTGGACAACAGTGAAATAATCAGTTTTTAAAAACTTTTTAAAACTTGAATATTCAAGTCATGTATCAACAAGTGTAGCTCAATGAGCTCATTTTTAAACTGCACAGTTGACTTTCTTTAAACACTGTCAACCACAAATAAGTCCCTAAAAGTGCCAGAGTTTTTTTGGCTAGTTGCAACAGGCAGAAGATTGACTGATGAAAATAAAACAACTGTCGGTGGAAACTGCAAGCTGAGGGCTTCATGCATTTGCAATAGATGCTCATGTTACTTTTAGCCACAGGTAAGTACATGTAGGTCATACCCAGCTAAATACTCTTCGGTAATGTTTTCTAGCTTCTTCCCCATGAGGCACAATAGATTCAGCAGAATATTGGCTGCTTACAGCAGCTTTCTGGTATTGCGAATTGTTCAAGTTAAAAAAAAAATACATGTGTATTTTATATGACCTCCAGTTCCATTCCAGCGTCAAAAAATGGCTGCATATGTTTGGACAAGACTCAATGATTCATTAGTGTCCATTCAAAAGGAGGACATCACATTACAAAAAAGAGGTTTTCCCACAGTTATGACTGAAAAGTTGTTACTTAACAGAGATTGCCTCTGAATTAATAATGTTTACACATCACTGGCCATGGTAGACTCATCTTGCATAAGATGGCCCTGGAACTTGGGTTCTAATCTTTGCAATTTGACTTTGTGTAATTACATGTACATGTATTTCCGACCACTGCCCACAACCTGGCTAATCTAGAGCTGGTTGTTAAGAAAGTTTAATAGCCTTGTGGTTTCAGAATAAGAATTTTGGGTGTGTTGCCACTTTGGGAAGAAAAACTGTTCAACTATTGAGTATCCAAACAGATCAGGTTGGGGGGTCAGTTTGCCTGTGTCTAACAATTTAAGAGAGTATGGTCATGTTTGTTTCACACAGATCCAGATCACGACCAGTGATCCTTTGAGAAAAGGGTTTGTGGGTACACCATGGAATCAATCTCTTTTGGGCGAGGTGTGGTTCTTAAAAGAACCGGTGAGTGTTAACTCGACGTTTCGGCCAGTGTGCTCTGGCAGTCCTCAGGAGAGTGCCAGACTGGAGTGGATAGCTGGTTATAAAGGTAATCCAGAAGCGGTGGAGCATGGAACAGGATTCACAGGTTGAGTGACTCGGTGTATGCCCTGTTGCGTGAAGGTGTAGGATCCTGGAATTGTTAGGAAACCTTGGGTTTGGGTATAGGGGACCCTACTACCCGGGAGTGGGTGTCTGCTTGGGTGCTAGTAGTGGGCGCCAGATGACGTTGAGCTTGAAACTGATGTCTTGGGGTACGGTGTTGTGCCGGAAAATCTTGATGGCTTCTCGGATTCTCCTTGGAAGCCAGTTCTGGATGGGGGCAATGAGTTCTGCTCTGTCCCATTTGATGCGGTGGTCCATGGAGAGTGCATGTTTGATGATGGCTGACTTGTCGTATTCTCCTCGTCGGCTGTGCAAGCAGTGTTCTTGGAGTCTTGTGGGGAGGTTCCTTCCGGTTTCCCCAATGTATACTTGGCCTGGTATGCTTCTTCGGTGGGAACATTGGTGAATAGCAACACCACATCAAAGCTCACCATGATGTCTGTTGGCTGGAGTGACAGGTTTCTCATGAGCTTCACGGACTAGGTGGAGTTGGAGATATGGTGTGTTGCCGACCAGGGGCTGGAGGATGCCAGTCAGGAGGCAGGCAGTCTCGTACGTCGGTGAGCCCCTTAAAACCACAATGGAGCGCAGGGGGATGCCCGGCTTGTGGACCTTGGGTTGACCAAAAATCTTGGACAGGTAGATGTCGACTGGCAGAGGCAACGGTACAGATCTGCTGGGATGGAGTCGGAGCGGTGGAGGGCGAGGAGGTGGCTGGCAATGCGTTTCTCGATGGCTTGAGTGGGGTCCTTGGGTAGGGGGCGGTAGGTGCCGGCTGTGAGGATGTCTTGTACTTTGTTGGAGTAAGCCACGCGGTCCATGACCACGGTGGCATTGCCCTTGTCAGCCATGAGGATGTGTATGGACTTGTCACTGCGGAGATCACGGAGGGCTTCAACTTTGGGTCTGGTGAGGTTGGGCTTGATCGGTTTGGCGTGTAGGAGTGCTTGATGGATCTTGACTCAATTGTTATCAGCTGTGGTCTTGTCAAGCTTCCGTATGGCAGATTCCGTGGCTTGGATGATGTCGGCTAGGGAGACGGCGCGTGGTGGGTTGGCGAAGTTTATGCCTGGGGACAGGACATCTGTCTCAGTGGTCAACAGGGTGTGTTGGCTGAGGTTCACAACAGTGTGTCGTTGGAAATCGAGATCCAGATCCGTGTTAAACAGACCCTAGGATTATCCTGCCTAACATGGATGTTGTAAGGTAACTTCTTTCAAGCACGGACTATTTACCCAGTGATGTGCAACCGCGAGCGGTTCCATGCATGTTACAGATTGTTATTACCACCACAGGTGCTCTCGACTTTTCTCGAGAAAACTGCGACACGCGTTGCAGCATGCAGCATGTACAGTGCAGCCGTGGTTCTGCCGAGACGATGCGCCAACGCGGTGCTTAATCTATTTGTTTAGACGAATAAATCTTCATTAATCAATTTCAAGCAGAAACGAAGTTTTAATGAGGCAAGATTCCCCAATTATGTGGTACACTTTTCTCAGAATGTATAGGATGAAATATCTTGAGCAGCATATTTTTAGAAAGGGTGTACCCTGACTTAAAATATTCCAAGAAAACAAAGTGGTAGACAGGAATACATATTTCATTATTAGAGATAATCCAATTTAATTTCTGCTTTGATATTGTGCCGGCCGTAACACGCATTGAACCAGCTCTGAGCTTAAGTTGCACATCCCTGGGTAAATGGTCCGTCCGTGTTTCAAGCATGCTTATCTGCTCCATGAGTAAGTAGTCCTCATCAGCAAAGTGAGTGAGGCTGCTATGTGATTGTTTTAATGAACATCTCTTGTTCACACACAGAGCTCCTACCTGGTAGGGAGTTGTGGCTGTCCGCCACCTAGCAAAGTTGGTGGGGGCGTGACCCTTCTGCCACACATGGTAACGGAATGTAAATAAGGTGCCCATGTCCAGCATGTGCAAGAGTTCTGCCTTGGATTTGGGGAAAGTCAGACGGTAGCGTAGTGTCTCAAAGGCTGGGACTACTAAAGCCTGTTGAACATTTGAAAGGTAAAAACCAACATTCCCCTTTAGTTAATTCAGTCACATTGTCAATTTAATTCTGCTGCACTAAAGTTTGAAGTAACCTTAAATGTAGCTAAGATGGTTTCAGGAATGTTCAGATGTTGTGAGCCAAACGATCAGTGATAATGATATTTTAGCATTTTTTAATTACAGACACTGTGCACCTTATACATGCTTTGATATTATTATTATTATATGCCATATAGAATTAGTATGTCCTGATATCTTGATTTCCACTTTTTATTTTGAAAGCAAAAGCAGTCAACTTCTTCCATATTCAATTACATGCATAACTGGTGAAATAGTTGTATTTCTCATCAACTCTAACCTTCCAAATCTTTTCAATCTGATTGGCGAGTTCAGCAGGAATTTTCAGGATTGTGGAAAAAGTTAAACTTTCTTGACAATTGTTATCATAAAGAATGCCCCATGTAGGTTCCTGAAAAGAGGTGGTCTTGGAGATTAAAAAAAGGTATAGAAAAAGTTGTGATTGGAGTTAAACACAAAGCTGACCTTCTTAGATGACTTCATGTCCATCATATCAATGGCTTTCCTCAGGTATGAATACAATCCATACATCGGCAGAAAGTCGATATCAGACAAGAAGACATACGGAGTGTTGGTCTGCTTCAAAGCAGTGTTGCGAAGGTAATTCACAGGGTAGAATTGCTACAGACAGATAATTAAACTTGATTACTGCTAAACATTATCTCCTTAAATGGCAGTAAAAGTAATAATACAAATGCTCATCAAAAAGAAGATAGATTGCAAAAAGGTGCATCTGAAGGATTCCATAAAAACAGTTCTATTGCATGCAACTTCATTCCTCAAAGTCATGTTGATATTTTAGCAGCGCAGTAGCCTAGGTACAATTGTTATCTGATCAAAACCATTTTTTGAGTCAGAGGCCTTTAATAGAATTTTTAACAATGCAAATCAATGGAAACAAAAACCAACAGTTTCACCAGCACAGTGGCCATTACATCATCACCAAAACTGAGTGACACATCAGAACAAGAAGTCCAGTTTTCTCTTTCTATTATGCAAACTAAAAACCAAATTAAAGTACAACACCACCATAACAAACACGCCTGGCTAGCTGGGTCCACAAAAAAGTTTGTTATAGTGGTTGCTGGGTAGAGTCAATTCTCAGTAATACAAACTTAGATACAACAAGATTCCAATTAAGATGTTTGGCCAGTCCCGACTAAAGTGTGTACATTTCAATAAGGAAAAAAATCTCAAATATGAGCTTGGGTGGTACAGGATTTATGTCAAGAGAAAACTTTTTTCAGTGCGCCTGAGTACAAGTATATTGTTATTTAGCATGAGCATTTTGAAAACAACTCGTCAATCGCTGCACCCATTCAATAAATACAATGTATGCTGTTGTACTCGGCAAAGTGATAATGCTCACTAATCCAGGACTGCAGTTTTGGGCAGTTTAGATTCCAAAAAACAAAAAAATATTCTTTATGGGGGATTTTGTGCTGCCCAATCCAAACAAAGATGACAGACAATGGGCACTTGCAATTTCCGGGCCATCAGAGGACCCAAATAAAAAACATCTGTTACCAACTCCCCACCAAAAGCAAAATACCCCTACTGTACATCACTTATTAATATAAATTTCATGTTTCAAAAGGGATAGGCCTTGCTGGGAAGATTTCTTGTAAAACGTGCATCAACACATAAAACAAACATACATATAACAAGAAAACACCTCTCCATAATTTCAAAATATGAATGCATGAAAATATGTTACAAATTATAGTTTCAAAACCTTATTTCACTCCCTTCTGGGAGCAAAAGCTAAACAATAGCTGTTAGGTACCAAAAGTTGTCTGAAGAAATTCCCAACAATCGTGACGTCATAAGACAGAGTCCTTTATCCGGCAACTGTTTACTGTTAGGTAACAACACGTTGACATGTATGTAATGCAGAAGCATTAGCATGTGCCATCATGTCAGACTCAAGCAATGATAATTCCAGCGTTGATGCTTTTTCAGCAATCAATTGTCATGTTGGTCTTATTCATTTGACAAAGAAAGCAGCAGCACTGAAGGAGCTGATGAGGCACAAGACATATTGCCTTATCAGTTCGAACCAGAATATACTCGGGAACAGATTTTGCAACTCGAGGCTGTTGGGTACGGGCATGGCGGCGACCCGGAGGATCGACAACAAAACACTGACTAATTTTGGATTTTGCCCTGCCCGACGTGTATTACAACACTGTATATTTACTGTTTGCCCCCACAGGCTTGTGAGAAAACCAACAAGCATACTTGTGTGGGACTCAAGCCCATGACCTCCTGCTTACTAGTGCAGACGGCTTTACCACTCGACTGACAAGCTTGCCGGTGTCGGCTGGCTAGTTAGAGTCAGATGTAGCAGCGGGTACTGCGAACCACTGTTTCCAAGGATGGAAGGATGGCAAGCACGGTGGTCCCCTGCACAAATCCATCCTCGGAAAAACACTTGCTGGTAATGATTTGTAACTGCACCATAATAAAAATTTGGCTTTCTGAAGAGACGTAATTGTCCTATCATTGGCTATTCAATAGCTGCTTTTGCTGATGTTTGTTTGATAAATCCTGTTTTAAGGTGAAACATGCACGTATTATCGTCGACAAACGGCAAAACCAGATGATGCGAAACAGGTTGATGTTGGGTTGGGATTTATCTTTAGGGCCTACTGCCTACTGGGAAAGCTACATTGCCTTCCTTGTCTTTCATCTGTTTTGCCATTTTGGTTGTTTTGTTGTGTGTTTCAGTGATTTTGGGGGTAGTTTTTTGTTCATGGTTATAGGCGAGCCTACTTTGTCAAAGTTGGTATTCCATTCCGTCAATTTTTTCACCGTGCACTGCGATTCACTTGCTTGAACCGATCAACTTTCTTGGCAGAACTATGCATTCTGGTCTGGAAAGTCTAGTTCGTCTTATGACGTCACATTTTTGCCAAGATTTGTCTGCTGCCCTCATTGACCCATTTCGATCAAATTTTGCACAGAGCCCAGGCAGAGACTGAAAAAAATGCCAAGTTTTGCTGATTTAATGACATAAAAGAGGGGTTAATCCAACTTTTTGCTTATAAAACCGTTGAAAATTATCATATAACGTCAATTTAACCCTACATGGCCCATCCCCTTTAAAATCTGTTACTGCCCTACCCATATACAGTGTAGGTCTCTTTGGAAGTGAAGTGTAAAAGTTCTAAATCTCTCTAAAACACATTACCTATGCCCTCTACTATCCACACAAAAATTCACCGGTTTCCTTCACTTTGTACAAGTAGAAAATTGCATTTCTGTCGTCGATCACCAATTAAGTTGCTAATGTCCTTTCTTGCGAATACTTTTTATTAAAGATAAGGTTCCAGAAAATATAAATAGTTTAGTAAGTCCCCTGACTTTTGTGTCAATGGGAGTCGACTGTATAGAGATTTTCAGTCTCTGATGCACAAGTTTCCAGCTCCAGACCATTCACTGAATAAGGATTTTAGGCCAAAAATTAGTAAAGTGCATAAAACATTTTTGAGTCAAGAGGCATGTTCTATATAATAGTGGCATTGTACTGTACTTAAATAAAGGTCTTAAGACTCATTTTGAGGGATCTGGTCAGAAATTTGGAAGAGCAAGGTTGTTTTTCAACAGTACATTAACATTCTCGCTCTGAGGTTGTTTCATTTATTGCACTCACATCTGGGCGAGGGGGCAACCCTCCCTTCACTTTGTACAGGGATTTTTATTCTCCTTATTTTTGGCCTTTTCTGCATAGTGTGGGAGATATTCCTAGCAAATAATCAGCTAAATTTCAGGAATATTTGGTGTAAAGGCTAAGAGTTTGGTCAATAATTCAGATTTTCCCCATAGATGATAACACTATTTTTGCCCCCTTGAGTCCCAAGTGTAAAATATGGATTAACCACTAACTGACCAATCCGAGAGAAGAACCAAGACTCAGTGATGTCACCCACAGAGGTTTCCGAAACCAAAAAATTGTGTTTATGAGGCAGACTTTAGTTTTCTTACCCCCTCTTTGTAGACTACATGATAGCCCACATTCTTGCGCTTCATCAATACATCAGAGCTAAGTGTGAAGCGTAGGAACTGCTGAGCCTCAGCATCAGACATGTACAGGGCCAAGCTGATGGGACCTGATAGATACAACGTTCACGTACATCAGATCAAGCAACAAAATATTACAACAGGCAGAGGGTTTTTACAGTGAAGTTTTCACACTCTACTCTTGCTGTGGAAGCAAGCATTTTGCAAAACCTCTTCACATTTCTGATTTTATGCAGACTAAGTACGAGAAACTGTTTTTGTCTCTGTCACAGCTGGAATTTCCGTCCTACATATTCTACAGAAGACACCCTTCACTGTTTACAGAGAAGCTCTTCCCTCCCTCTTGGACCTCAATAGGGGTGCCACTGATATAACAGAGCAGGCCGTTTTTTGGCCACTAATATTTCAGCAACCAATTTACCGTAACATTTTGCTATGATTTTACTGACATTTAATCAGTTCCTCTCTACTGAGGTTTCTCATGGACACAGACTGTTTGATTAACCCTTCCTAGAGCCACAAATATGAAAGTTGTGTAATTTTCCTCTGTAGTTTCAGTGATATGTTGGTCAAATGACTTCTGTTCAGACTATTACTCTTTGCTAATTTGTGCTTCAGTCCTTTGAAAGAAGTTACTAGAAATTAGGTGTTGATTTGTTAGTTTAGATTTTTGAAGTCTGTCTTTAATATATCGTGGTATAATCATAGTGTGTCATAATACATTCAGTTTTTTTAAATACTGCATGAAGTTGATACATGAATTAATCCTGACTGATGATGTCATAATAACGTCATCTTTTTTTTTAATTGATTTTTGTATATTTTAGTTTCCCATTAAACATTTCAAAATTCGAAACAGCTCTGCGGTTGTTGCTGTGACAACCACTACCTCTAGTTATCTTTTATTTTTTTAAATTGTTGAAAAAAATTTTCAGGCTTGCTCCGAAACATGAGGGCCAGCTGGGGATCTGTGAGCAGAACTATTTTAGAGGCCATATATTGTAAACTAATGAAAACAGATGTGCATAGCAATTTTGCATGACCATGAAAAATGAGGCTGTGATGTGTTCACCTGTAACATCTCAATCAACATACACGTAGGCCAGTACACCAGTGCATCTTCACACGTGCAGCTTTGACTTTGCCTATGCTTGCATGACTTTGAAAATGTGCATTTCCAGAAAATAGGGTAAATATATGTGTCTACATCATAAAATTCTTCCTCTAGCTCAGAGCAGAATACAATAGCTGAAATTGTTCTCTACCTTCCAATGGTCTTTGTTTAAAAGTTTATAAAGTAGTAACACAGATGAATAAATACCTAGGACAGTTTTTTTGTTCCTATTGGTCAAAACAGCCACCTGACAGTATATTAACATTTGATAATGCCCGCTGAGAAGTGATAATGCCCCCTGCATAAATCACATGCTTGCACATGGATATGAAACAGCTTAGTAGAGTCTAATTGGTCAATAGTCTGTGTGCACACAACAGCCACATGATCACCAAGTTCATTTAAGGAGATTCTATTGGACAAGTTTGAAAAGGAATGTACCATAAAATGAATGGGTTGTTTGAGAAAATGAAAGTAAAATTCTAGAACAAACTCACTGGAAATCTATCACATGTTGACTTTTTTTGACTTCCTGCACAAAAAAGCATTTATGAATGGGAATAAATATGTGCTTGGCCGGTGGAACAATTGTATATGACCGGCCCATCAGGAGACTGAACGCTGATAATGGCCTCGTCTGCGGCTCGTGCATTAGTCGCGTCCATTCTCCTGAGCCGGTCTTACATGCATGTTTAAGACCAGATAATTGCACGTATTTATTCCATTAATAGAAAACTTGAACTAATGCATTTTAAAGTAAAAACGAAGAATTCTGTCAGATATTCCTGGCAAAAAATTAACCCCAATTGATGAGACTTTAGATACACAAAGGATTAAACCGATAGCATCTTAATCTTTGGATAAACAATGCAAACGAACAGGCAGGCTAAAAAGGCGGTACTTTTTCTGAGTTAGAGCCTACCAACTCAGAAACTTTCCAGTGGGACGTGGAGAGCGTGGTCTTTAACCATAGCAACCATCAAAAGCATTTTCGTAGACCAAAATTCAAATTAAAATGTGAACAAAAAGTCCAAATGAAAAATGTACTTTGAGACTTTTGCATGACTTTCCACAGAGCACGGCATCCTCTTACTATGCTCTTTTGAAAGGCACACAAAATTCTGAAAAGAACTTGGTTAAGATTTACAGAGAGTTTGTTTTGTTGGTCCCAGTCTTGATAACTTTGCTGAAACCCAAACAACTGTATTCCACTGTGTTTCAACACTGTTTAAGGAAGTTACCTAATTAATTCCTGTGACATTTTTATTCAACTTCCCACAAAAGAGACTGTTTTAAGTGCTCAAGTACTGATTGAACAAATTCTTAAAATACTGACAGAATGTCAAAGAGAACACCTCACCATCCCAGTGTTTACAGATTGATTCCAACATCTGCAGCCTGTCCATGGATAGCTGGGCAACAAGTGTAACATCATTACCATCTGGTTTCTGGGCACACAAAATGCAAATTTACAAAATCAGCATGGTCCTAACAAGGGTCACTGATGGAAATAATATACATGTACATATATGTATGTGCAGATCTATCCAGTTGCTTCATCCCATGAAACACTGAAGGGTCTTCACATATTCCAACCAATCTGCCCTATGAATGGCAACAGCATATGCATAAAAACCTCCAAGGCAAGGTACCACTGCCTCCTCATGGTCATGTTACATGCACATACTGTGCCTAGTGGTTATCTTCATTTTCCTGGGTCATTAGAACACTGAACAATGATAGAGGTGCATTTGACTGGTAATGGTAACTGTGTATATATTGATGCAAGGAAATACTGCATATTTACCGGTGTATACTGGTAGTCCAGGTAGTACAAGTGTGTTCTATGAGTGAGAATTTTCTCTCTTCGAAACTCGTAGCACTGGTCATCTTCATCTAATTTACTAAACTGTAAAGTGATATTAATAAGAAAAGGAGGTCATAAAGAATTTTTAAAAGTAATTATCAATGGTAGTTAGAAGTAAGTCATGCATGTAAAAACTGTAATGAAATACCAGCACTTCTAATCAAAATGCTGAACAGCGAAACTGGCAAGAGTGAAATTTGACTGTGCAAACCACTCAAACATCATGCTAATGCTGTAATAATTGAACTTTGGTATTCTCTGAATTCACCACAATCTTTGCTCTGGAGGTGCTAGTCAAAACCTGCAAACACATGACCCGGGATCTTTCCACAATGTTTCAAACTCCTCCACCACAGCTACTGTGGGCCTAAGCCCTCATGTCCAATCCTTTTATTTTCTTCAATCTTTACACTGTATTTGCAACCAGATTAGTGACCAGAAAATGAATAAACATAATACACAATATGAAGTGCGTTCCATGTCTTGTATTATTATGTTAATTATTTATTTTAGAGCCATGATGTGTATCTCTCTGTTGTTAAAGGTTGAGTGATTTTTTTGACGTTTTGGAACAAGTGTGTGTGAGGGGTTTGATTGGCCTGTAGACAGCTGATGTGTGGGGATGAAAGGAAAAAGCAAGCTAAGAGGGAGAAGGCAAACATCGGTAGCGAGCACACCACAATTTTCAAAATTCTCTGAGAAATGCTTGAGCCCGTGAGTTTTCCAGGCAAAGAACTGGCCCTGCACACATAAGTTGAACTATTATTATTAATTTTGTGTAAATACTGAATTTGATACATGTATTAGATTTTGAAGTGAATTTCCATAACTTTGTATTTGTCATGATGAAAAGATGCCTGATTTTGACATATGAAGAATGATTATGGTCTAGAAATACAAGATTCTTGCTTTTAACCCCTTCACGGCGGGATTATTTTGACCGCGACTGCTGGGCTGTGGTATGCCCTGAATGGAGGGCTTTGTCCAGCAGCAGGCCCCATTGAACCAGCAACTGCATGGTGAATAGACTGTGCGTGTGGTATGCACTAATCCTCACACAATGGTGCGGTAGTAGCAGTCCTCCTAGCGAAGGGGTTAAAGAGATCAGAATAATTTGCGTTTCACTGATAAAGGAATTGACGTTTGTTTTTAACTTGTGCGGAAGAAGTTTAATTTGATATTTTGCTCAGATTTCCTAAACTTGACTTCGTAGCCACGTTATAGTTAAAGAAATGCTTAACCACTTCCTGCCGGGGCAGTTATTAATGTTGATGATGCTGGGGCGGGATATTTATTTTTGTTTTTCTGTTTTCAAAATTCTTTAAACTGGCTCATCGCTGCGGTGGTGAAGTGCTTTTGTCCCAGGTGGTAATCCGCTCGCTCTAAATGCCCAAAACCGTGGTATACTGTTTCAAAACAAGGCTGGATTATCTCCACTTTTGAGAGTGAAAAAATGACGGTAATGCCCAGCAGCCTGGTCTTTTGTTCCGAGTCCAGTATTTTGTTACAAGGCCCTGTTCCCTTTGTCCGAGTTTGGAGACCCCAGCCATGCATATAAAGCATACATGTACGTGTCCGGATCCGGAATCCCCAGCGGGAAGTGGTTAACACTGAAATTTTCAGATGGCTTTTAAATGGGACATAAGATGTCAATGAGCCACTGACGGGTGCCATTGAGGATACCGCTGACTGGCAGTGAGTCCACCACTGGGCCAGCTCCTCTAGTGACATCAATCACAAACGACGAAGTTCGCTGTGATTTGATGCATTTGAGGAGGGAGTTCATTTTAACTTTGCTTAACTATTTAGACTTATTATTTTTTGCTCGTTTTTTTTTAATTGAATTTAAATTTATTAAAATTTGTTGACCTATTGTACTAGTCATTTGGATTTTTTGGCTCTCCAACTTAACTTTGGATTGGTCATGGCAGCAGACGTCCTGGTGTTTTCTTTTTTCTTTTTTTTTATAAAGTACTGCGCAGCTAACCAAGCGCGTGTGACAGTGGGTGGAGTCTTCTGGAGAATACCTACCCAAACAGTCACTACATATGCAAATTTCCCATGCACCTATAGTTTTTCTCTAAAAAGACTTGATCATCCGTGGTGCCCCCTGACCTCCCACTATGCTTTGCAGTTACTCTGCCATGTTTGTCCTTCTTTTCGAAAGCGATTAAAGATGTCCGAGCTGGGGCAGGGAGGACTGTTTGGGTAGGTGTTCTCTAGTAGACTCCACCCACTGTCACGCGCGCTTGCTTAGCTGCACAGTACTTTATAAAAAAAAAAGAAAAAAGAAAACACTACACCACACTAGCTGTGTGGGAGGACTCTACCTACCCAAACAATCACTACACATGTAGAGTGGCACCAGTCTATGTGGGGGGGTTGGCTACAAAATATGTAATGTCGTAAAAGGATAAATGCCCACCTAACAAGGTCAGATATGTGCATCAATAATGATGACAAACCTGTATGATAAGGGAGGTCGGGAACTTAACTCCCTCTAATATTGTCTTCAGGATGCATTGCTATCTGTCCTTGCTGCAGGAGTCTGTGCAGCGGACCGTACGATCATCCTGCCATGTAGAGAGTCACTTTGCAGGATGCCCCTCAGTAGCAAGAGGTAAAGGTAGAGAGAGAGTTTTTAACATGCAGCCTTGCAGAAGTCTACAGTAGAAAGCCCTTGAAATTAAGGCCCAGATGTACATGTAGACACCTGCTCTTACATCATGGGCCCAACGATGTTGCATTGACTATGTTCCTCAGTGCATGATGACCCATCTGGCTGGGTGAATGTGAAGGCCAACAACGTCCGGCGGGTGATGGGGTCTCTTGCTGGTGGGCGATGGAGCCTTGTGGTAGTGAAGAATCATTGGGTGCCTGTCCCTGTCCAGTGCTTTGCTTTACTAATTCAGTATCTGGACTGGGCACCAGAGTTTGTACATAATGTCTCCAGTGTGTGAGGCAATCGAGAGTACAAATATATCTGACGGCTCAAATGATGAGGTGACACTTTTTTGTCAAAGAGCTGATAGACAGGATGAGGCTGAAATTATGCAGCCACCAGCAAGAGTGAGCTTTGGCAAACAGAGTGGACTTGCAGTATACAGTGTCCTATGGAGGCACCCACAGCCAGGAGGAAGGCTGGGTTGGTGCAGGCACACCATAGGGAGATGTCAATGAGGGGCTCAAACTAAGGGGGGCAATAAGCAAGTGGAGGGCTTTTGCTTAGGTCCCCAGACATGAGCAGCTGCTTGGTATGAAGATGGTCATTGGACATACCACACAGGAGATGACGAAGGGCCATATGATCAGAGATGGGACTTGTTTCCAAACCAATTGTATATAGAGGCCATGGATGATCTGTAGAAGCAGACCATAGAAACCTCTCCACAGTGGAAAAGGTAGATGAGGAAATCCGATGACAAACAGATGACAAACAGATCAGATGACAAACAGAGAAGTGCTGTACCCATGTGGACATGGCTGCAGCATCGTCAGAAAATTCTGCAGAGCAGAAGGATCGTTGGACGATATCCAATACTGTATAATACTGCAAGATCCCTCACTTGGGCTGCTGGGAGGAGATCCAGTCTGATCAGGATATACAGCTAGTGTACCAACAGTCTGTTCTGTCCGGGGAACCAAGGCTGAAGCTGCCAGAGCGGGGCGATTTCCGGTAGCGTTTGTGCTGTATCTCAGGGAGGACCAGAGGGATCAGAGAGGAAGAGGGAAAGCATACGCTAGTAAGGAGGCCTGATTGATCTGCAGATAAAGCAATCCTGGCCTATGTCTACAAATATGGTGCTCTGGTGGAAAACACCAAGAGCAAGGTCTTGTCCGCTGATGAGAAGAACTCAATGTGAGTACATAAGGAAGTGTTCTGACTATGCCAAGGAGCAGAGTCCAGTGGGTTGTTGTGAGATCACAACCACTATCATATTATCCGGTCTTGCGATATGTTGATCGCATGGTCTTTTATCCATTATAAGGTTCTCATGTCAGGATGCCAAACTGGGAAAAAAAGAAAATGTGTGTCAACTTGATGGCGGGGATTAGCCATTGCCATTGAGTTGTCTGGGCTGACCAGGGTGTTCTCCCTGTGATGCATATGAGGAGAAAATGTGGGGTGTGGAAAATCACTTGAAGTTCCTGCAGTGGGTACAGAAGTGATTTTACTGAGAGTAGGCATTCCAGTTCCCGGAAACCCCAAGTAAGGGAAGGGAGCTAGCTTCATTCAAGCGAGGATGTGGTCCTTTATCAGCATGTTGGATTTAGGCCATGAGACTGAATTCGGCGTTTAAGTGATCTTCCTTTAGCTACCATAACAGATGTGTGAAAGTGTCCTCTGATTAGAGGACCAGAAGTTCAATGGTCAAGGATGGTATAGGAAAGCAGGCGCAGTTGCAGAAGAGACTCAAATGAAGCCTGGACCAAAGTCCACCCTGTTGGCCGTTAGTCCAAGGAGGTGGAACCAGGCAAAGACTGAAGGCAATTGAGAGGACTAAAGTGAGATGGGTCCTTCTGTAGAATGGAAACTTATCTGGCCATTGGGGTGATTCTGCATTCGATCATCGCCCAAATGTTAGTTGGGAGTGGGGATGGTGCCAGCGTCTATCTTTTTTGGTTGATGAGGAAGCTGAGTGGGGAAGTGAGGTCGCAAATAAGGTGGGTTGACTCTACGGCCTCTGGACTGTCCGACAATCAGCCAGTCCCCTAAGTACTGGGGGATCATAATGTGCAACTGTCGTAGATAGGCGGTGTCGGTCTTCATAACATGGTGAAACTCTGGGCAAAGTAAACAGACCAGATGGAAGAGCTTGGGGTTTGTATGTCTTCCCTTTGTTCATGAATTGGGAAACCTGTGGATACGTTCATGTGGAATTTCTTGGTGTGGATGAAGCTATTCAGTGGTTTCAGATTGATGATGAGATGCCCTTTGTCTCATTCCTATTTAGGTGCAAAGAAGAACCTTAAAAAAGAGATTGACGTTTGCTTGGCTGGATTGAACTTGAAGGATGGTGTACTTTACAGTAGGGATTTCATCTCTGACCTCAAAACGAAGCATTGGTCTTTTCATGGGACTGGAGTTTGATCCGAGGACTGGTCCAATGCAATCTCTAGCCAGGACTCTGCAAAAAGATGTAAACAGCCACCAGCAGGCTCAGGATCACCAATCACAGGTGGTGAAGCAATGTTGTCATTGGCAACACCCCCAGAATACACGGGAAGTGTGTAATGAATATGCTTGCCCCTGGTGAGCTTCATTCATCTAAGTGGTGCAAGTTGAAGCCTAGCAACAAGTAGGCTAACTCTAATAAGGCAAGAGTTTGGGTCAGCAAATATAGCACAGCTGATGTTGTTGTTTAGCCAGAGGCAGTGTTTAACAGAACGACAATACTTCCTGATAGCATAGATCTGTTCTGCCTCGGTCTCCAGAGTGTCCAGAACTTACCAGCAGAGCAGTCCTTTCCTTAGAGTGGGAATGTCTGGAGGTGAGCCCTCACACTATTCTAGAAAACGTGTATAGTATCCAGGTCATCAGATCCCAAGGTTGAAGTTGCCAGGAAGGAAATTGAAGTGAATTGTTTAAATACATGGATAAGCCCTTCATCAAGGCTGCAAAGGGCTATGGCTGAAAACTCTTAGGACACTCCTCATTTGAACAGGCCAGGTACTTTTGATAGCAGCAGAGACACAGTAAATTGTAGCCCAAAATGGGTTTAAATAATGAAGCCCTTGTCTCGGTTGATTGAGTGGAAGAATGATTTCCCAAGACAGCAGAGGTTTTTTTTAGCACGTATTTCCCAGTACTGACGACAGAAGTTTTCTGCCGAGCAGATAGACCATGATACTTTCTGTTTTAGAGTTCACACTACACCGTGGTATACTGGGCTTAGGAACATAAACTTATATACATGTAAACTTTTATACCGTAATGTATTCGATGGGGCTCCAAGAAGACAGGGCTCCATCACCAGAAATAACTGAAGGGAACAGGGATAATATTTCCTGCTCAACTTAATGCATCAGTTCAGTGGGCCTAGGCAACTTCCACTATCCAATTTGTCCACTGGCCCATGACTACTGGCATTAAAGGAAAGAATACCACTAGCACCAATATTCCCTTCCTTGTTTCAGTCCCGCAAGTGCAACCAAAGAAGCAGACCCAATTATTAAGAATTTATTAGGGAATTCCTGCTTGCGGCTAAGGCCTATATGCCCGTTACAGCTGCAAGGAAACAACGCCCTCTCAAGTGGCTGGGCCTTGTCCTCGTCCGGCCAATGTAAAATGAATCCCCCATTCAAATGGCTACGCCTTATCCACATATGTGCGCCTAAAGTACGGTGCATCCACACAAAAAACATTGTCTCAGACAGTTAGGTTTTGTGGATTTAATGAGCTGCTAAATGTGTGAATTGCCCAACTCAAGCAGCAAGGCCTATAATAATGCTGCAGGGTTGGCCACGTCTCATAACATTAACAGTATGTGCCTACAGAATGCACACACAGAAATACTTGAGAAAACGTCACCAAAATATGAGAACCTATCACTCTTAGAAAGTTAGAACCACAGATAGTATTAATTTATTTAGAAAGAAGCAAAGGATGATCAGGTCAACACAGAACCAAAAACGGAACTCGAAAACTCCAAGATGCCTAGCAAGACACTTCTGACAAATTACGGTGCTGAGAAAAGAAGGGATGAACATGGCAGCGTGACCGCAGTGCATAGTGGGAGGTCAGGGGCACCACGGATGATCAAGTCTTTTCAGCAAATAACTATAGGTGCATGGGAACTTTGCATATGTAGTGGCTAGGTAGAGTGCCACAGACCTGGGATTTTATAACTAACGTCTCAAATAGGATGTAGCATGTTGTTATGAGTCATCAACAAAACAAATATACATGTGTGCAACATTTTACACTACTTAAACCCATACAGTCGTGTAAGTTTTATTCCTAATACACAGAAAAGAAGAATCACTTAATGATACATGTACATGTAGTTGCATCCATGCTGATGGTACATGAAGATGTGTCTTACCAAGTATTCTGCAGTTCTTTTCTACATAATACTTCACTTTAAAATCTGTATCTACAATCTGTTAGCTTTCAGCACAAAGTGAATATACTCCTTTCTCTTTTGACTTCATTGTCTTCATTTTTAACTATTTCCTTTTTTGCCTCTTCCTTCAAGAGTTTCCCACCCTAAGTGGCCTTCGTGCCTATTGAGGGGCAACTTCCATAATAAAAAAGACTTATACATGTAGATGTACTTCTCAACATCCCACCTTTTCTTCAAGGGAAACATTCCCTTTTCCCTCTGCGCAGCCAAACAGTTCCCTCCTCAGCAAGTTGCCGTCATACTCCAGGAAGGTCAGGTACAGGTTACGGAAAAACTCCACATGCTTGTTCTTGACGCGCAGCTTCTTGGGGGAGTTCCAGTGGATGACCTTCAGATCAGTGACCTCCGCATAGCACAGCTTTTGTGTAAGAGGAAATTCAAAAAGCCATACTCAACAAGGTGCCAATTCTGTCAAAGAAACTACATGTATTAGTTAGCGTAGGTGGAGCCAGGGGGGTCCTGGGGGTCTGGACCCCCCTTTCATAAGAGGACTCTTTTTTTAAACTCGGGATCGACAACAAACATAGCATTTTGTTGATGTTTTCAAATGTTTTGGATGAGGGACCTGACTTAAAGCCGTACGTGCTGGAATATTACCATGGTTTTTGGAAAATGGGTATTGGGTTTCACCTCGATTCTCACGTTGTAAAATGTTCCTGCAGCTTATGGGCAGCTTACACGGCCGGATGGCCACACTTGCAATCAGCGAACGTCAATAGGCCTAAGTTCCCCCCCCCCCGATCGAATGCTCTAACCCGCCTGAGGTAAAGTTAGTTCCAGCATATGTTGGCGCAACTTGGACTCCTCAAATTTGGTGGATTATTGTACGTTATGCCAAACATAATGATCTGCCCCCACAGATGAGCTGCGATGATGCGCAAAACAACGTGTGGACAAAACTGGCCTTTACCTCTGGGCACATCTTATTCAATTGGACCTGATACGTAAACTCCCTGATGTCCTTTGAGCATGCAACGAGGCTGGAGGAACATGCACATTAATTTTTAGTGAATAGACTAAAAATAGCATTGAAGGATTATTTTTTTTATCGTCTTTGAAATTATTTTCAACTTACACAATGAATAAAATACCACGCAAAATAAGTAGCATTTATGTCTGCATATGGATGAGATTAGTCTCGCAGACGTAACTCTATCATATTTACTGCCGAATGCATTATTTCTAAACCACACTTTCTGCCATAAAGCCTTTTTTGCCATGCCCTTGTTGCTGCCTAGACTGTTTTCAAGGCGCGTATACCGTATTTGCAAAGAGAATTTTGGTTTTAAAGGCAAGCCCTTACAGTAGTAACTTTTTCCGACTTACACAAAGACTATTTTTAAACAACTCAACTTGCACACTTGACCATTAGCTTTGCGTCAACTTCCTCTGTGTTTAGAACTCCATGCAGTGACAATGTATCATACGTTGACTTTGACACTGAAGTTTGTCAAAATAGATCTAAAGACTAATAAAGTAGCACTACTCGTTCGCGCGTTGCCGACACTTTTGGATTGCCTAATCTCACGTGATGCGGACTTTATTGTGGGTTACATTAAAGTTTTGCCTGTACATTATTTATAGGCTTATATCATTTAAAACCATCTTGAATGAGGGTAACCCTTCCAGTGAAATATGATCATTTGGGGCCCTTAAACAGTGAACATACATCAAAACAAAGATAAATACAATGCAGGATCTGGTACAAGATAAGTAGGGAAAAGAGTAACAGGAAGAATTTTAAAAATGCCTCCTTTTGAGTATATTGAAATGCATATGTCTCTGAAATCTCTAAAGGCCATTTCTGGTGATTGAATACATTGTATTTTTATTTTTTGGTGGCTATTGTCAAAGTATTTGAAATTGTTCCCTGCCTCTATTATTATTTGCAGCCGGATACCATTTTCCTCAGTCCGGTATCAAATTGATCCTTTTTACAACCCCACATGTTTTGTTCAGTCTAAAAGGTCACCTTGTGTGCCCGGTAGAAGGACGTAAGCACAAAGGCCCTTCTGCCGGGAAGCATGATCACTGTAAAAAACTTTTCCTGGCAAAAGGATGAAAGTGTGCAACTATTGTATTTTAATGAAATATGAAAATTTCTTGGCAAAAAGTTCAAAAAAGCCGAAGTCCTTTAATAAGTTGCTTTTTGTATAGCCCAGGTTGATTTTGTAGTAAATTATATCCGTTTTTACTAAATAAAGAGAGTTTGTTTCTTACCCCCTTTTTGCCAGGAACATTTTTTCTGCTGTGATCATGCTTCCCAGCGAAAGGGTGTAAGTGCACTTACGCCCTTCTGCTTGGTACCCGACAATCTATAATTTTCAGGTTAAGGCAAAGGAGTACATGGCAACCTGAAATTCATGCTTTTTGGAACAAAATATGTGCCTTTAGTTGGACACCCCTTTTGAAAAATCCTGGATCCGCCCCTGGTTAGAATAGCAGAGATCAGTGAATTGATTACAGACAGAACAGATCATTTCAAACTTTGTTAAAGTCAACCAACAAAATTATTGCAAAAAATCCTACTTGCTCAAAATATTGTAATGGCATTACACTTCCTTATAAGTTACAAGTACAAATCCATTTCCAAAGATGTGACGTGAGGTATTTTGGAAACTAATCCATGAATACTGCCCCATCAGTTGCTCAAATCATGAATGGCTGCTACAAATTTATGGGCAAGATTTATACCAAGCACTTCCTAAACTCCTGTGACCTCAGTCACCTTTGTAGAACTGGATGATTAAGAATCACAAATCCAAATGCTGATTTAGCGGTTCGTTATGAGGGTGCACGTTAATCACGAAGGAGTGGAGCAACACTGGACTGAGGAGAAAGTATCACTAGATTGAGGAGCATGATTGGAGGGAGTGGAGCAACACTAGACTGAGGAGAAAGTATCACTAGATTGAGGAGCATGATTAGAGGGAGTGGAGCATCACTAGACTGAGAAGAAAGTATCACTAGATTGAGGAGCATGATTAGAGGGAGTGGAGCATCATTAGACTGAGGAGAAAGTATCACTAGATTGAGGAGCATGATTAGAGGGAGTGGAGCATCACTAGACTGAGAAGAAAGTATCACTAGATTGAGGAGCATGATTGGAGGGAGTGGAGCATCACTAGACTGAGAAGAAAGTATCACTAGATTGAGGAGCATGATTAGAGGGAGTGGAGCATCACTAGACTGAGGAGAAAGTATCACTAGATTGAGGAGCATGATTGGAGGGAGTGGAGCATCACTAGACTGAGGAGAAAGTATCACTAGATTGAGGAGCATGATTAGAGGGAGTGGAGCAACACTAGACTGAGGAGAAAGTATCACTAGATTGAGGAGCATGATTGGAGGGAGTGGAGCAACACTAGACTGAGGAGAAAGTATCACTAGATTGAGGAGCATGATTGGAGGGAGTGGAGCATCTCTAGACTGAGGCGAAAGTATCACTAGATTGAGGAGCATGATTGGCGGGAGTGGAGCATCGCTAGACTGAGGCGAAAGTATCACTAGATTGAGGAGCATGATTGGAGGGAGTGGAGCAACACTAGACTGAGGAGAAAGTATCACTAAATTGAGGAGCATAATTGGAGGGAGTGGAGCATCACTAGACTGAAGAGAAAGTATCACTAGATTGAGGAGCATGATTAGAGGGAGTGGAGCATCACTAGACTGAAGAGAAAGTATCACTAGATTGAGGAGCATGATTGGAGGGAGTGGAGCATCGCTAGACTGAGGCGAAAGTATCACTAGATTGAGGAGCATGATTGGAGGGAGTGGAGCATCACTAGATTGAGGAGAAAGTATCACTAGATTGAGGAGCATGATTGGAGGGAGTGGAGCATCACTAGACCGAGGAGAAAGTATCACTAGATTGAGGAGCATGATTGGAGGGAGTGGAGCATCACTAGACTGAGGAGAAAGTATCACTAGATTGAGGAGCATGATTGGAGGGAGTGGAGCATCACTAGACTGAGGAGAAAGTATCACTAGATTGAGGAGCATGATTGGCGGGAGTGGAGCATCATTAGACTGAGGAGAAAGTATCACTAGATTGAGGAGCATGATTGGAGGGAGTGGAGCAACACTAGACTGAGGAGAAAGTATCACTAGATTGAGGAGCATAATTGGAGGGAGTGGAGCATCACTAGACTGAGAAGAAAGTATCACTAGATTGAGGAGCATGATTGGAGGGAGTGGAGCATCACTAGACTGAGGAGAAAGTATCACTAGATTGAGGAGCATGATTGGAGGGAGTGGAGCATCACTAGACTGAGGAGAAAGTATCACTAGATTGAGGAGCATGATTGGAGGGAGTGGAGCATCACTAGACTGAGAAGAAAGTATCACTAGATTGAGGAGCATGATTGGCGGGAGTGGAGCAACACTAGACTGAGGAGAAAGTATCACTAGATTGAGGAGCATGATTGGAGGGAGTGGAGCATCACTAGACTGAGGAGAAAGTATCACTAGATTGAGGAGCATGATTGGAGGGAGTGGAGCATCATTAGACTGAGGAGAAAGTATCACTAGATTGAGGAGCATGATTAGAGGGAGTGGAGCATCACTAGACTGAGAAGAAAGTATCACTAGATTGAGGAGCATGATTGGAGGGAGTGGAGCAACACTAGACTGAGGAGAAAGTATCACTAGATTGAGGAGCATGATTGGAGGGAGTGGAGCATCACTAGACTGAGAAGAAAGTATCACTAGATTGAGGAGCATGATTGGAGGGAGTGGAGCAACACTAGACCGAGGAGAAAGTATCACTAGATTGAGGAGCATGATTGGAGGGAGTGGAGCATCACTAGGCTGAGGAGAAAGTATCACTAAATTGAGGAGCATGATTGGAGGGAGTGGAGCATCGCTAGATTGACGACCATGCTCAGAATGAGAAGTGGAGGACAACTGTACTGAAGAGGAACATGATTAGAACAAGAAGTAAAGTAACACAAGACAGAAGATAAACATTCTTAGAATGAGAAGTGGAGCTACACTATAAAGTTTTACCCTGGAACAGATGTTGCATTCAGGCAAAGGGTGTGTACACATAGCAGAAGATCCAGATTGAGTAATACCAATACATTGACAATACCGATGCTACATGTACATGTATCTCAATGCCCTAAATTCAATGTTGACCTACAATGCCTAATTTCAAGTTCTGTTATTCCTTTCTAACAAAAGCCAGGTTTGAAACACTAATTTTCAGATGCTTTAATCATTTTAATCATGGACGCAAGGGGAATAGAAATAGACACATGGCAATTTTACCCACTAGAGTATTTCTACTGACACAAAACGCACAGAAGAACGGTTGAACATGAAGTTGACTCTTACCTTTGATGAACTAATGAAAAAAAAGGAAATGGATAAGATGGACTTTGCAATATACATGTATGGGTTGGGCTTGGAACAAGACGTTAATAGCACAGACTAGATAACTATGTTATTCATTTACATACCTCACTGCGAGTGTGGTCACTCAACTGAAGGTTCCATGCACAGGGCAAGTGGTGCACAATGTAAGGATGTTGCTTGATGACTGCATTAATGATATCCTGAAATGTAAGTAAAACAGAAAATTTTATTCTTATACAAAATTACACATTATTTAACAACCTTACACTGCATATATGAAGAAAACACCAGCAAAATAATGGAATCGAATTATATGTCTGAAGAAGTTCTTGCCAAGTTTGAGTTGTTTTCCTGAATAGTGTGCAAATACTTATGTACCTGATCAGCAAGTGACACTGATAGAAGACTCATGAGTTCCTTCTCAGCTGTCAGTCGCCACATCTGCATCCAGTTCAACTCCCTTAGTTTGTAGAGGTCAAAGAGCATCACCCCTGTGTTAAAACCCCGCCCCTGGAAGAGAAATAATAATTCACTTGCGACCAGATGCATTTTAAGTCCGAAATTTACAAGATATCTCATCAACGTTTCAAATAAGTCCACAACTAATCAATAACTCTTGCGTCAAAGCTTCAATAACAATTCTGCATGAGAGACGCTGATCAGCTCATCATCTCATCATCTTTTTGAAGCCTCAAAAATTACAGAATGAAAGCAATGTTGCTAAAAGACGCAATCACAATTGTCTACACACTAGACAAGTCTATACACTACTTCACAACTTCATTAATGTTTTAAATTGAGCAACTTTAAGAGACAGCAGGATTGTATTTTGGCAAATTAATGTTTAGCCTCAGACTGCTGGATGTGAGTCTCCTATTGATCTCTATATTTGGAACCCATTTAGCTGTTGTTTGGTGAAGTGCAGTTCTTGGCCCATGGACTTTGTAGAACCTACTGGTACAGCTTCTGTTTGGTGAGAGATTTATTGGCATGGTGTTTTCATCGCCTCGACCTTGGAACACATGGACGCCCAAGCACTTTCTGGCAGACTGACCATCTGCAAGCACTGCTGGAAAGAAGAGAAAGAAGACTACATCGGTGACACCTCCTGCTGTCTCAGCAGCAGCCAGTGGGGCCACCACTGCCCGGCTGACAGATCTGAAAGGCAGCAGTGCATACACACAGATGACTAATGTCTCCCAGATGGCTGATGGCTACCATGCAGCCCTAGCAGCCTCAACATTTACATTGACAGTGGACGGCGCAGGTCGAGCATTTGGACCCGAACTGGACATTTGGTCAATCCATCTCTTGCACTGTTCCTTCAGTTGGAGCATCTGCAGGAGCGGGGGTCATATCCAGTTAATGGTACTCCCTACGATTCAGCTACTGCAATCATAGCAAAGGCAGATGTGGTCTTCCAAATTTGTCACTGGTTCTGGATGTAGAAAAGCCAGTTGTGCGTAAACTGGGTACAATGCGGTGCAAAATCAAGACGCTAGACATGTGGCAGTCTGCCTTTCATACCTTCATGCTTCAAGCTGCTTAAATATGCCGAAATAGTTAGACTAGCCTCTCTCCAATTTCTTGGCTTTGCCTGGCATATGTATGATAGCAGTTTTGCCTAAAACAAGAAACTGAGCCTTGATTTTGAGCTTTGGCTCACTGTTGCAGCAGCTGGAGTATCAGGGCATGCTCAGTGTCGCTGTGAGGCACACAAGTAGCTGGAAACCATCCTGACCAACGCTTTGCTTTCAATGGCCCCAATGGTTGTCATTACCATAATTGCCACTAAGCCCATAGTTTTGCAAATGTCAGGGCAGTGGCCACAATAGGTATCGATGTAGAGCTGGTGGGCCAACAAGGTAACCACAGCCATATAAGAGAACCGGCTTGGTTAGTTAAAGCCGATTTTAAATCTACTTTTCGACTGCTTCCCTGATAATTACAAGCTGTTCGGGTTTAAATTTGATGGAATGCACTATTATGATAAGTGCTTACCAATGGGTTGTAGCATTTCATGTTCCCTGGTTTGAAAAATTTAGCACCTTTTTTAAATTTCGAGTTAAGTTCGTTTCATATGTGACTCACTACTTTGGCGATTTTTGTAGAATCATCATGTTTTGAGAATCATTATAGTTTGTATTTACTTGACACATTCAAAACTATTTGCGGAGAGCTTGGAGGCCCCTTTGCACATGAGAAAACTATCAGCTCAGTTAAGACTGTAATATATCTGAGATTGGAGATCGCTGCAATTGCAGGACAAGTGCAAGTTCCTCTAGAGAGGGTTCAAGTAATTACTTAGCAAATTCAAACAGTGTTGATAGGCGTAAAATGTCCTTAGTTGACATTTAGTCTCTCGTAGGTTCCCTTAATTTGTTGTCTAAGGCAATTCCACCGGACCAGGCCTTTTTGCGGCATTAGATTGCACTCACTAGCAGGCTCAGGCAGCCTTTTAATAGGGTTTGTGTTTCCCAGAGTGTGTGATTAGATTTACTGACATGGTTGGGCTTCATTCCCCACTATAATGACACATCAGTATTTGCTGCTTCTGATTGGCAGTCAAATGAAATGCTGGAACTCCACACAAATGTGGCTGCAAGCAGGTGCATACTTTGGGGGGGGGGCAAATGCATCCAGAATCGCTGGCCCAACAGTGTATTGCATAATCCCCTCTTGATTGCCTTCTTAGAGCTGTATCCACTCTATGTTGCCCTACAATGCTGGGCACCAATCCTTGCTGGCCACAAAGTCACTTTCCATACTGACACATACTGCTGTGGTATGTCCTATGAACGGATTATGCCACTCATTCTTTGCTTTGTGCTGCTACATGTACATGCATGTTTGCATTCCAATGTTTCATTCAAGGCAGTCCGTGTACCAAGACAATATCATGAGACAGCAGATGCCTCGTCTTGTTTTCAGATGTCTCATTTCTGAGCAGCGGTCCACTCCACAAGTCTTATAGATAGCCCAGTGAACTGATTACTAAGTACAGCTCTTGCACCGAGGGCTTTGGGCTTTGAATCAGTTTGGGGGCCAGTTTCCTACAGGAAATGAAGAGTCCATTTCAGCTGATGACATTCGTCATTTCACAGCTTGGTTATTATTGCAGGGGCTTTCATCAGCTACATTGCCACGTATCTTTTTTTGATTTTTGCCAATTGGGGAATTTGCCAAATGGCACATCCACGATGGGGTATTGTTGGCATCAGACATCCAGTTTGACGACGTTTGCACACTAAATGTGTCAGTTTGCATTCTTCTCTGACATTCCAAGAACAATCAAAGTTGTCCCCCACAATCCATCTGATTAGTGCGTTCGATCAGTAGATAAAGTGCTTT
The DNA here is from genome assembly GCF_054643075.1 of Acanthaster planci. Classification (NCBI taxonomy): domain Eukaryota; kingdom Metazoa; phylum Echinodermata; class Asteroidea; order Valvatida; family Acanthasteridae; genus Acanthaster; species Acanthaster planci. Next base: position 27,250,139 of record NC_141778.1, on the reverse strand, counting down.
GCCCACTCTCTGCATTTCTCCAATATAACGCAGCCCAACCCTCATCTATGGGTCCATTTTTCTGCCACTTTAACAGTCAGCCTTTCACCCAATATCAGTTTAATATGGTAATACAAACAGCAGGAGTATGCATGCCTTATGATAACATTCGCAACATGGGTTGTAGGCAATCAGATTGCTTTCTGTCATACACACATCATGTGCCTACGTGCAATTTTGACAATAGATGATACTCAGATTTCTATTGTGGGGGTTACGCGGATCAGCCACATAGTAACAGTGCTTCTTGAACATGGACATACCTTTGGGGATGGTAGTCATCACTTATTAGAAGTTCGTTCAGAAGTGAATAGTTTCTGCACATTAGGAGGTTCTATTTCATTCCTTGGTGGGGATAGTAGACACTTTCACCGGAAGTATGTTTAGAAACAATAATGTCACCAGATTAAAATGTTACATCCCATTGCTTGGCTATTTAGTTGGTTCTTTAATACTAATCCTTCTCCTTATCATAGCTTAACATATCTAATTAGTTTGATGACATAAGCCTGGTTAGCAACACACTAAGATGCCTTTCTTGTACATGTAGCACAACTTGCTGAGCTGAATTGACACTGAACTTGCCTGTACACCATACAGGTATAAATGTGGTGAGGCAAAGGGAGTGCTGGCATGGGCGCCTCACCTGATAGCCGGTTTGTCAACAAATGCAAGGTATCCACCCCGATTGTTGATAATTCATACTGGAACTAATGAGCTAGTATGCCACAGATGAATATGCTCTCCGGCAAAGAATCCCTGTACTTTTGCATAGCCATGCTCTCCTTTACCCACAGTCCATATTAGTTTGGTCTGACATTTGACCTAGGATGTGTAATATTGGAGCATGCTCCAATCAGAAATTGAACAGAAGCGCCCTAAGGTAATCGATGGGCTGAAGTACAATGTGCTTCCAAAAACACTTACTGCCTACATCACCCTACTTCACTTCCTTAAAAAGAAATTCATGTGACTGTGGCATAACCTCCAAATTTGTGTGTCAGTGTTTCATTTTGTTACAAGAACAGCGCCCTCTGTAGTTTTATCAAGGGCAGTCCTGTCATGAGGTCACTACAATTCAGTATTGGAACGTGACCCTACATGTAAATTCACATGACGTTCATTTCACCTGTCTCTGTGTCACTGATTTATTGTTATCCACCTTGCAGCATCCCAACAGAAATGTCATAACGAAACATGGTGTCAGAATCTATGCAGACTTCCACGCAACCTACAGTTCTGCTGACCCACTTGACACAACGTGTTTGGGAATATTCGCTGACTTACCACGCCTGCACTTCTTGTCACTGAATGACCCTCCCACCTCTACCGCATTCTGTATGGACTCACGTACGCATGTTGGCTGTGTATGTACAACTTCATAATCACAAATAAAAAACATCAGGTTCATTTTTGCTGTGATAACTGGTTAAGTCACACACTCTAACTGCATACATTGTCAGGGTATAAATGTACTTCCAAGTGCTATTTTGTTAGGCATGGGTCAGTGTGCATTTCAATTGTGAAGAGTTTTAAGAGTCTTAGCTGCTGATGTTATAAACTAAAGGTCCTTTGGCAGTTTCTTATACATTGAATTTCATTGTATACTTAGAGATCATTTGGGCACAAAAAAGACGGCAACTCATTCTAGATCTAAAGTGCCACTACCAGGATCATTAAATTTGCAAACAGATAACTTAAAATCAAGTAAGGAAAAATTCAAGCAAGTTTGGGACAGCTACGAACTTATATCTGGATTAGATAAAGAGACTGTTATAGTGTATATCGCCCATCGCCCATACTAACTTGAGACAAGGAAAATCAAGTACCAAACATGTGTACAAATATACATGTAAATCTAAGGGCAGTGCACTGTTGTACAAAGTGAAAGCTCATCTGAGAAGGATGTGTTTGGATCATAATGACTGATACGTGCACTAATGGTGAAGTGATGTATGTACATAAGAATGCAAAACGTCATCATGCACGAAAGATATTCACACTGATGCAAATTAAAGGTAACTGTCAGGCGATTCTGTGACTGTGAGAAAATTCCAATGCTACATTATACTGGAGGCTTGTTTGCCCACGGGGAATGAAATAACTGAAACTAGTCAGAATCTTTCTACATACAAGGACACTATGCCTTCAGTAAGTACTTGCAAACTGCACATAAGAAATCCTAAAAATAAAAAAAGTTCCTTGTACCATTTGTGGCGGTTAAAGGTGACAAACATGCACCACTGATAGGGTCAAGCACAGCGCAACAAATGAAGCTGATAAAAGTGAAGTATGACAACATTGCAGTTGCTGAACTGCAGGACAATTCGCACCCTTGCAAGACTTCTACTCCACTAGTTACTGCACATGTGATCCAGCCTGAACAATGTCAATCACCAATTACCCAAACCAGCCAGACTAAAGAAGAAATCTTCAAAAACTATGAAACAGTGTTTGAAGGCTTGAGACACATGCCAGGTCAGGTACATCTACAGATTGAGCCTGGTTCCAAGCCAGTAGTGATGGCTCCACGTCACGTTCCTATTGCTGACAAGCCCATAAACTCAACCAAGAACTTGACAGACTTGAAGAACTTCAAGTGCTGAAGAAGGTCAAAAGATCTTATACAGACTGGGTTTCCAACTTGGTGAATGTAGTCAAGCCAAAAGAAAAAAACTTGTTGTCTGTATAGACTAACGGCACTTGAACGCAGCTCTAAAGCGTGAACATTACCCCTTGCTGGTTATTGATGATGTTCTTCCAAAACTGGCAAAGGTCAAGATATTCAGCAAAGCAGACTGCAAAGAAGGGTTCCTGCAATGCGAGTTGGATGAGGAATCATTTCATCTAACAACCTTCCAAATACCTTGGGGCAGATACCAGTGGTGCCAACTACCATTTGGACACTCGCCATCTCCTGAACTATTCCAAAAGAGATTGGATCAGAGCCTCGAAGGTCTCACTGGTATTCATTAGTGTTGGGCGGTTCCAGAATTCTTAGAGTCGGTTACGGCTCCAGCTAAGGACCGTGATTCTGAGTTAGAACCGGCTTCCAAAGATATAAAGAAAAGCATAAGGTTTAATAAAACACATTAAAGATCTGTCACTGCCATGCCGCACTCGCCACTGCACTGCACTCACCAATGGCACAACAGACTGGCTTTTGATGTTTCCTGGGCTTTAAGATTATCCACAGAGGGTATTTTGAATTTTATTTTTACCTCTTCGTAGACTAGTCATAGCTGGAATAAATCTGCAACATGTATGTTGTACAACCATGATACAACTCAGCACTGCTTCCTCCTGCACTATTTTCCACTCTATGTCCATGTATAAAAAGACTATAATCAGAACAACAACCAATTTGTTATTGCAAGTACATGTAACTTTAACCACAATACAAATGGAATCGTCGACCATGCGGTGGAACTTCATGTATGGACTGGATCACGTGTACTTATTGAACATGTGCCAACGTATCGTAAATGGCTATGGACCATGCATAAACTGGTCATTCGTCCACAGTGGGCGCATCAAAAACTCTGATATGTCCACTATCTTGTAAGCTATGCCATTGCCTGGATCCATGCATGGAACCGGCTCTGAAGTGAGAAGTTGAAAACCAAGACCCTAACTGGTGCATAAGTTTGAGCAATGGCTAGGCCATTTCTTAACCATGCGACGATTTTGCCTGATGTCATACATGTACATGTATATGCAGAAAGTACAACACCTCACACATAAATATTGTATTGTATTGTGTTGAAGTCACAGCCGGCCGTCAAAGCTCCACTGCACCACACATGCTATAATCAATGTGGTTTGGTACCCAGACACAAGGGTATTTTACAGTTCATTTGTGTACGCATTTTCCCTTGTGTGGAAGGGTGCCTTGCTAAATGTATAGCATGCTATACACGTACACGCGGGAGCAACGGTGACTAAGATTCAATGTTTGGAGTTGTCACTCACAGGCGCTAAGCCGTGACTGGGACTCTGATTTGATGTTTCGAGTCGGCTCTTTGAATGTGGAACCGCCAATGGTGGGTACCCGGTTCTGCACAAAAGCAGAACCACTGACTTCAATTTTGTTTTGGATCCACAGTTCCACTCGGAACCGGGACTACAACACAAGCCTAGTAATCATACTATCGCTGATGACATTTTGATCACAGACCAAAGTAGCGCTGCTGATGAGTTATCATAGATCACGATAGAAACATGACACACTGCAGTTTCTTGATCACTGCAAACAAATGAACATCAAACTGAACAGAGCCAAGTCTGAATGCAAGTGCCATGAGGTGACATTCATCAGACACCACCTACTAAGCTCAGGACTTAAGCCAGACCCTGATAAGGTTGAGGCTATGCATCCTCCACATGGAACAACCAACAGATGTGGAAGGAGTACAGAGATTTGTGGGAATGGTAAAATACTTTGCCAAATTCCTACCAGATCTCTCTTACATCAGCAAGCCTCTCAGGCAACTAACAGGTGCGTGCATATCTCAAGAAAAGCAACCAATTTGCCATTGAGGAGGAAGTCGAGAGTGTTCACATGATCAACACACATTTGATTACACACAAAAATCCATGAGCAAATCAAGTCAGCTTAGGCTGACGATGAGAGCCAGGAAACTGTCATACACTGCATCCTCAGTGGGTGGCCAGACAACAAGCAAAAAATCCCTTTGTCTGCATATTTTTTTGTCCACTTGTAAAATTTGTTCAGATATATTTGTTCACTAGTTGATTATGTGTTGTTTAAGTATTGTACCAATTATGTTGTTACTCATAGACATTCTTCTTTAAAGAAGAAAGGCTCTTACAATATTAGCGCCCTCTGTAGTTTCACTAAGGGCTGTCATGAGGTCACTACAGTTCAGTATTGGAACATGACCCTAAATTCACATGACATTCAATTCACCTAAAAAACTGTCTCTGTGTCACTGATTTCATGATATCTACATGTACCTGGTGGCATTTCCATGGATTTGTCGTAACAAAACAATTTTGAGTCTGCATATAATTAATAAATAGCAAATGGTAGCAGTAACCCAAAAGCAGAGGTGTTCAAGCACACAACAGTGCTGACTCGGCATTCCACAGGCAGTGGCTATGATGGAAGCAACTCCCCAGTATAGTCGTCTGTAAATATACCTTGCTGGCCCTAGAAATGTTTTCGCAGGTTGTACTTTTATGCATATTTCTAATGACAGTAGTAGTGCAATACATCAGTGTGCTCCCATGAGGTCACCTGGTAGAGGCTATTTTTCTTAAGACATTACATAAGAGAGTCAAAAATCCCTGTACATAAGGACTAATGCCCTCATCACACTGTGATGATGACCTGGAAGAGCCTTCTATTTTGTAATATTTCATAACATGTGGGTAGGACAAGATGAATCTAAGAAAAGTGGGTAAAAAGTTGTTCTTTCAAGATCGTACTAGGTTGTTACTGAGTTGCCGAAAAAGGGACTCAATAGGGGACTTGCAAAATTAAATAACACGCAAACTAAAAATTTGTTCAATACTAAAACGCATAACAAGAAATTGCAGGTTTAATATTGCAAGACCACGGTAGACAGAACTTCTAAGTAACTTCCAACAAGGATATTTGCTTCCACCAAGAAATTAGAGCCCTGCTACACAAACTTTGAGCATTCTCAAAATTTTGGCATGACCTCCCGTCCATGAAGACCTACCACGTTGCTATCAGTTCACACTGAGTTCTTACTACAATGTGCAAGATTTCATCATGATTAGCTATGCTCTCCCAATTTGCTGAGGACATCGTAAGATGTTTGAGTGTGATGGGGATTCAAGCAGTTCACACATTTTTACGGTATGCAAAATACAAGTTACAATCTGTGTGGAAAATTCTGAGTTCATACAGGTATGTGCATACAGTCTGTTAATATGAGGTTTCCAAATGCATTTGTCTTTGTATGAGACCACACATAATCAACAAAGGATGGTTTGCTGTCTGTGGGATAGTATATGAAGACTTCACCCCTGCGGTTCAAAAGGGGTCTGACCGTCTCTTTTCAGGTAAATGCATGTTTACACACTACACGAATGAATCATTCCTGTTAGATCTGCTATTAAACAAAAGTGGCCAGAGGACAGTATGAGTGGTTCCCAGCTTGACTCTGAAATGTCTTTAAACCCATTACCACCTCACCAGTGCTGGCCAGGGTTTGTGCTTCTTCCATAAGGTTCCCAGATACCAGTCACTCTGGTTCTCTACCAGACCAATGGCCTTCTTGCCAGTCAACTTAACAAATATCCTCCACAGCTCAGCGATGTCAGTGGCAAAGGTCACGTCAATGTCTAACACTATGGTCTGTTGGGGAAATGTACAAATACAAGGGTTATGCACTCCTACACAGGGGTGCGCTCTTAGAAGCTTTACAGAAACTGGGTACACATCTCCCATGCAGTCAAGAACTTAAACAACCATCAATACTATAAAATCTAACATCAATAAGACATTTTGCTGTCATGAAATTCCCCAGCAAACTGACCCCACAATAGACTGTAAAATACTATGCATAGGAACAAAGTTAGGGGCATTCCTTGGACACAAAAAAGTTTATGTTCAACTTTTTTTTTTAAGAAACCGATCTTTTCTTTACATAGACATAGTTTTGGAATTGAGACACACGTTTCGAACAGCAAAACTGAAAAAAATGAAACCAAACATACGCCCTTTATCTGTTGCTCAGCACAGCCCTTGTAAAGCACTGATAAAATCAATAGTTGACATATGTGGGTGCGATATGTACAAATTGCTAACAGCTGTGGACAAATATTGTGGATTTTGATTGGGTTACATATGTGTACATGTATGCTAAGTGTTCACACATACAGAGGGCGCATATTCAATCTGCAGCTGAATGTTCCTAAACCAGTAGAGCACAGAACAGCATTGGCACAACACAAATGTTGTGGATTGTCAACAGATTTGGTTCAACAATTAGACCTAAAACATAATGACGTAAAGCAGTGTCTACCATAGTGCAATGTGGGTGAAAAGTGGGGATAGAAATCCAAGATGGAGGACACGATCGTCAGTCATGCTAGTCTTCGCATAACTTTAGACGGAGCTAACTTGTGGTCTCGTGGAAGCTTGAAAAACTGCAATTTTGGCCTTCGCCGTGTGCTTGATGCAAATGATGGCACACAACAGTTAAAAAGAACCATTTTGGAAAATATACGATTTCTCAATCTCAGGACCTTTTTGAAAATTTTCCATGCGCATAGTGTTTACAATAGCGTGCATACAATCGTTCCCACATTTCACCCACAATGCACTGCAGTAACCATCACCTTAAATCATTTTTGCAGGTCTATTACTACAATTGCAAGTTTACATACAAGACATGTACCTACAATACAGTTACATCAATACTTTCTTGCAAAAGAAATATGTTCTCCATAGTTAAAACATGATGCATTGATAAACAGTGAAGCAGGTGTAATGTTGCCTAATGTCAAGTACATGTATGTACACATGTTTATGCAAAAGTTCATGTTGCTACAACACATTACCTTTTTAATATCAACAGGAAGGATCTTGGTGATTAGTAGCTTCATGAGACCAAAGAGACCTGAGTAATGCTTGTTGGGTATCCATGACACGTCACTCTGCAATTAAAGAAGATAGAGCATGTGAGCAGCTGTTTAACGGCATGCAAGGCAGCAAGATTTCTCAGGATTAGATTATTAATTCTTATTATTAACATCATTTGGAATGATGCTGATTGAAAAACAGGGTCCGTAAAAGACTATTTGTGCCATTTCCACTCAACCAATTACAGGCAACATGAGACCAAAACAACTAGAGATGTGGTTGTGACAAACAACCATAGAGGTTTTCAACATGTCATTTTGCTCTTCTTGCATATTTCAATCAAATCAGACATAAATTCAGAAGATATATAATGGCTTTCACAGGTGCATCTTTCACGTCATGTGACGCGTCACCTGAAGACTTCATCATCACATGATATCTATTTTCATCTACAATATTGTAACGTCAACTGCCTTTAGGGGTCTTTCTCACGCCGACAAAAGACGCTGGGAAGTCCAAGGATTTTCGTGGCTTGCAGTCATTTATTATCAATCTGTCACTCTTGCCTGACACAAACACAAGATTGCGTCCCCAAACACTACTGCGCCAGTGTCGCGGCAATGGGTCTCCCGGGCTGACCAGTATGGGCCCACCACACGGTTCTACCGTGGATCGCTACTGTTTGTATTTTTATCACCTCATTTTTATCGGAATTAGGTCTACTACTAACTTGGACCTCCCCATTTTCGAGCAATGAACATGGCAACTGATCGACACAAAATGTTGCAGATCACAGTTTTTTTCCTGCTGATTCTGTGCCACATTCTTATGAATAACCCACTACCAGAAGTGCCGGACCTGATATTTTCCGAGCACTGGATGGCACCCCCCCCCCTTAACATACCATAACTACATGTTCACCAAGGATCAAATGAGTTTGTTCCAAAACAGTCGTCTAGCAGAACTGCAGCTATGGATGGGAGACTTCGGACTGAAGTTAACTTAAAACTGATGTCTCATAAAACCTATATGTACATGTTACTAATCATTGTGCTAGTGGGAGATGTAGCCCAGATTGACCCAAATATCCATGCATGGTATGTAATCAGGCAGGTAAGTACGGCCAACAGGCAACAGAATGCGAGGGATTTGACTCGTGGTTTCACAGAAACTGCACTGGCATGAATGAATACATCTATAATGAACTCACTGAGCATCCAACATACTAATGGGAAAGCTGCAACTGTGGTCTTCCGAACTTCGACTCGTCATATTTCAGTAATTCAAGCATCAATTTGTAAAACAGTTGTGATGATCTCAGCTTATCTGTGGAGTCTGATGTTGTATTCAATTTGGCTTCAGCTAGACTGAGGACATCCACTCCGATCCCAGACCATAATTTAAATGAAGTTAGCAGTAATTTGGGACTACCAAGAAGATGAGAGTCTCCCCCACCTAATGTGGGTTGAGTCTACTACTGCATACCTACATGTACAGTACCATATTACCAATACCTATGCATTATTTCCTAGTCCATTACTTCCATTCGTTAAATTCTTGATCACCAATAGTGCGCTCCCACTTACTCGCCCCCACGAAGGCGTCAGCCATATTCAGCCTCTTTTCAATGCACAAAGTGCACCGAAGGCCGTGTGGGAAGGAGGGAGAGAGACTGGTAATCTGGTAGGTATGCAGCAGTAGATTCAACCCACTCTAGGTGGGGGGAGAGTCTACTGCCTGCAACCTACGCAGATTACCAATACATATGCAGAGTAGCACTGAACCAACGGAGGATGGGAAGGTGAGGACGCACCACCAAGCCACGTCATAGTGATTGCTTGCGTGCCTTTTCCTGGAAGGGTAGAGGACGGTCTGCAATGGAGTAACAGCGTACAGTCAGTCCATGTTTATGGCCTCCCTGCAAACCTCATCGAGGTAACAGGAGGTGAATGGGGTATGGGTTTCCCAAAAAGGCTCGTTACATTACAGCGCTGAGAAAAGAAGGAGGATCATAGCGGCGAGGCCGCATTGCATTGTGGGAGGTCAGGGTGCACCACGGGTGATCAAATCTTTTCAGCAAGTAAATAATAGGCACCTGAGTAATTTGCATATGTGGTGACTGTTAGCGTGCGTATCATCTTTGTTTAACAGTACTTGGTGTAACTTGGATGACAATGAAACATGGCTAAGTTACCAAAATGTTGCCTTGAAAATGTGTGCAAGGTCAATGGGCTAAAATCAATAAAAAATTACTTGATGGCATCATCATGACATTTTTACCTGGGGTGATTGGGAGTGTGTTAAGTAATACATTGTGGGTAAAATAGTAGGTTGGTTTGCAGAGCATGTGTGGGCTTTGTTTTTAGGGGTGGGTGCATTGGTGCTTGTTTATTTCCAACAAATTTGTTTAAAATTTGGCTTTATGTGACTTAAGTACCTTGTAAAATTTTATGAGATATTTAACAACTTTTTTATGAGTTTGACAACAAAAGAAAAACGACACTAGTAGTTAATGCCCAGATAGTTATAGACAATTTTTCTTCATTTTGAACTTCTAAAGGTGATAAAGCAGGTGGCGGTTGGCGTGGAAGAAAATTTCTTTGTTTTCTTGCAAGTCTAAACTCTTTGTTTCAAAATCACGGTCTTTTTCTAGTTCTGGGGCACTTTGCAAGTTCAGCGTAGGTTGCAACCCTGTTTGTTTCTTAGAGGTCGCAATTTGTAAATTATTCTTGTATCCCTCAAACTTGCCAATTCTGAGATCCATGTCAAAAAGAACCACATATAATCCGGGTTTCTCCACTAAGTTCAAAGGAGTTTTTGGCGTACGGTGGGAAGACTTGAAACTGATTAATCGATTGCTTAAAGTCGGGTTCCGAGTTAATGATAGACTCCACGATATTGAGAAATGGTTGTTGAGCATCTAACCCCGTGCCTTCAGCTATCACGCTGGGCTTTGTTTGTGCTTGCGCTCAGGAAAGTGTACACTTCAGCCCTTATGGATTCGTTGACCTTTGTGACACCTACATGTATGTTGGTAAAACCCAAAATTCGGGGTATAAAACCCCACCAGGCCGTCTTGACAGCGTCAGACTGCTCGATCTAATTCTGATCTAATAGGTACTCACATGGCCAGGACGCGTAAAAATTGAGATCCTCAGCCCGCTTTTCAGCTATTGTTCTCAGCCCATGCTCGAGCGAACATGGTGAAAGAAGGCAGGCCCTGGCTGTTGTACATGTATATATGGTGATCGGCCTTTGTGTGTAGCCCAGAAATGAAAAGACCCGAATTTGCATCATAATCACCAGCTTCACAATAGTCCTCACTTTGAAAAGAGGCAATGGGAATGTGGAAGCTTGAGCAGAGCCGCATGCCACTGAACAATTAGCCTTTTCACCGTATAATTCAACGCGTGCAGAGCACGCTGGGCCAAAAACCGAGAATTTGCAGTTTGGCAGGTGGCCTTCGTGGCCAAGCGAGGCTGGAATTCTTGGAGTCGGCTTTCGGAAAGAAATTCCCGTCGAGAAGGGGTTAAGATACACCAGTAAACGATTGCTAGTGAAGTCCAAAAAACACAACCAATGTTCATTTTCAAGCATGCATAAAAAATAAAAGGCTAGCATAAAGGAGTCAGGACGCATGATGTTTGCAACATGAATAACTGAAGGAGCATCCACAGGAGCTCACTCCAAGAAAAAAAAAATTGTTGTACATGATCAACTTGATTGGAAGAAAGTGCTAAAAATTTCTGCTCAGATCTCCGCAGACAAAAAAACCACTTTGATATCCAAAATCATGCGAAGAATCAACAACTAAAAGCATTTATTTCAGAAACAGGCAGGGCCTGACAGAATATCCCTCTTTGTTTCAATCACGCTGGGTGTTATCTGAAGAGAAGGCCCAGGAAGCCATCACAACAAAATAGTTGGCTCACAGCGGGCCTACTTTTGACGGACCTCGTAACAGTTACCATAAGCAGATCTTGGACACACCCACTTTTAAACATGCGCTGGGACAGTGTTTAGTATGGCAAGGCTGCACAGCAGAATCTGTGGTCAGGGGGTGGCACGTACATGTACATGTAAGTTGGGGCCATAGAAGGGTCATTGTGCAGATCACAAGGTTGTATGTGGTGAGGCCCCAGTGGAAACAGATTCGCAAAATTTTTTGCGGAGGGCCCTTGGGGAACCTCCAGATTACAGGGTGCCAAGGGGTGTGTAAAAACACCAACTGCTAGAAGATTGTTAAGTTCGGATGCCTCAGGATGCGGACTGGGGAGAGGCATTGGTAGGTCTGCATCATGATGGCGAATTCACCGGGGCAGAGCTGAAAAAGATAGGAAGATTGCCTGGGAACTCTATTTGCTCATTCCTGTCTAAGTGCCTGGTGACATGGTTTAGGTTTAGGCCTGTAGTGGTCATTAGAGATAGACTCACAAGTAGCCTGGACGGGCCTATCGATGGCAGCGAGAGCCGCCCCAGAAGGCTGTGACGGAGACTCCGCATTGGGTCCACGTACTGATCGCGAATTCCCTTGGGCAGGTATCTAAGAAGCTGGCCTGGAAAGTGCTGCCGTCTCGATTACATCTGGATGCCCACGCCGTAAATATGTCAGAAGCTAAGTGGCATCTGCGTGTAATGGCCACCTGGATAAGTGGGGCTGTGGCTTATGTTCATCTGAGAAGGAAGCCTGGTGGATTATCCCAATACATGTATACTCGATGACAGATAAGATGAGCACTGATAATACGAGGTCATATTTACAACCAGGAAATTTGTTTTTATTTATTTTTATTATTTTTATTTTTTGTTTTGTAAAGTTCCAAAGACCTTGTTATAATAGTGTTCCACTTTTGTTGCTTCAGAAATGTTATTCCAGAAGGCACTATATAATGGAAAGACTGATGGCAGGCCAAGCACTTGAATCATGTCTCGCTGAAGAAGACGGAGGCGGCCATCAGATGGAGTAAGGGTGCTGATGGAATCAACTTCGTCCTCCTTGGATGACAATGCTGCTTGCCCAGTCAGGGACAGGGCATTGCGTTGTTCACAGCCATGTGCAGTCCCATTGGGAATGGCCTGCTCCAGTGGGAGAACGTCCGGCTGGTGTGATTCTGGTGTGGAATCCTGTCCGGTGTCATCATGGCTCACGGCCAGAGAGAGCAGAAGGGGGCTGGTCTGCCAGAAACAGGTCCAAGGTGGTGGAGGCCGGTGGCTGTCTAATGCCGAGGCGACGAGCAATGGTGGTCAGAACTTCAATGATAGACAGTGACATTCAAGCCGCAGAGGTACATGTATGTCTGTGATGGTCAAAGCAGTGCTTCTTGGTTTTTGTGGAATTTGATGAAGAAGAGCACTTGTGCTTGCCTGGCAGCAGAGGTGGCGGAGGTGGCAGACGGGACCCCGAGAGGCAGAACACCTGGGATGCATTCCTGGTTGAGGTCAACGGAAACTGCAGAATTCTGGGCAGAGGGACCAGGAGAATGAGGTCCGACGACCGGGTGATGCCAAGTTGAAAGGCAGAGCCAGATGAATTAGTGGGTGCCGGGGTGTCATGGCTCCACGGCGCGCGCACCAGGCGGGGCAGGCCCCATCAATTGCAGGGAGCCCAGCCCAGTGACTTTGGTATTGGGGTGAGAGGGAGTACATACAAGGGCTGTTGGAGAAATTTTCTTCTTGGCCGATGTCAAACAAAAGATTGTACTTATCGGCATCACTAGGGAAACGCTGGCTGGAATGCCACGTGGATTCCTCTAGGCCATGTCGCACTAAGGGCATAGCGTACTTCACAATGATGGTAGCTGACAGGCCCAGGAGACGTCTGATGGGGTACTCTCTCTGGAGTCCAAGTTGGCTCACCAGGTCTACAATTGAGCAAGCAGACAGGGTCCTTGCCAGATTCTGGCGGTTTACCTGCTCGGGTCTTCCACAGTCGACTACGGAGCTTCCCCGTCAGCTCCATGGGGCCGAACAAACCAGAGGCCTGGCCAGATCCTGGCTGGGACCCCCTGGACAACAGCAAGGCCTTTTCCTCATCCTGGTAGCCAGAGAAGACAAGGGAATAAGACAAACCCTGACAGCCACCCCCTGAATTCAACCAGCTAAGAAAACTAAAATATTTACAAGGAAAACAAGAGCTATTTCACCAAAATGCCAAAACAGCGAAAAATTTCATGCAGATCTCTTACTTCTCCGTGTGATAAGTTTGCAGAGTAAAGTTGCTACGTGTATTGCAAAGCTTACCTTGAAGTCTTCTGCTAGGTAGAAGCTGACTTTAACTAAAAGAAAAAACAGAAAAAGATATTGAAAGTTGACCTTACTGCAAGGTGCTCAGCACTGTCTGATGTATAGATGCACTACACATGTACACATGTACACCACATGCAAATGCAGAGAAAGTCTACAGTTCATGCATGTTCATGGGCTGCCATCTTTAAGTTTCTACTGTTTAGAGAGGCAAGGCAAGCACAAGGGAGAACGAGACAAACCTTGTGTTTGTCAGTAGACAAACACTGAGCTGTTTCAGGAAACTCTTGTGGTTGGATAAAAAAGGAAGTTGGAACGGGCGGGAATCGAGCAGCTGTTGTTAAGTCCGCTGTTCAAAATTTCTACGCGACCAATACCCTCCTTGCTATAGTAGAGCACATGCTTTCCCTGCCAGCTGTTCGGTGTTTTGCCAGATTCCCCCAAAAAGAGGGCCTCCATTACATGCTTTACATGCACAAAGCATATGGCTCTTACTGCTACGGCTTTCAACCCAATAAGACATGCACTTCAAGAGATAGAGCGCTTGGAAAAGTGCACTTTTAATGTCACTTAACATAATCATCTAATGACGCCATCATCACTTAAAGTCAATTTTGTAGATAACACTTCCCTTTCTAAATATCTGCAAAGTTTCAACCCAATCAGACATGTACTTCAGGAGATACGGTACATGTACTTTTGTCTGCTGATAACATTGTCATCACATGAGGTAATTCTCCATTTATAAACCTTCCCTTCCTAACTATCTGCAAGGTTTCAAACCCAATCAGACATGTTCAATACAAACACAATACAAACACAATACAAAACATTATTGTTATCGCGGAAAGAGCACAGAATTTCAACATTTGTCCCTTTTGGTATTCCATACAATGCAATCTGCTCTCAGCGCCACATGCTTGGCAATTTGCCAGCTCCTGAGTATTATGCCCTGTGCATTGTGTGCTGCCAATGTTACAGGCAGATATTGGACATCCATGCACATAGTAGCCAGTGCATTGTATGCAAATGGGATTTCAAGTTCAAAATTTTACAAGGGGAGTTTTGTTGTCAGCGCTTCATCTGTGTGAAGAATTACACCAGTTTATAAGCAATTCATGCAGTTGACTTCAATGTTTCAGCTTTCATCTAATGGACAATTCACTCTTAAATCTTTTACACTTGACGTTTTGTCAAATTCTGAAGAATAAAAGGACTTTTTATTTTAACTGCCGGTATGATGACATCATCAGATCCAAATTTCACACGTCTTAACAGGGTAAAGATCATCATCCACCTCAAATTTCAGCCAATTTTGACAAACTTAACCACAGACATATATTCAAAATTCATTTTTCACAATTTTAAACCTGTGGCTAGAAGGCGCTAGACAATTACGTGATGTGACGACTGGTGATCGAAACAACTAACAAGGGCTTTTAAAAGCTGACCCTTTATGTACACGACAAACTGTGGAGACAAACCTTAAAGGGTTCAGTAAGGCTACGAACTGAATGTGCAGTGCATGTAGGAAGATTACATGTACATGGAGACATGGCCTTAGAAATTATCAATTCTAACTCACCACCAGGCACATCCCATGTCTGGAACAGAGTCTTTAGAATGATATGTGCCACCTCATCCACCAGAAAGTGGAAATGCAATGGGTTCTTCCGGTAGAAAAGGACGGATTTGATTAGGTTGGTCACTTCCCGGCTGGCATTGTGACCCGCACAGACCACAGCTACGTGAATGATCTCACACTTGGGCACAGCTGGCTGTTGGTTTTGGCAGGGACTGCCACTGGTTGATTGGTTGCTGCTGGTGCCTGTGTCATCACTGCCATTCACTTTGACATTCTGGTAGGTCTCGTAGGTCTGCTGCAGTTGAGCTTGTGAGATGCTGTCAGGCAAATGTACCAAAAGGACAATCATTATTTTCATTACTCTAAGTCTAATATTGGCAAAACTCAACATTATTTTTATTTGTCAAACAATAATATACAAGTGTATAAACAAAGGTAGATGTACATGTACATACTTGTACATGTACACCTCTATTTACACTGTAATAGATGTGGCCAAGCACAACCTTTTTGGTATCACAGCACCATTGAGGAGGCCCCCCATTGAGGAAATTACCAGTAAATGGCCATTATGAGATTATGAAGATGCAAGGGCATTAACCACTTAGCGCCGGGGCATTTATGAATGTTGATGATGCTGGGACAGGATAATTTCCCTTTTTGGGGGGTTTTCAAAATTCTTTAAAAATTCATCTCTTCATTTACTGGACACTTACATGTACACCCACACTAAGGACTGTCTGGTTCCTACTCTAATCTGACAGGCAACATCTATTGAGGCTGGAGTACACGTATTTCAGCCAGGCCTGCTGCCTTGTAAAATGAGCCCAGATTGTGCGGCGTTACATAATTTTCTTTTGTTCACAAAATTGGCACAGTACGCTGCTGACCTTTCTTTCAATAGGGGCCAGATTAGCATGCATGGATTATTGCTGCCGTTGTGGAACACTTTTGTCCCCGGTGGTAATCTGCTTGCACTAAATCCCCCAAACCGTGATACACTGTTTAAAATCAAGGCTGGATTATCTCCACTATTGAGAGTGAAAACATGTAGGTAATGCCCAGCAGCCTGGTCTTTTGTTACGAGTAAGGTCTTTTGTTACAAAGCCCAGTTCCCTTGTCTGATTTCAGAGACCCCGGCCACACACATGAAGAATACGGTTCCGGTACCGGAAACCCCGGCAGCAAGTGGTTAATCCCAGTGGGGATGGGAAGTACATTTACATGTACATATCTCCCACTTTTTGACCTTTGATTGGCTACTGAATCTTCTCCCCCCCCCCAAGGGTTTCATGGTAAGACAAAAAATTAAGGCAGATTGTAAAGAATTTTTCGGACTTTCCAACAATCAAATTGTATTCAATAACACTCAAAAAAGATAATTTAATGCTGTTTTGATGTAAGGTTTTGCAGGTGTGTAATATATACATGTATAATACAGATGTGCATGAGTAACATGAACACTGTCCCCTAGTGTCATATACATGTATACATGTATAATACAGATGTGCATGAGTATCATGAACACTGTCCCCTAGTGTCATATACATGTACAGTATAATGTCAGCACCACAACCCCCTTCCCTCCATTTCACATTTCAATGGCCGAAAAAGTCATTCCTTCACAATTCGCGGAGTGTTGTAAAAACATGAGTGATTGTTCATGTAAATGAATAAAGTGATAAATCCAGGATATTTCATGACAATTTGACACAGTTTGAAGGTTTTTGAAAGCATTTTTTTGTAATTTGTTTAGTGTTGTCATGGTGCATGGTCATGACACCACGGCGCATAGTATTTGGACATTTTTGTTGTCTTCATTTCCATCTGTTCTCTGCTCTAATCAACCCAAAATATATCACATTTATATTTTGAATTTGAAATGTCCTATTTTTAGAGAGAAAAACAAATATAATGAGATAAAATGCAGCAAATAACATTTTGATTATCGCGGTGTTCCGATATTTCCTGGATTGCGGAAAGTAAACAAACTTTGAAGATGGCAGTGCTCACATGAAAAAAAAAATTTACCGGCAACGGTGCTTGTGAACTTTGCTACGCGTAGATGCCAACTTTCTTTATAACTTTTTGCAGCAACTGAAAGTGTGATACATGTATATAGAAGTGATATTTCATGTCAATCATTTGAAACTGAATGATTGTGATTGTTTGTAATTTTGGGATTAGTACTATCAACATGATCAATACTCAAATACACATGAAAACTAGCAATGAACATGTACATGTATTTTTTTCTATACAACTTCCGATTCCGTAGGTCAGAAGTCACTGAGGTCAATAAAAGGTCACAGAATTGTAGCCCATCATCTGTTATACAAAGTGTAAAAATATTAAGTACAAATAAACAATTTATTGAGGTTTTCCTAAACATACAGTATGTGGACAATTGAGAGCAACTGTGTGAAAAGAATATGGGAGTGGAAGGGTTAAATCATGCAATGGTGACGTCATACAACACTCTAGCGCCCTCTACCAACAGCTTGAAAAATGTAACAAATCTATTCTGAAGAGATGTCTGTGGTGAAGTTTGCTGGAATAGGTTGAAAATTGGTAGATACAGTGACCTTTATGCCTGCAACATATGTGCAAAAATTTGGGCTGATGAAAACATCAGACCAGAAGTTATAATGAAAAAACCTTTAATTCATTCAAAGTCACCAAAAAAATCAATCCCAACAGCTCCAGTCTGAAGATACTGTCAAAAGCTAGAATGACTATCTATATACATGTATCCATTGTCTAAAATGTTTAGCTTCTTGCAATGTTCACACACCCTGTGCACGGCTAATGAAAAAACCTGCCATCTGATGAAAATGTCAGCAACTCGATCCATAGGGGTAAGAGCCGTAGTGATAAGAGCCATAGGCTTTGTACACGCAAAGGGTATGATACAGCCACACTGTTTCAGGGCAGTGAAAGGTATCACCTTTTGGGTAACTACTGTAGTGCTGTATCAAGGAGGGCAGCAGTCCCACAGACCTGAATTTGATTTCGGCCAGTTACATGCCAGTAAAACCACTGTATCTTCTGAAGTGCATGTCAGGCCATGCATGTGCTGTGTGTTAGTACATTTTGAAGTGCAGGCTCTGTTTGATACCTGCCCATTCTTACCTCTTTTTTATCAAACTGAAAGAGCTCAGTAGACAAATGCAACGTTTGTCTCATTTTCTCTTTGCTATGCTGGACGGCCATGTTGCTTTGCAGAGTGATTGATAATCAAACAGTGGGTGGGCCGTGAGGGTGAACCAGGCCATTCATCGGGCACACCGGCATAAAGAATGCTGCACAGCGGTATTGTCTGTACCAATACGGCCAGATTTCATGAGTACATGTACGCAGCTGTATTGTATAGCTCATCGGGGTGGAGTGCTGGGGTGCTTTTGTTCCCACTGATAATCCACTTGCGCTTGCATGGCAAACAATGGTAATGTTTCAGAACAATTATGGATTACCTCCGCTAATGCCAGCACTCTGCGCTGACAGCATATGAACCTTGATTGGCAAGTCACAGCAGCTCAGTCTTTTGTTACCAAAAGTTTCAATTTCGGGCACCCCAGCCATGAAACACCACACTGTGTTTCAGGTACCGGGCACGCCGGGGGCAAATGGTTATAGTACTACATGTACATGTAATAAAACAATTGGAACTGTGTGAATGTACCACAACATACATGTAGGAAGGAGGAAGAAAATCTGTGTGACACTACAAAATTGTAAGGATTTTGTTGGTACATGAACATGTATTTCTTTATTGGTGCATGTGTACATGTATACACTTAATTTTACATGTATTTCTTAATCTCTTTCACAATCCATTATTTTCTATTTTATCAGAACAAGATAATACCTTCCAATGGGAGGTGGGAAAATTCAATACTAACATGAATCAAAGCAGCAAATTACAATGTATTCTCCACAGAGGTGAAGAAGGGTGTAAGGGGAATGTACCTGAGTTGTTTTCTGAGCATCTGGTTCTCTCGTTCCATCTCCAGGAATTTGTCCGCCATCGTCTCTTTCTTCTTGAAATCCAACACATCCTCCTTTGACTCACTCCAACCTGAATGGGAACAGCAAATGTACCAGAAATGATCCACCATATGCATGGACATACACTGTACTGTGGCGGTATTTCAGAACCTACGGTTTAAGGCAGACAGTCTTTGGGTCATCGGTCACCAATACACATGTATATACTGGTACATGTATAAGATGTACACATCCTGGTATACATGTATGTGCATGTCCACAGCGGACACAGTAAAATTTATGTTGCCCAATGAACACAAACTGACAGCAGAACAAACAGTGCAAACATTTATGCAAACACAGCCCAAGAGGGCGCTATGCATGAGTAGCACCCTCTTTCAGATTTTGCTCCTGTTTTTGATCATTTCGGTGAATTCTCAGGTTTAAATCTTTTCAACCTAGTTTTCTGTATTAGGAGATTACGTTCAAAAATGTTTGATATTGTTTTTAGGAATTTGGACCCTTCATTGTCCCGATATCTACTGATGTCTGGGTCAAATATGGTTTTAAACCACTGTGCACAGAAAACATTTACAGAAATGCTGGACTACTACTTGCAATTTGGCTACACCCGAAGGTCCAGTAGTGCCCTGTCGATACTTACAGACATTTGATAGCAACTGACGGCAGTTTACTGCCACGACAAGGAATGTTTGCAATTGTGAATAAACCTTTTTCAAAGAATTTTAAACCACATTTATGAACCTTTCAAACTAAACTACATGTACATGTGTTTACACAACTGTTTGCTTCTCCATTTTCAATGTTGTCTCAACTCGGCCTTGGAAAATTTATTAGTAAATATACTATAAATATCTGAAGCATATATCCTTTTTTCATTCCAACAGAGAGCAAAGTTAAAGTACGCTAAACAAATCCGCAACGGCGATGCAACCCCCAACTTCCCCGGGTGTTTCTGTAAAGACAGTTGACAATACATACAGGGAGTGAGAAAATTTTCTAAACCCTAAAGTG
Organism: Acanthaster planci; assembly: GCF_054643075.1. Lineage (NCBI taxonomy): Eukaryota > Metazoa > Echinodermata > Asteroidea > Valvatida > Acanthasteridae > Acanthaster > Acanthaster planci. The sequence goes on along the minus strand of NC_141778.1, from coordinate 27,229,671 downwards.
GCAACCCCTATTCAGAAGCCATCATTGGATTTGTTGCTCATTAATCCTCAACAAGTAGTCAACTAATCTTTCCTTGATTTGTGTTGCGATGTGTTATGAACCCAGCTTGTAAGGGGGACATGGAAGCCGGACAATAGGTTGGACATGCACATGGACCACCCAAAAAGGTTTCAAACTAAGTGGGGCTTTATCTATCTAAACAATAGGTATTCCCAAATCAAATTTCCCAATTCAGGAATTTCACACTCGACACAGACATGGTTAAAAGAAAACTCTTACGCTTCCCAAGTGCCCAATGACCATCGCCCCCGAGAGCAACGACAGAAAACATGACCAAAATGACTGACTTATAGTATTGCTACTTGCAACGTAATCTTTTTCGACCAGCAGCATCATAACTATACATGTACTTGTGTGGCTTTACTTGCAAAGGACTCTAACAGGGAACTGGATTGAAAAATTTAATGTTAAACCTTCTTTTGCCATTTATCATTAGCGCCCTGAAATGTTCATATTAGACTCGATAAACTGCACGGTTGTAATTTGAATTTTCCATGTACACAACAGCCTTGCTTACAGAGCCATAAACATGAAAGCTTCGAACTAGCAGACGATTATGTACCTCTCCATTTTCAAGTTAGTCTACCCAGTCTTGAAAATTTAATAGTAAACATTTTTAATCTAATGCATATACCTTTTAATTCATACCAAAAGAAATCAAGTTTAAAGCAAAAACGCAAGTATTAGAATTCAGTGTTGGAACCCAACACCTCCCCCATGGCGTTTCTAAAAAAGACAATAGCATTCATGCAGTAAGTGAGTGTGTTTTCTAAACCCAGTAGATAATCAATGAATCTATTGATCCCATTGAATTCACGAGGGCGGAATCCTCGACAAGTGCTGATCCGCTTCTTGATTTGTGCAGTGATGTGTTAAGAACCCAGTTTGTGGAAGCTAGACAAAAGGTTGGACATGCACATGGGACATCATAAGAGGTTCTACAGTGTACATGTAAGTTAGTGGGGGTTAAAGAATACACACTGTAGGTATATCCAACTCGAACTTCCCAAATTAGGAATTGCACTCAAAAACTAAACTTTTCTGAGGATAAACATTTTGCCTAAAGCAGTAAGAATTTTCTAAGTCATGAAATTCACATGTACCGAACCTCTCACTGCAACATTGGAGTTTCCAAGCAGAGACATTGCCATACGGCCATTTTGCCTTTGATACTAGGGTTGTTTTAAGTTATCACGAAGGATTCCAATTTATTACGAGGAACGTACTGTAGGCCAGCACTTGTCAAACTGTAGATCATGGTTCAGTAGAGACAACACTTAATTTATAAGCCAGTTTCTCCGAGAGAAATAGACACTTATCCTAAAAGAGACAGAATCATTCCCTGAACACCTTGACAACACCAAGTTTTGAGTCTTTCATGGCTCACAGACTGGGGGAACGTTGTCCCACCTACATGTACAAACTCAATCGAGCTTTGCCAAATTTTATTGTAACATCATCTCAGCTATTACACAAAAAACAAACTATTAGGGCATTTGAATAAATCAAATTGTCGTATTCACCGAAAGATTTCGATCGATACGTATGACATGTCCGGACAACCAAACTGTACGTCCGTGTCTTATTTTCTGTGACATGTTCTGTGTGGCAGGTTCAAAGATTCATTCTAATTGGTTTTACCTTGCATAAACAATAATTTTCTTATGGTCTTTGTTTATAATGAATGTTTCACAGTTTTTTTTCTGTCTGAACGTTGGACGCTGAGTGACTGAATGGTAAACCCCGGTTGTGACCCCCCCCCATCCGTCTCGGACCTGTTTTTATTTAGCCTAAATGTGTTTGGATATCAGTTTCGCTGTGCTGAATCCCACTGTGTAAATCTTCTGAAGTTTTAAAGAAGTTAAATTTCAGGCATTCATTTTCACAAAAACTCGCACACACTACGATTTAGAGATACAATAAATTTGATCCTCGGTTTAGGGCAAGTCCGGAAAAAATGTACTCCCCTAAAGTCATAAAAAAATCTTTTATAGATGTGTTGGCTCTAAAAAGAGCTGTTTGGTTTGAATGTGTGAGTGCTAAAACCCAGATGCACATCCTTTCCTCTCTACTACTGCAGGCATAACCTTATGCAGGTGGTCTATGTACCTCATACACAGTTCTGGGGTTGGCGTCGTCTGCCAGAATTCCAGGATGCCTGTCTTGAACTGTTCAGCATTCTTGGGCTTTACTCGCCTCTGGAGGTGGTGTTTCAGTTGATGCCAGAGGTTCTCGATGAGGTTGAGGTCTGGAGACTCAGCGGGAGTTTTGAATCAATCCAATCCCCTTTTCCCTCATGAAGTCAGTTGTAGCTCTACATGTACATGTACTGTATGTTTGGGATCATTATCCCATAGGAATCTGTATCCATCAGGGAAGACAGACTCAACAAATGGCAAAAGAGTGTTTTTCAGGATTCCTTCTTGATAGAATGTGCTGTCCATGATTTTCTCAAATAAGAGCACTTCAGTGACCCCTCGTTTTGAAATTCCCCCCAAACATGAACCTCATAGGGATGCTTTGCCTTTGGTTTTAGTGGTTGGCCTTTTTTTCTGAATGTAAGTTTACTATGGGCCTCCATCTGGATTGAACATTCATCAGTAAAAATGACGTCATCAAAAGTATCGTTTCGGGCGGCTCGGCAAAACTCGAGTCTTGCTTGTCTATTCGGAATGCGAATCATTTGGCAATATTGTATCCTCATTTTCACCCATTGTAGTTTTTTCCTCACCCGCTTTACTGTGGAAAGAGAGACCTCAACCCTTCGTTGCTCAGGGCTCGCTGAATGTCTTTGGCAGTTAGCTCGTTGTCGTTCTCATAGAGGGTATCTGTAAGATCAAGATGCTGTTGTTGGAGTTTGGAGCGTTCTCCCAGCCTTGGCTTGTCAGTGAGCCCTCCATGCTCCTTGTACCACTGAAGAAAGCACCCAACTGTTCTTGTCTCCGTCTTGAAACCACTCCCGTCAAAAAGTTTTCAGCGAATGGCCGCTAGAGAATGCCCATCTTTATCCAGACAGACAATCTGATGTTTGATGACTAGAGGCAATCTACGTCTTGACATGATGCTGACGATCAATGTGCTATAATTGATACAGCTACATGTAGCTAGTTACATGTACCGGTATGCTCTTATACGTTTAGGTAACCGATGTCCTCCTACACATGTGTAACTTACAAGTAAGCCTTAAGACATCGCAAAGCATGTACAAAATGTACATGCCACGTACATCCCCACCACTCACCTCGTTTGTGCGCATGCCCACTGGATGGACCAATGACAGTAGGATTGCAAAAAAATAAAAACACACAACAAGATCTTTAAATACATGTATATACATGTACATATACATGAAATTGGAAATTTTTGAAGTTGAATTACGTTATGCTAGATAACTGAAAATAGACACAGATTTGGATCTTTAAATGTTATCAGGTTGTCGCTATAAGCCGCAGCGAAAGGACCATCTATGTAATGTACTTCGTTTTCTCGCAGGTCCGCTGTTCCCTGTTAGCCTTTCCATATCACTGTCGCTATTTTGAGCGGTGAGAACCAGGGTACCATGCATGTTTGGACCATGTTTGGACTATGGCCTGCCACACGTGATGCCCATCGTACGCGTACCTCATGCATACTGGCGGTGGAAGGTGGCTCACATTTTGAAAAAATGAAGAGTGAAAATGTACTGTTTATTCAACTCCGCGTACGTTCGTCTACAAGTGTTTCGAAAAATTTGATGATCTCTTTTAAACATTTTGACATGTAGAGCAAATTTCCCCTTTGCGTCTATAAAAAAAAAATTCTTATAACAGAAATCAATAATACAAATTTTATTTAAACAGAGACAAGAAATCCAAAATTTACATTAAACTGGAAGACTCGGCCAGAAAATCGAATTAAATTTGAAGCAGGTGATCAAAAACAACAATGAGTTTTCGGAAATCTCTTTTGCCGAGGAAAAGGGAAAAGCAAACGGGAATGACCACTGACGGTTCGTAACCAATATGACGGAGAGCTGAACAAACGATCACATGCAAGTGTTATGTCTGCATACCTTTAGTAAAAGGAAGAAATATTTCCTGAATATTGGAATGGGAAACATAAACTACAAGTCTTATCATAATATCGGTCCACCCGGCATGCACCAAGTCCTCAACCCTATTTCTTATATTCGGAAGTGAGTTTCTGGCACGGCGTTATCACGTCCTTCAAGTCAGGCATTTTATTTTCAATTTATATCAGTCAAAATGGCAAATATATTTTACAAGGGTCCTTTTCGAAATGATTCTTTCAGAAAGTGAAATACACACCTGTAATGTCAATTGCAGGTCACGTTTTTGCTGTGCCAAAGACAACGTCAAGAAGCCATGGCCCAATTTGTGATCGGTCACAATCGGACACACTGATCTCACTCATTCTACGCGGGTGCCTGTTCCCCGCACGTTCCTCGCTCGTTATACTTGACAGTGGGGTGCTTCCATCCCTCGCGGAATCATCCCCTTGTCTCGCCTCGTTTAATGCTCGCTCGTTCCTCGGACACTCGCGAGTTTTTTCCGAGGGCTCGCGCTCAGTCCTCGAGATTGAATTGAGGCAACTCGCGAGTGAAAGGAATTACCAGTGGGCGCAACTGTATACCCCACGCCGCACAGGTGTGTACACTTTCAACTTTCAACCATCGTTGCAGTGAACGTACCTGTAACCGTATCCGAACGATGTGCTGCGGCTGCGGCCGCACGAACAAACGTGCAGCCGCAGCAAATCAATCAGATATCGCCGCCGCGAAAAGCCCAGAGAGGTATTACCCTATGCTCAATTGTGAGACCCCCTATCCCTAGTCTGTTCTCCAGTCGTGTTAGCACTCCTGACTGCATGGCCCGAGCAGTCAGAATGTTCGACTCGAGTCAGAATGTTGAAGAATGCAATGCTACATGTACTTTAGAAAACGGCCACAAGCAGGTTTACAACTAGGCCTAAGCATTAAGTTACGATGTGTTGTACACCATGCACTGTGGTAAGTTTTTCCAGCCAAGTACATGTACGTGCACGGTGTGCACGTAGAGGCAGAGGTTTTACGTGCACAGAAAAAAAAGTACATGCAAGTGTGCTTGCGTGCACCCGTCTAAATTGACCACTGATGTAGACCTACAGTCAGGGATTGAGGTTTTTTGGGGGGGAGAGTGGATCACAGGGCCAGTAACTACATTTTGTAAATTTAGTCGGCCAGAACACATTAAGACTGATACATTATCAAGACTGATAAAGCAAAAAAATGTACACCCATACAGTACTTGCTTTGCAGTTTTAGTGACAAACACACACATTATTTCACCTACACGTACACATATACATGTACATGGTTCCCAAAAACATTATGGAAACAGGCAAAAGTATGTGTACATGTAGTGTATTGCTGGCTGTAAGTACAAAACCAAAAGAACAATTCATAAAGTGTAAAAATGTTATGCAATAACAAATACATGTACTTAGAGCTCTGCTAAATAGAAATATCTCTGAATTTAAAACTGATGATGCAAAACGTCAATTTTGTGAGGCAGAAATTGTTGTCAACCATGCTGGTACACGTAGAATCAAAATATCGTAAAAAATCTCACCATCTTGACTTCGCAGAAAATACTTCACAATAACCACTGCTACAACAAACAGCATCACAGCAACACCGAGCGATTTCTTGTTCACACGCACCACGTTCATGTTATGACAGTGAGTGTCTCCATGTGTCAAAAGTATCCAACAAGCCACCCCGACAAGTCCACACAACTGTAATACACGCTTTTCAATCTACTCCATCATCAGCATTCTACAAGCTTGGCATTCCAGTCACATAAGTTTCTGGTACGGTGCATATTCAGCATGCAAAGAGCTGAAGGGACTGAAGAAAAAATTCAAGTTGTGGCATCAGGCCATGTCCAGTGTGCATAATCCAGCCTGTGTGATAACACTGGACACAGAAATCTGAAACAAAACAAACAAGAACGGGAATTACCATACATTTGTAAAGACTGAGAAACTGCAAAAACATGAACCTACATGAAGCTTTAAGGCCAGTCCATGTTGTTTGCACAAAAGAGAACACGAACACGATATTGTGACATCAGATTAAATATACCGATACTGTACATGTACATGTACATTCCGCTACATATTTACAACGTATTTGTTCTGCAAATCCAGTACAATTCACAAAAATTGCACACATTTTATAGTGTTTCAGAGTACCACTTATTAAATCTACCTAATAAATGTATGAAAGTTTGTTACATGTAAGTTACCGGTACATGTAAATGTAAGTTAGTACACACAGTGGTTCTTCTATCATGAAGATGACTCAGACAGTGTACATGTACAGGGCTGTAGTTATATGTAAATATATAGCATGTTTCATAGGCAATACATGTACATGTACACGTATGTTGACTTCCTGGAAAAATGTGACAACCCCATTTGGGCAATTCTACGCAAAGGTGGACATGAGGGTGAAAATTTAAAATTCCTAACAATCAAACAAATTTGGTCTCAAATGAATGCTGAAGGTCTATACTCTATTGTTTTAATGTCGGAATGTAATTTGTTCATTATTTGGTTGTTCAAATCAATGACTACTGTATATAATATGTAAACAGCATATTTTTTCCAAAAAAATGATAGGACAATTAATTGCACCTAGTGTCTAATAAAAATGGAAGATTGGCTGTATCTGTAGTTACATTAACTGTTTCGATTGTTTAAAGGATATCTGTTACACGTATGTGTTTTTGACCTTTGGGGCATTCGTTATGTTTCAGTGGTTTCAAACATTTTGGCCCACTAGAATGTCCTTCCGTTACTGCAAAAGTACATTTTTAGTATATTTTCAAAACTTCAAGGAAAAAATACTGGTAATAAAAAAGACCAATGCAATGCAAGTTTAGGTAGACCTACATGTACATGTACAACATTATAACATTAAAGTCATTTTTTGCTCCGCAACTCTTTTAGTTATAGCTAATAAATACTTGTCCTTCCGTTATTTTAACGGAAGGACAAAATTGGTAACGGAAGGACCAAAAAGGCCTGATGTTTTGACATCAGATCACAAGTAAAAGTGTAAATAGGCTTTTCAGAGTTGCCTGCTTGTATTTATTGTTATGCTAATCAGACCCTTTTCATTGCAATACTCCATCACAGGTACCAGTAAATGAGTGAGTCGTTTTAAACATGCTCACTCTGTCATGTGTTGTTACTTACAGTATGTTAACTACAGCATTCAGTGTGTCCAAAACTACAACTTGACTGGAGCAGTAAAAGAAATAATCTCCATTCAACCAAATGGTGTACACGTACTTACGAAAATATTAAATTGAAAACAAAAACCCCAAAATAAGAGACTTAGGAACATTTGTTAAGTTTAAAATGTGCTTGGCTTATTTGGTCAGTGTACAGCCTATATACATGTAACTGTGCAGGTAATGGAATTTTAAGCAAATATTTTACAAGCTGACCGGTCTAACATACATGTACATACATGCACATATAGAACAGTACATGTACAGTATGTGACCCATTAGATTCATGGAGAATCAATTGTATCATAACTTCCTGGCATCCCACGTATGTGATGTGTTGTATTGAATTCATGTTTTAGACAAATTTTATAACAGGTAAAATTCATTTTTAAATCAATCTGAAACATAATAACAACATGAGTAGTCATTCTTTTACATTTGTATTTATTACTACATGTACGTGTAGGTGATAATTAGTCATTTGCTAAACTAATGTTTAATTGATTAATTGGTTGCTAATTGGGATAGTTTGAACTTAGTAAGATTAGTTTTATGTCACGTTATATTGCACTACTAGTTAGATTTTTATTAGATTGCACTTTCCAACAAAACTTACTCTCACTGTGTGCATGTATTAGATTGAGCATTTCATAAGTCTCTAGTTTCTGGTCAGGGGCTGGCTCCAAAAGTGTTGCGGCGATTCATCTTTTTTAAATTTTTACCCTCGCTTCTTTTTTTCCTAGAAATGTACACGTACGTACATACCGGCACTACCAGCACTGAAAAAGACTAGCTCCCTTACTTGCAATAATACACTGTTCTCAATGGATAAGATGGGCACAAAGGAACCAGTCCATCATGTCCATTCCACAGATGGTGGTCACTGTGCAAAAGATTGCCCCAAATCACGGGGTATACATGTGGCAACAGTGTCTTTAGTCTGGGGAATTAAAATTGTTATGGTTTCTGTGCAATCAAATAACTCAGTATACCAGATTCTATTCAAATTTAACTCGTATATGGCTCATTACAGGTAGATGTAGCATGACCACTAGCTGGCAGCACCTTATGATCACCGTCATACATGTTGTTTTTTAATGGCGCTTTCAGCAACTCAGGCTATTTGTGCCAATAACTGTACGTTTATTCATACACTTTATTAATCAGCATCACATTATGGAGTTAGGAAGAAGGTCCAGTTTTAGAGGCAGGAGGAAACCAGAGTACCCGGAGAAAACCTGCGAGAGCGAGTATGGACTGGAAACCAAATGCGCTTAAAGCCTGGGCCAAGCCGGGACTCAAACCCAGGCCTCATTGGTGCAAAGCGAGGAAAGAACCGCTACACTAACCCGCTCCCCCCCATCATACATGTACATGTACATGTACGTATGAGGTGTTTAGAGGAGCAGCAAACCCATTAACTTCATGGTTCCTTTTTAATTGCACTTATAGTGTACTCTTTGGCACTGATGTGTTTCCTTCGCATTAACCTCCACAATTCAATGGACTTTATTGGGTAATGTGAGAACAAGTATTTGAGAATTTGTCTCAAAATTTTACTACAATATCAACTCCAGTTATAATGGAAAACATTTCAATACAAGTACTTTCCTTCTACCAACAGAAATAATGCCTTAAAAAAAATTTCCAATACATTGAAGTACTAGCCCTAACAGTCCCAAATTCTCCAATTTCAGGATGTATTTATTGAAAGGCGAGTTCTGGTGCTCGACATTGAAAAAAGCACATTTTAAAAAGCTTCAAACTTGTTTTTCCGGTAGTCATTTCCAGTTCATTTGAATGATTTTCTTTAATCAGAAACAGATATAATGAATTTTAATAAAAATGGTGTTTTTACCATTCATAACAGGGATTTTCTGGTCTGTCAATATTTAACACTCTAGAATGATAAACTACATGTACAAGTCAAGTCCCCTAATGGGCGATTCTCGTGTTACATGTGTGGCATTTGGAAGCAGTTTTGACAATTTTGATGCATATCACCAGTATACTTAATAATAATTTTGTTTCTGAATACTTTTGTATGTACATGTGTGTGACATGGTATTTACCTACATGTATAGGGGACACGTACATGTACTGTGATTAAACATTTGTTTCAAATTTCTCTTCATGTTTCATTTTGGTAAAATAAATATCTTTGTCATGTGTGTGACATCAGACAAACGCAACTATTTTACTTCATACATGTAAAACTCTGTGATTTGGCTTAGCTTCAAAGACTTTTAATTATACAGGCAGAGAGATCAGACATACATGTACATGTAGCCCTAATATACATTGTACATGTACAATGTATGGCTAAGGTAGGGTACACTGTACTTACTCGGTAGGTTTGTTTTTCTTAGTTTTCATACAGCAAAAGAATTAGTGACAATACAGTACGGTAGGTGTGTGATCAGAAACTGTGTTACTAGTGTGACACTTGGCTCATTGCTTTGGAGGGGAAATATTTTTATTATTTTATGAACAATCTTGATTACAAAACAAATAACTTAATTCAATTAAAGAAATTAATTCCAACATGAACACTTGTGTAGTACACATTTAATGTACGTACATGTAAGTGTACATGCAACTCATGAGTTTTATACACAACATACTGTACTTCAGCACACAAATCAAAGAACTATAGCCATAACTTTTGGAAAGTTTGTGGTTGTAAGAAACCTTTAACCCTAACATTCCTGAATGCTACAAAGTACTACTTAGTAGTAAAATGTAGTACTCAGCCCTGTCGTTTGTAAGAGGACATGACATTATTATTCTCTGACATGTTTGAAGCCATAAAATACAATAGAGAAGACAATGTACCATACAGTGCTGTGGCACTATGAATGCATGGTTTCATTGTTCTCTGTACGAGTAACAATGGAATAAACCGAGCCAGAAGTAGTAATTTGTAGTGCTGGGTCCTTCAGGCTAAGAGTGTTACATAGTATTTTGTAGTACTGAGTACTCCAAGCCACACAACACCCGGTACTGTTAGGGTTAAGTTATTCGGGGTGCTTTCATTTAAGATTGAAAATTAACATTGACAGTTTCCACATTATTTGAAGAGTCAAACATGCAGGTTTTAATACTGTTGACAGAATTATTACTGATATGTAAATTTCTAAAGTCAAAAAGCATTAAATAATTGAGATTGTTTTGTTTGTCATGCATAGCTAACACTTTAATCAAAATAGCTGTATATGTTTCAAACTCATGTAGGCCTACCGGTATAATGCTCAGGAACTCCAGGTTTGATTATCCAATATCAGAAAATTAATCACATTTCAAAAACTTTAAACACATAACATGCCAAGATTTTTAAGTCAAGTAAAATGTGGCCTGGCACCATGAAACTGACGGAAAGTAGAAAAAGTTAAAATTTAGATCATGGTATTTCCAGAAAATACACGATGCACTAACTGACGTACATGTACATGTATCACATTTACATTTCTGGGCCCTACTACAGTTGTACATGTATAACATTTGGAAATTGTTACAAGTCTGGACGTCTTGCCTTGAGAAACTGAAGCTCCAAGTCTGTGACCTGTGCACACCAGAACTGAAAAAAAGAAACAATTGTCCCAAGCAATATTTTGATACTGAATTGTTTAAAACTGTCGGCATCTGATGACAGTAAGATGAGTTTTAAAAGTAAGAATGTCAAAATCCCAAAATTAACTTTTCAGTGAAAGTTGTTTAATCAGACTGGAACTCAGACATCCATGGTAAGCCGTTTTACTCATTTCAAGGTACAGTACATGCACTTTCACACTAAGCAGTACAATTTCATGCAGATTGTGGGTAGACATGGATCTACTGGAATAATCTTACCTTGGATTTGCCATACAATAAATAGGTTCATATTTAGAAATGCTTAAAGAGCACCTCTGTTTCACAAAGGCATTTGACTAGGTCCCCCACCGCAGGTTACTTCATAAGCTGAATCACTACGTAATCAGAAGCTCCATCACCATGTTATTAGAAAGTTTTCTAACAAATAGAACCTCACAGGTAGTAACCAAAAGAACAACTTCCTCATCAGTTGCATGTACATGTATAGTGGCATCAGGTGTACCCTAGGGGACTGTCCTCAGTCCATATGCAGCAAGGTATGAGACGGAGAGACCCCCTCCCGCTTTGTGTTGGTCATTGTCTCGCAGGAATCTGGGGAATTCCTTTCAGACATATTGGGGGGATGTGTTAAGTAACAATAGTCTGGAATGTGTATAGGGATTGGACATGTTGGGGGGGTACCCCTCGGTCTCATTTCTTGCTGGGTATACCTCAGTCCCTTGCTTTTCTTGACATACATGTACATCAATGACTGATAACCTGACTTCATGTGCAGGGCTTTTTGCTGATGATTGTTCATGTATATTGTACACACCTATTAAATCAGTTCAGGATACAGTTACCCTTCAAAATTATCTCAAGCAATTCAAAAATTGGTAGGATACTTGGCTCATGCACTTCAATCCCAGTAAGTGCTCTACTATGACCATTTCCACTGGATACCCCAGACCATACCGTTATACCTTTTGTGGTCAAGAATTAGCATCTGTAGAAACACACCCTTATTGGGTGTTCAGTTATCCAACACTCATAGTTGGGATGCACAAATTGTGGCAGTTGTCTAGAACCTCAATGGATTAATAAAACCGGACTTGAGCAGTTGCCCAACTCGGGTGAAGGCAACAGCATACAAGCTTGGTTTGTCCAATCTTTGAGTATGCTACAGCAGCATGAGACCCGCATTCCAAAAGAAACATCAAGGCATTGGAAAGAATACAGAGACAAGCAGCTCCATTTTGTAAAAATAACTACAGTAGATCACCAGGGACAGTCACTAAAATACTTCAAGACCTCAGTTGGGAACCTCTAGAAATCAGACAAAAAGCCGGAAGACTCATACATGTACATGTATGTAGTATCCACTACAAAATAGTCAACAACCTAGTTAATCTTCCAGTTACAACCATCATTCAGCAAACCAGTAGACCCTCTAGAACACAACAAGCAATACCATCAATACGGCGTGCGACTTTGGTGTTCAGAAACAATTTCCTTTCGTTAACTATCAAGGCCTGGAATGCATTGTCCTCGAACGTGGTCAACTGCAAATCCCTTGAAACATTCAAGGCCAGCATTATTGACTACTTGACACGTAGATATTCCCATCCACACGCTGCACAAGTGAAAGCTGGTGTGATGTGTCCAGGAGGACATTAGTTGCCGGCTGGTGATTACAGATACAGACAAACCTGTGAATCATTTTACCTACCGGGTATCATTACCAAAACCCACTGCATTACAACACCATGTAAACTGTACCGGCAGGAAGTCACACTGTGTATGACAGAGTAGTGATTTTGACTTCTCAAAGTACATGTACATGTAGGCCTATGTACATGTACATGTAGGTTTGTCACATTTGTGTACATGGTACAGAGCTAGAAAGGCATCAAGTGTTGTCTGTATATGGTGTGGTATTCTAAAGCAGACAAGCAAACGTTGAGTGTGTGAGTTTGAACGTCATCATGTGTGTGAGTTCAAACGACATGCTTGTGAGGTTGAGTGTCGCGTTTGTGAGTTAAGCGCCAATTTCATGAAGCTGCTAAGCACAAAAATTTGCTTTGCTCAGAAAAAAAATAGGTTACCAGTCAAAAATCTATGTCAATTTATGATAAGCCAAAATCAGCTGAACACCAGTCACAAGCAATATATACAACACATGAACATTTTGGTAGGCAATTCTGTTTTTATCAAGGGAAAAATCATGCTAATGATCCATGAAATCGGCCCTGACCACTCACAAACTCGACGTTTACAATTCACAAACACGACGTTTGAACTCACAAATACGACGTTCGAACTCAAACACCACGTTCAAACACACACACTGCAGTGTCTGCTTTAGAACACCATATAGAACTCTTTCCGTTGATTGTATCATACAACAAACTTACCAGTTGGTTGAAAACAGATCATTTAAATCTGCTAGATTTATAGCGCAACTTGAGAGGTGGACAAGACAATAACTTTCTGCCAAATTCTGGTAATATATCATGTATATACATGTACATGTACGGTACGTACTACTACTGCGTTGTGTTCCCACGCTTTTGTTGGTGTTTTTTCCCAACAGCGCCACCACGAGGCACCTCGGACCAAAGATTGTAAAAAAGGCAAGGTGCTAAGGGTGTAGACCACAAATTCAAGTGAGAATTTTTGACCAGCTCATTAGCATTAAAAGTGCCCCCAACAGTATCTTTTGAAAAAGGAGATTGTTTGGCCCCCAAAATGGTGAGATTGTGCCAGGATCAACTCCCTGGGTCTTTGAGCTTTCATATGAGGGCAGAAGGGCGAAAAACTACGGTTGAAAAATGGTCCTAAGTGCCCAGAAAGTTGAGGGTTGCCACTTGAAAAATGGCTGCAATCAGACTGCGGAAAAATCACTTTTTGGGGGGTGATTTTGTTTGGTGGGAATAATTAAAAATGTAATTGGTTAATCCACAAAAAATTGAAAAGAAATTGAAAGATAAGTGACCAGACAAGAATTTCATTTGTGTTTCAGAAATCTCAGGGATGTTGGCGTGCATGCTATTGGGCCCTGAACGGTGCTGATTTTACATTGTTTTCAATGGGGCTTAAATTAGTGGACTGGACCCCTAAATGGAGATCAATGCGTGCTATCACTGTGGGTGCAGACATACCACATGTGCGTGCCTGTCGCGACGCCAAGCCTGCACCTATTCCTATTCCTGCCCAAATGACGACCATGCGATAACAACGTTTTACGCGTATTCATGGTGAAGTTGGTGAACGTTTGCTTCGGAAGTTCGCACCGCTACAGGGTGCACCACAGCAAGTAAATTCCCATAGACAGCAGTGATAAATCCCCATGCATACTTCGCAAATATTTTTTAAATACTCATAACTCTCATAGGTGTTCAGGCTGTACAGAAAAACGATGTTCGACATGTCCTCTTTCATTTTCCTTTAAGATTTTAGTGGGTTGACAGATAAATTTTTGAGAAAGTTTCACCCCCACAGACGACCACTAAAACGAAGGAAATTTCACTGCCCGAAAAAAGTAGCTATTTTGAAAATGCATCACTCTTCAACTTAAAAGACTGTCCGCGTATGCACCATTTCAGGAGGGCTAAGGAGCGTTGCGAATTTTATTGCGTGCACTTTCAAACGGAGATTTCAAAAACTTTACTTCAATCGTCATATTTCGAAGAAAACTGAATTCTATACCAGGAATGGAAACATTTGGGGGGAAAAAGTTGAAGTGTATATTAATAGTGAAGTTCTCAATCTTGCGCCGCTATGCGGCGCTATACGGTCTTTGGTATTGTGGCGGCGACACTCGCCGTCGCCCGCCGGTCGACGAACACCGAAGTACCCACCAACAGCGGGCGGGGCAATCCCACAAAATTATTTAATAAACCTCACATGCACATGAGCGGCTATGTACACACGAGGGGGGATTATGTCACGAACGGAAGACTTTAGGCCTGTCCGTTTGTTGGAAATATACCAACCCTAAAGGAATGACAATCAACGTGGCTACCAATCTACCAAGTCAGGTAAATCTCAATAAACCTCAGTACACATGGTGTCTTAGAGAGCAACAACAACAACTGTTTTATTGACCCAAGTCAACCTCACAGTACATGTATAAGCTTCAACTGTGCATCCAGGTCTGTTACTAATAAACCTCAACACAGCAATCAATTCATGCAAGTGATCATGGAACATAAGCATAAAGACTGTGTAATAACCCTCGTGTATTACCACAAGTAACCCACAGCGACAATAACCCTCACTGTGGCACCTAGTATGATCAACAGTAACGATGTCATGCAACTGCACACACTAGCCCAATAAACATAGGAGTAACCTCGTAGCGAACCCCAAGACATGCAAGCTTCGGCTTAGGTTACGGAGCTCTGAGTGAACCTCAGTGTGACCACATGCGACCAGGCCGACAGGCTTCCAGCAACCCAATCCCACGTAGTGAGAACACTGTTGCACAAGCCACACAGGCCTAAGCGTCTCACACCACTCTTGCTCAACCTACAGCCACCAAACTGACACTCAATCCCACTTATTATAAGTGATAGCTTGCTGACAAATATTCTGAGGTCTCACCGCTCGCTGCCCTCGACAGATCGCCGAACACCGCGCTGCACAACCCGCCAGCTGTGTGTGAGGCTGAATTAGCGTTTCGCTCTATCTTCACTGCGATGCTTCTACCACGACGTCTGGAGACGAACTAACCACCAAATTACTGACTACGCGCCAATGGATGCGCCGCGCGTCAGGGAACCAGACATGTATTACTAAACTTGCGTCAGTCCACAGGCTGTTTCGCCACACAGGACCCAGCTAAGCTTAGGCCGTCCCGGCCTGAACAGCTTAAATAAATCAATAAGAAACAGTGTGGACCCCTAAGTCTTTTATACATTCTAATAAACCTCGCGGCACATCGTGGAGAGGTTTACTTATACAATTATAATTTTGGGGTCCATGAGGTTGACTTATCTAATTATAATATCCCGAATACATGAGGTTTACTGGAATTGCAAACACTCCAATTTTGCTTTTGGAATACATGAGGTAAAAGTACATAAATGTAAAACCATGTGAAAATAAATATATTTTTCTTCTCTCTTAAAAATAAAGGTTTTTTTTCCTAACATGCAAAAATATGAACGTCTTCTTTCTCTTTGGCTCAAGCAAAAGGTTACAAAACAGTTATAAAAGGAGTAATAAACAGTTATAAGCAATCAAGGTTCAATTAAGAAATTTACAAACTATTATTTAAGTGTTCATTGCCTTTCCCAATGAGGGTTTCAGCGGTAGGAGCGACGTTTAGTCGGCTTGGTCCAGCTTGAACTGGTCAGCATCGACGGGCTTGTTGTACAGCTGGACGCTTTCCTCCCGTCGCACGACCTGGCCATCTAGATAGACGAACTTGAAGTGTCGTTCCTCGATGAGGGCAATTTTCATCTTCTTCCTCTGTGGCTCTGTTGTCGTCTGCGTTGCCTGCTCCATGACTGGATCTTCCGCTTCAGCATCGCTGGGCACACTCAAAGAAGGCATTGATGCTGGAGACCCCGGAACAGGATCATCAAGAGTGGCGGCAAGCATCCCTCTTGGCTTACCGCTCAGGGGTGGGTGGGCAGGTACAAATTACAAAGAAACAATGAATAAACAATTCAACCGACATTTGGTTCTAACGATATCTCACTGGGAGCCTATGCTCCCGCCTAGGATACCTCCTAGGGACCTCAGCTTCCCTAACTCCAACCTGAGGCTCACTACCAGTCACCTCGGGTTCCTCCTGGCTAGTTTCCAGAATCAACATTGATTCCTCACCACCAGGTTCCTCTTTGTCACCTGCTGCGGATTGGACTTCAGCAATCTCAGGTGCATCACCCCCTGAATTTTCTGTCACTGTACCTGGCTGGTACACCCACGGCTGCGGCTTGTCTCCACAATAGGGTTTTAACCTATCTGCGTGAACAACAAAGGGTTTACTTCCCCTTTTTAACTGAATCCGGTAGGTGACCTCTGACAACTTCTTTACGACTAAGTACGGCCCCCTCCAGCGGAGCTGTAGTTTGGGCGACACGCCCCTCTTCCTGGAACGATCAAACAACCAGACAAACTGGCCCTCTTCCAGGCCCCCTCCTGAAACCTTGCGGTCGTAGTTCCGCTTCTGCCGACGGATACTCTGTTTGAGGCACTCGCTGGCCCGGCTATGAGCCTCCTGCAACCTTTGTCGCAACCCCAAAGCAAAATCAGTCTCGACAGCATCCTCAATTTCAGGACACTCTACCATCAGGTCAACTGGTAACATCACCTCCCGCCCTAACATCATCATGTTAGGCGTCTCGCCAGTAGATTCTTGCGGACTACAACGGTATGCAAAGGTTGCAAAGGGCAGGCATTCATCCCAATCCCTCTGCTTCCTCTTTGGTTCGATCAACATGGAGACAATGTTCACCAACGTTTTATTAAAACGTTCAACCATGCCGTCGGACTTCGGATTATATGCCGTCGTCCGAGTCTTCCTAATCCCAAGAAGTCGGCACATCTCTGCAAAAACTGCAGACTCGAAATTTGTCCCCTGGTCTGAGTGAAGTTCCTGGGGGACACCAAAACGACACACAAACTCAGAAACGAACTTTGCTGCAACCGTCTCCGCCTTTGCATCAGGAAGTGGGAATGCCTCCATCCACTTGGAGCAATAGTCACCCACAACAAGAACCCAGACGTTTCCACTGTCACTCCGGGGCAGTGGACCCAGCAAGTCCAGGGCCACCCTTTCAACAGGGGCACCCACCCGGTACTGCTGTAAAGGAGCAACTCTCCTTTTCGATGGCGACTTTCGCCTCTGACACAATTCACAACAGCGAAGGTGTGATCTCACGTCGGCAGTCATTCCTGGCCAGTAGTAACGCAACTTCACCTTGGCCAGTGTTTTCCTCAGCCCCAAATGACCACCAGCACTACCACCATGCAACTCATTGACCACATCCCTGCGGTACTCCTCTGGTAGTACCAACTGCCAACGAATTGACTTTCCATCGTCGGACTCCCACCTTCGACTCAATAACCGGTTGCGCACCTCCAACTGACCCCACATAGACCACAGGGTCTTGCTGGTCTTGGAAGTGTGCGAGACCTCAACCCAATCTGGCCAACCGCTTCCACTTTCCTTCAACTCGATCAGCCACTTGAAACAAGGATCTGCCATCTGGGCATTCCTTACATCCTCCTGGGATACACCAGGCTTGGCAAGAATGCCTCTCACTGCTGACCCAACGACCTCTGAGACTTCTGTTGCGGACTCTTTTGGGTCAACAGAACCCTCCCCAGCCTCAACAGTTCCAGACACCTTACCAGGGTCTCCACCACGTCCACACTGCTTGCACTGCCTACGGGACAAGCAATCAGCATTGCCATGTTTGCGACCAGGCCTATGCTGAACTGTCACATCATACTCAGACACCACTTGTAGCCACCTCGCAAGCTGGCCCTCTGGGTCTTTGAAGTTGAGCAACCACCTCAGAGCTGCATGATCCGTCCTCACTGTAATCTTACGGCCGTACAGATACTGTCTGAAGTGTTTGAGATAAACTACTACAGCCAATAATTCTCGCCTGGTCACACAGTAGTTTCTCTCAGCCTTGCTCAGCTTGCGACTGGCATAGGCCACCACTTTCTCCTCTCCATCTTGGACCTGGGATAGCACTGCCCCTATCCCATCACCACTCGCATCTGTATCCAAGACGTAGTCACCAATCGCCAACGGATAAGCCAGAATCGGGCTCGACTGCAGTCGCTGTTTCAACTCTTCAAATGCACGTTGGCATTTATCCGTCCACAGGAACTCACGTGACTTACTCGTCAGTTCATGCAACGGAGATGCAATCTCCGCGAACCCCTGAATGAACTTCCGGTAATAGGAAGCGAGCCCTATGAAGCTCCTTACTTCCTTGACACACTTTGGAACCGGCCAATCAGCCACCGCTGATACCTTCTCAGGATCGGTCGCCACCCCTTCGGCAGACACAATATGGCCGAGGTACTTCACAGACCGCTGGAACAGACTGCACTTACTGGGCTTTAATTTAAGTCCAGCTTTGCGCAGCCGCTCGAACACCACCCTGAGACGCCGTATCTCTTCTTCCACGGTCTTCCCGAAGACAATTACATCATCAAGATAGATCAAGAGAATCTCCCATTGGAGACCTGCCATCACCTTGTCCATTAGCCTCTCAAAAGTCGCCGGGGCGTTGCATAGGCCAAATGGCATACACTTCCACCTATACAACCCGTTGCGCACAACAAAGCTTGACTTCTGGCTGGCGCCCTCGTCAAGGGCAACCTGCCAATAGCCGGAGGCCAAATCGAGTGTTGAAAACCACCGAGAGCCGCCCAACTCGTCCAATGTCTCATCTATGCGAGGGACCGGGTATGCATCTTTTATGGTTCGTGCATTCAAACCCCTGTAGTCGACACACAGCCTCCTCGCCCCATCCTTCTTCCTAACCAAGACAACATTGGCAGCCCACGGGCTGTCCGATGGCTCAATCAAACCTCTGCCCTCCAGGTCTCTCACCTGCCTCATGATCTCTTCTTGGTCCCCCTTCGGGTACCGCCTCAGTCGTTCTTTGACTGGCTTTGCATCATTCGTGTTGATGCTGTGCTTCACAACATCTGTCCGACCAATATCTCGATCGTCCCGAGAAAACACATCTTGATAATCAGAAAGACATCTTTCTACCATATGATGGTCTTCCTCCCTCAGAAACTTCACACTTCTTTCGAACAAGTCCTGAAGATGCTCCGGAAGTTCCTGATCGGCCTCCCTTCCTCCAGAAGGGGTGCTCTGACCTTGGTCAATCTCCACCTGAGAGACAATTCCTATAGTGGTACCTTGCCGCACAACTCGCTTCTCCCTGTTAGGGTTAAGCACTCGCAGCGGCAGTACCTCCTGATCACTCTCAACCAACGACCTCGCAAGAATTAAACCTCGCTGTGCCAACTCACCACCACCCTCTACAGGTTCAATGAGCACTGGCCCCGGAACAACCTCACACAACCTACGAATGGCACCTGGCACTACAGCCTCATGGCCAGAGGGAATCACTTTCGTCTCAGTGACAACCACCCTCCCCACAAACGGCTCACCAGAACTAGTAGTGCACTGAATTTGCTCACCATTCAACCTCAGTTGCAGAGTCTGTAGATCCAAACTTGCACCCGTAGACAACAGGAAATTCATACCCAAAATTCCTGAATATGGCATGTCAGCAAAAATCACCTTCACAGCAGCCACAGATTTTCCAATCTGTATCTCCACCCAGGCAGCACCCACCGCTGCCAACGGGCTGCCGTCTACCTGCTCAATTTTCAAACTCTCGGTTTGCAAAGTTGGCCTCTGTTCCCTCGGAATCCTGTGATACACCGAACTACTCACAACAGTGTCTGACGACCCTGTGTCTATGAGGAACCTACACTCGGTATTCCGTATCACCCCATCGACAAACAAACCATACTTCGCCTTCTCCCCAGTCATGGGGTAGGGAACTGCTACTGGGTCTCCAATTCTACCCTTGGATTCCCTAAAGCCTTCACCCTTTGTGGGCCCTGTGAACTTCCCAGCCTGCCCGCGGGCCCGCCGGTCGGCTGGACGGCGTTTCCCTGCTTGCTTGGAACCTTGTTTCCTTCTGGGCTCCTTGCAGGCCCGCCGGAAATGACCCGTTTCACCACAATTGAAACACTTGGGTTCGCCTTTCTCCTTTTTAGAAGCCTTAGGCACTCTTTCCTGAGGAATATCGCCCTCAGTGTCTCCACTCCGCTTCTGTTTCGCCCACTCCGAAAACAGAGATTCAACCATGGAACAAACCCGTTTTTCAATGGCATGTCCCATTTCTTCCAGTCTCTCCTCTGAACCACGGTCGAGAGCCCTAGCAAACTTTGTAGGTTTGCGATCTTGCCTCCTCTGCTCCTCGACTTTCTCAAAGTTCTCGGTTTCTACCGCTGCCCTTACAGCCTCGTCTAGACTTTTCGGGCGGGCACGGTGAATACCCTCCCGGACTGTCTGACTCTCCACTGCATCCACAAAATGATTCTTGGCAAGCCTATCCCTGGCCTCCTCCTGTATCTCAGGATAGGCCTTCGCCGCCAATTCCCTAATAGCCTGACCTAACTCACGAAGAGTCTCCTTTGGTCCCTGCCTACGGTGACGCAGATCTACCAGAAAGTTCTCTGCCTGACGACAATGACCAAACCTCCGCTCAAGTAGCTTCACCAGCTCACGGTACGTGTGCCCTTTCTCTACCGGTGCACTATCGACAATCAACCTCAGTGCACTCCCTTGCAGGCTTGCAGACAAATACTGTGCGGCCTGCTGGTCACTCCAGCCATTCACCACACGACATGATTCAAAATGCCTGAAATACTCATTCCAAACAACCTTCCCATCATACCTGTCTGGTACAATGTTCGGGCGACGGGAATTCCCAATCCCCGTGCCTTGACAGTCAACTTCGCCAACCACTCTCGGTTCCTTCTTAAGTGCCCAAGGAACCTGTCCGGTGTTACTGCAACGCTCTGTGAGGTTGTCAGTACACCTCGCTGGCGGACTTGTCACAAAACTCATCAAATCGGCGTGCAGCTTACGCCTACCGCTGTCAACATCCCCTAGGAATGGGTTTGTGATTGGACTTAGTCCCAAGTCACCACTTGTTGACCTGACCCCAGATTTCTCCTGAGGTGTACTGGCACTAGTGCGCGCCTTAACAGGCTTATCTAAACCCTTCCCAGGCACATCACCAGTTGCCACACCCAGTCTCGAAGACTGACCCACCTCCAATGAGGCATATCCTGAAGTTTCATCGGGCAACCTGAACTCTATCTCCGAATCAACCTCACGTCGAGCACGACTCTTTTCAACAGGCGTGCTCGAAACCTTTCCCCTTTGGAAACTCCGCTGAAGTTCAGCTTTCAACTGTTGGACTTCCCACTGCAGCATTTGATTCTCCGACTCAAGGGACCTGACAGCCTTGACGCCCTGTAAGTCAGCCTCACCTGCAGCCCCAACACTACCCTTGAAACTGTCACTCATCGTGACGTCTCAAATTGTCACTGGTGATAAACCTCACACCAGTACTGTGCTACACCAATAGCACAACAACAAACCACAACACCTCACTGAGGGTTATTGGTAAACCTCAACAACCAGAACACAAGTTGTTGTCCCCCCCCACGTCAAAAGCAGTCCTAAAGGATCCCACTTCTGACACCATTTGTGGCGGCGACACTCGCCGTCGCCCGCCGGTCGACGAACACCGAAGTACCCACCAACAGCGGGCGGGGCAATCCCACAAAATTATTTAATAAACCTCACATGCACATGAGCGGCTATGTACACACGAGGGGGGATTATGTCACGAACGGAAGACTTTAGGCCTGTCCGTTTGTTGGAAATATACCAACCCTAAAGGAATGACAATCAACGTGGCTACCAATCTACCAAGTCAGGTAAATCTCAATAAACCTCAGTACACATGGTGTCTTAGAGAGCAACAACAACAACTGTTTTATTGACCCAAGTCAACCTCACAGTACATGTATAAGCTTCAACTGTGCATCCAGGTCTGTTACTAATAAACCTCAACACAGCAATCAATTCATGCAAGTGATCATGGAACATAAGCATAAAGACTGTGTAATAACCCTCGTGTATTACCACAAGTAACCCACAGCGACAATAACCCTCACTGTGGCACCTAGTATGATCAACAGTAACGATGTCATGCAACTGCACACACTAGCCCAATAAACATAGGAGTAACCTCGTAGCGAACCCCAAGACATGCAAGCTTCGGCTTAGGTTACGGAGCTCTGAGTGAACCTCAGTGTGACCACATGCGACCAGGCCGACAGGCTTCCAGCAACCCAATCCCACGTAGTGAGAACACTGTTGCACAAGCCACACAGGCCTAAGCGTCTCACACCACTCTTGCTCAACCTACAGCCACCAAACTGACACTCAATCCCACTTATTATAAGTGATAGCTTGCTGACAAATATTCTGAGGTCTCACCGCTCGCTGCCCTCGACAGATCGCCGAACACCGCGCTGCACAACCCGCCAGCTGTGTGTGAGGCTGAATTAGCGTTTCGCTCTATCTTCACTGCGATGCTTCTACCACGACGTCTGGAGACGAACTAACCACCAAATTACTGACTACGCGCCAATGGATGCGCCGCGCGTCAGGGAACCAGACATGTATTACTAAACTTGCGTCAGTCCACAGGCTGTTTCGCCACAGTATTATATCCATTGTGTCGATTGATCCCCATTAAAAAAACTGGATAAAACATCGCGCACTGTTTGTGCACAAAAAGCGCGGCCACACAATGGCGACGCGTTGCGTTTAAGGGGGGTAATATGACGCTGTATACATGTATGCTGAGCATTTAGTCAAAATTGATTATAGACAAAACCTTTTCCAAAAAAAAACCAAAGAATAAACAGGAAATGCAAGAACATCATAATTTTCAATATCAACTGATTATTAAATAACCCACTCAAAATCGATAAAAAAACCTGTTTTTTATTCATGTTTCACATCTTTTGTCTACGGTCTTGCTTTGGCAATATTTCCACTTTGGGTCGGTTCAATCGTAATTAATTTGTTCAGTGTGTACAAATTTGAGAATTCCACCAAGACCCACAATAGGTTTCTCGGTAAATATGCGGTCCAAATTGTCCACGCATTTTCCCGTCTGATTTCGATGGGCCAACACAGAAAAAATTCATCAATGAAATAAAATAAGGTCTTAAATTTTATACATACTCACAGGAAAAATGCGCTGAAATTCTTCTTGCCTTCTTTAGGATTATTTAATACATTTGTTTGCTTAATACTTTATGACCATTTAATACTGTATCACGTAGGCCTATCGCTATTATTAGAAGAGGATATAAATGTCTGAAAATGTCAAATGTCATGTCAAATTAATCTTTCATTTTTAAACAACTTCTGCCAATAAGTAATATTTCAGACGGTCTCAACTTCTATATTGTGAAGTCTCATATACAAAGCCTGATAGGCTAGATAGACTGTCATAAATTTCCTACTATATAGGCCTAGGCCTAGGCCTAGCCTGAAGTCAAACATAATAAAGAACAAGAAACTTTCGGAAACTAAAAAGTGAGACTTACATGTCAAAAGTTGCTGCTTCTACCAAACTTGATTTGCCATCGATCTCCGGCAATTCACTGCTGCGCATACGAATACGTGTAAAACGTTATTTCATAGGCGCCATTTGGGTAGGGATACGCTATGTTAACGCAACAGGCCCGTGCGCCGCGACAGGCAAGCACACCCGGTATGTCTGCAGCTATGCATCAACGTTCACACTCGAATGGCGCCTATGGTGATTTTACCTTTGTCTCCCTCAAGAAAATTTTTAGCAAAAGTCACATGGAGATAGCTAAAAACAAATTTTCTTAACGACCTTTCCGTTCCAGCGATGTCGTACCTAGGTTTCCATGTTCATGTAAGTTTGTTTTCACTGCCCGTGCTTAAAAATGAGATTGTACAACGTTGCAAAGATTTACCCACCTGCACTCGATGTGTTTCGGATTCCGTTGAGTTCACATCACGCAGTTGTTGTCAGCCAAGGTTAGATAAAAGATTAGAATAATTCGTAATTGAAGTAGAATATTGCTTTACGTTTATCACTTATAAATTATAAGACTGTGTAAAAATATGGATCTGTTTTATTTCAGCTTTTACCGACGGACGACCATAAAATTTCAAACAGTAACCATTCATCTGCGTACGAGACTGCCTCATTGCACTGCTCTTTATGTACGTATTTTAGATTTTCGGAAAGTTAGCCGGATATTTCTCTTTTAGGTCAGGTGATTTTTCAGTTTCTGTAAATTGATGTACAAGTAAATATTTTCCGAAGCCCCTTTTCAGAGTTTGATTTTTGAAGAAGTAACTGAACGAATAAAGTATTACAAATTCCAAAATCTTTGCACGTTATTTTTCCTACCTGAGGGTTCCGGAAAGGCGCCGTTAGGGGTCAACTTCAGGCTCTATACCACCATAGAGATCAAAAGTGGAACTAGATAGAGGGGACGCCAGGTGCGTATAATTGCCGCATTACGCTCGAGTAACTTAGAACCACGCTGACGCCTACGCGTATGTATGAAACGCGCACGAGCGCATGAGACGTAACGCGCATTAAACTTTATGTAACAAATAATCTTTTTACCTGACGCACGTGCACATGCGGCTACCACAGATTCTAGGAGGAGGAAGAGTATGAATTATCTCGTGAATATTGCCAAAACGTTTGCCGTTGTTGTGAATGAAGTTTTTGCTTGCAGATCCAGCTCAGTACTTATAAGTGGTGGCCATAATGTTTAATTGGACTACAGATTAAGATTGCTATTTTAAAAAATATTTAGTGTCACCTGTTGGTCTTTCTAGATGCAACAAAAACAGAATTTGGCACGACGAACAAGGTTTCAGCTTGCGCGTGGGAGTGGGCGGCTTGGTCTTTGAGTGGGTGTTTGGGTGGCTGGGTGGTGTCTGGGTGGAGCTTAGACCAATGTGTGAGTTTTAGTAGTGAGGGCAGGAGGATTCTACTCTAACGCACTATTCCCACTTGTATCCTCCTATGGGTGCACCACTACAAATAAATTCCCATAGACAGCAGTGATAAATCCCCATACTTCACAAATATTTTAAAAATACAACTCTCACAGGTGTTCAGGCTGCACAGAAAAATGATGTTCCACATGTCCTCTTTCATTTTCCTTTCAATTTTCGGGGGGTTGACCAATGAATTTTTGAGAAATTTTCACCAGAAGCAGACCACCCCTAAAATGCAGAAAATGTCCCTGTCCTGAAAAGTAGCCATTTTGAAAAACCCTCCCTCAGCAAAATGGCTCAAATAGTGCCACTTTTAAACCCCATTGCATCCAAATTGCTCAGAATTGGAAGCCCCGAGTCCGGCCCAGAGGTCCAGTCTCATATTTCTTGAATTCCTCAGTTCCATGGCTCTCAGGACCCTCTAATATAGAATATTTTGAGTGTATAACTTTTATTAATGAGCTCGGCGGACACATTTCTGGCCTAATTACCAGGGTGCACCCCTATCCGCCCAGAGCCGAAGTGCACCCCCAATCGGCGAAGAGAAAGACCGGTGATTACAAGTAGGTTCTTGCACGCGTTGTGCGTATACGCAAAGACCATACATGCCGGAGTAAATTAGTAACGCGTACGCAGGGTGCTCCGCTTCAAATGCGCATACACCTGCGCGCCTCTACGATGAGTACCCATTGATCTCCATTACTCCATTATAAAGGAGATCATTGCGAGTACCCAAAAAACAAGCCCTCTTTTGTTTCGCTCGGAGCGGATAGGATCCAGCCCTATTATGAGGGGCCCCATCAGCCACTCTCGCCCAGACCCTGAAAGCCGGACAGCCCGTTTAGCCTTGTTGGCCCGTCTGGCCTTCAGGGGCGACAACCTCCATAGAAACTTTAATTTTGTTCGGTTGAACGGAGTGAATAAGAATGAACTATAGTTCTAAACTGTCACTCCGCTGCGCAGAGTGATACATAGTAATGTCATGATATAAAACTTCAGAGTGATGGACAGTACGGGCCATCTGCGCACCGATAGGCCGAACCTACACTTAAATTTGCAGATTACCCGACGACATTGAGACGTATGAATAAAACCTACCAAATGCTATGAAGTTCAAGCAAACAGCAAAAACATTTACTGAGAAGTAAAACCATGAAGAATGAGCAAATGCTTGAAATTGTGCGAATAAAATGTTTCTTTTACTACTCAGCATCTACTTGTTTAAATATTAGCAGATGCTTTATGCCTGTGGCTGACTGCACAGCCGAATGGTTTTGAACAATAGGACTTCCGTTGTCTGCACGTACAGACGCACAGTGTAGTACTGTGCTGTATCGTGAGACTTCAGCATGGCGGATAAACACGATGGCAGTAATTTTGATGGCAAAAACCTTGAAGGAAATTGCTCTGCACTTGAGTCTAAAAAGACTCAAGTGCCTTGATATACATTGGACAAATCCAAAAATCATGCAGAAACTGGAAGTCAATGAATCCCAAATACATGTACTTTCAAGAAACTGGAAATCTGTGAACACAATTTTCTGAGGAATCTTCACTGCAATATATAGTCCCTGGACCTCCTAGTATACACTTAAAATACAATATAAGAAGCTCTTCTTCAAACAATAAAAATGCAACTCACCCAAAGATCCTTAAAGAAACTTCCTGAATATAGGCTGAGGACTCGGTGGTCAAACAATGGAACAAGTGGAAAATACATGTGTGCATGTACAGGTACTAGGTTAGTATCAGAATGATGATGTGGCAAGATGAGCCACATGGACCAGAAGACAGTGCCACAAGAAATGGCCCATGGCTTAATTACCTGATTGACTATTCATAAGATTACTTCAAAGAGTCTCCCCACCAGTTGCATCAGCATGTATAGAGTCAACCTAAACTTAATGAATAAGGCATAACTACATGTATAAGGCAATACCGGGTTCAGCATGGCGGATAAACACGATGGCAGTAATTTTGATGGCAAAAACCTTGAAGGAAATTGCTCTGCCACTCTCAAATTGGTACAACTGCCTGCATCGGGTTTCTTGAGATTCCCTCCGAAAGGCATAAAGCTTTTCCGTTTGAATGGCATTCATGAACGCTGCCATTTTGAACATTAGTAAATGCTCCTCGTTTTCAAGCTTGCCCTGACGCAGTCAAGAAAAATGTCAAGTAACTACCCCAATTCTGTAGAACTTACTCATTTTTATTCATACAAAATGAAGCAACTGCTTATTGTCAAGCACAAGCAAAAAGTAAATACTTTTACTTTTTAGCAATTGTATCAAAGTAAAAGCATTTACTTCGTTATTACTCATACAAACAAGAGTAAATGCTTAAAAAATGGTAGTAAAAGCAAATGCTACTGTGACGGCAAAATGTTCTTTTCCAGTGACTACAATATATGTATTTAAACACTCAGAATGTATAATTAAAAAGGGGTTGGTTACAGTAGTTAAAAAGAAACAAAGAAGGAAGAAAAATCCAAAGTAAATTCTAAGATCAAATTAAAGTGATGCACGTTATCGAAAGGCAATGCGTGGCAAGGGCTACCCATCCTTGCGGGTCTTGTCATTCAGCATCCAGTAGTCAACGCACAGCTGCAGGGTGCCGTCCTTCCGCACGATGACTACTGGTACGGCATATGGACTTTTGGATGGTCGTATTATCTTCTGTTGCAGGAGCTTCTGGAGGTGTGTCTTCACCTCCATCATCTGCTGGGGTGATATCCAGCGGTGGGGCACACACACTGGCTGTTAATCGGTGGTTGGGATTTTATGTTTCACTGTGTCTGAATAGCCCAGGTCGTCACTACAACAGAAGACATCTTGGTACCTTCTAAGAGGGGTCAACAGTTGCTCCCTTTGTTTGGAGCAAAACTGGGCATCTCCAATGTCAATGTCAAAAGGCAACTTCACTTCTTCATTCAAATCTGATGCTTGGATCTTGTTACAGGAAGTGGTGACATCAGCAGAACTGTCTGACTTCAGGTGGATAGCCTCATCTGTCACAGCAATAGAACGCCTGCTCAAGTGAATGACTCTGGCCTCCTTCTGGGCTGCAGCCAGACATCATCATTGCTGATGTTCACCACTGCGACTGGAACCAGTCCTCATTAGGCCGTTGCTTATGTGTCGACAACTGTTATCCCCTTTGGAAGGTTCAACCCATCCTGGATGTCCTGGACCGCCACCTCTTGTGTATCTACCTGTCTAGTGATGCAGGTGACATAACAATGCGTGTAGAGTGAGCAGATATGCACAACGGTTCCCGGCCTCCAACCTTGGCAAATGATGTCTTGGCCTGTGTTGCTCCCCAAGGTCATATGTAAACAATGCACCAACCCATTACATTCCTCCCATCTCTTCAACTTTCACTCCGTAGTGCCACCCATGTTGCTCCTTCATGGCTGTGTGTAGCTCTCGCAACACGTTAGACCCTAGGAGGCCCTTCTTTATGGCTGGACGCGGAGTTACATGAAGAGATTAGTGTCCCCATTTGGTTGAGCTGCACCCCAAGGATCTCCATGTGAACCTCAGCATAGCCGGCACAGGGAATCCTGAGGCCATTGGCCCTATTAGACTCTTAACCATCTCCCGACATCTTCCCGTATGGGTACACAAGTATTCAGTTGTTGGTAGAGGGTGTCTGGCAGAACAGTCACTTCACTTCTAGTATCCAAGATGAAGGGAATCTCCTTGCCATGTACTGATATGGTGACTTCTGGACTGCTGGCCACTGCTCTGTCAAACACCTCCTGTCTAGTTATAGTTGGTGAGCCATCCTTCCCCTCTACCATTTGGCTCCTTACGATAGAGGCCTGGCGTTTGGGGACTTCTTGCCAGTCTTTGAAGATGGATTCTGGGTGGCAGGCCTGAGGGTTGTTGCATTGGTGGACAAGGTGCTTCTGCCCAGTTGCTTTAGGATGTCGATGTCTGGCCACCGCTGGTTAATTAGTCGATGGCTCTGTCAAGTCAGTCTTGGGTTACTGGGGCAAACTCATTTCATATGACCCAACCCGCCGCATGAATAGCATGTCAGGCCACTGAATTCCCACATGGCTCCCATGGGGGGTGGCTGAGGGCTTTGCAGCAAATGAGCCAACTGTTAGCAGAACTTATCTACCGCTGCCTGGGTTGCTTGAAACTGTTCCACCTGCTTTTCAAGATGCTGCTGAAGTTGTCCATAGTCTGAGCTTACACGAGCTGACATGGCCCCTGACACGGGCCGTGACGGGGTCTCCCATGCCAGAATTTTGCTACAGAATGTGGCAACACTCACATCCTGGTGTTCCTGGACATACCACCGTACATCTCGCTGGAGCGTGCGATAAGCCAGACCAGTAGCAAACCTCTCGCACAAAAATGGTGTCTTTGTTATGCAAATGGGGACTGTCCTTGGGCAATGCAAGCTCTACCTGCAGAAAGACTTTCATGAGCTGCAGTGAATGATCTTGCAGAGACTCTCCTGGGCGCTGATGTCTTCTGTAGAAGTCACTCCATTTGGTCGATGGTGTCTCATAGCAAGTGTATGTATCCTCTGTTCTTGTTCGCATTTCTGGGGGCAAAGCCTGACTTTATCTTGGGCATGTCCAGTCAGGTGATCAAGGATGAGCTGAACACTCTCTGCATCATCAGTGAGATCCTTCGCGAGTCTCCGCATATCCTCCGCCCACTCAACAACCTCAGGGTCCCTCTCGGACCCAAACTGCCTCTCCTTAAATAAACAATTCCCTGGCCACTGCTGCATTGTCCAACACTGCAGTAGAAAAGACCAATAAATACTAATGAGCAAGAAACAGGAGCCTGTAATCAAGCCTCCTGCCTAGTGTTTATAAATGAATGGCTGGAATGCATGGCTGTCCCACCCAGGGCAAAGAGATAGTGCAGTGACAACATCTCGACAATCGCCTCAGTATGTATGTGTAGTATAACTACTCAGCACTAGCACCACAATATCGATATCATAAATACGAGTTTTTTACATGTAAGTGATAAAATAAAACTAGGAGTTGAGTTTGCATATAATTATAGAGCATTAAGGTTCCTGCCTCAATAATGAACGAAAATTAGCATAGCAAACGGCACTAAGAGTAAGAGTTCTGCACACATGCATAAATGTAATACAGAATAACTGCAATGCCATGATTTCTCACGAATGAATGGAAAGAATCTCTGTACAAACATGAACTCTAACATTGCAGCTGGCAAAGCAAATCCACTATACGTTTTCAAGATTTTGAGAAAATGAAAGTTCCACCCAGCCGTGTGACCATCGTAAAATAACTTGAACCTTCACTTACACTTGCACTTGTCTGCCAAACAGCAGACTTAATCAAGCCAATAGCAACATAATCTTGAGTCTTCCAAACACGAAGAACTTACTTTTACTCTGAAAAGACTCAAGTGCCTTTATATACATTGGACAAATCCAAAAATCATGCAGAAACTGGAAGTCAATGAATCCCAAATACATGTACTTTCAAGAAACTGGAAATCTGTGAACACAAGTTTCTGAGGAATCTTCACTGCAATATATAGTCCCTGGACCTCCTAGTATACACTTAAAATACAATATAAGAAGCTCTTCTTCAAACAATAAAAATGCAACTCACCCAAAGATCCTTAAAGAAACTTCCTGAATATAGGCTGAGGACTCGGTGGTCAAACAATGGAACAAGTGGAAAATACATGTGTGCATGTACAGGTACAAGGTTAGTATCAGAATGATGATGTAGCAAGATGAGCCACATGGACCAGAAGACAGTGCCACAAGAAATGGCCCATGGCTTAATTACCTGATTGACTATTCATAAGGTTACTTCAAAGAGTCTCCCCACCAGTTGCATCGGCATGTATAGAGTCAACCTAAACTTAATGAATAAGGCATAACTACATGTATAAGGCAATACCGGGTTTCCCCGGTGAGATTACTTTTGATGCGAATATGAACTCAATTTTTTAAATACTTGTTTCATGAGCCTTCACCATTCTTGAAATTCTCAGATAACTTGAACCGACAGTTCCAGCAAGGAGTTGTGAGCTTGAAATAATGTAAACTGTGCAGCTGCACCCCCAATTTAAACACAGTGCAACCGTAGTCAGCAGATGCTAACCATAATTGGGGGAACTAACCCTTAATGCAAAACCTAACCCTAGTTCGCAATATCAAACCCTAGTTTGGAGTCACTAGCAGTTCTTGAAAGCAACAGAGAAAACTGGAAATTCAGTATTACACACATGGCCACATACAGTATCATGTAACAACACTCATGGCCATACGCCCATAACTGCCATGAGAAACAAGCATGTTTTGGGGGAAACTATGCAAGTTTTTTGGCGGTTTAAATGTTGTGGGCCAGTAAGTCCATATTGCCTGCGCAGACCGAATCAAAATTTGTAGGCTATCCAATTCTCTGCTTTTAGAGCATTTCGTGGCACGTGAACTTTGTAGTTTGTTAAAAAGGTGGATGGAATCTAGAGGCAGGAGTGTCAGCTTGTATTTTTGTAAGTATCAGACCAAACAGGGCCCTCCAAATTGCTGTATTGTACCATGGAATGAAGGCATTAATTTTCAAAATGGTGATGGGCCTCCTGACTGTTTTGAGGGGTGATTTTCTCTGGAGAGAAATAGTTAACCCACTGAAACTTGCCATAAAAGATAAGGAAGTGCGCTTTAATTTGATATGTGTATTGAACACCTGTGAAATTTGTGAGTATTTTTCCTGATTTTTTGAAGTGGAGATATTTATCACTGTTGTCCATGGCAACATATGTACTGTTCTAGACCCATAGACTCAGAATGCTGTAGGTGGGCACATGCCAGCAAATTTTGAAGTAGGTTTTTTAGTGCTAAAAATGGGTAGTTGAAAAAAATTCAAGAGCTTAAAAGTGACACGTTGATATTGTACAGTGTAAATTAACAGCTTAGTGCACCAGAAATCCTGAGAAATGTCCAAGACCCTTGTCAGAGTAAGGGAGAACCAAGAATTGGCTACAATATGCAGTATAATTTCAAAAGATTGGTGGAAAAAGAATCAAAATTGTCTTTATTCTTCCCTTGTAGCTCAAACGCGACAGGCCCGTAATCCACACCCCCCCCCGGAATGAGGTGATACATACATGTGGTTTATGTACGACATGGGCCTATGTGTACATATGTACATGTACATGTATGCTGTGTGGGAGTATATTGCACAGCATTTCATCCAAGCCATGAGGGTATAACCGGTGCTAGTACCTCTTTCCCATAGTTTTCAGACCTCGTCACAAAATCTTGGTTTCTTATAGGATTACATTTGCCACATTTGTGAGAAGGCTTTTAATTTTCAATGTGATACCACAATATGATAGTTTTCAATGGCAAACTTTAGGGGGAAGTGTACAGAATAGTGGAAGTTGTTGAATCAAATAAGATTTTGTATATGTTCTCATGCTTTAAAAGATTCCAATAGGAGAAACAGCCTCTCCGAACTTCAAACACTGGCAAAAGTTTGTGTGGACAAATTACAAATTGTGGAAAACACATATAATGCCAACTTGAACATGGGTATTTATCAAATCAACTGTTCACAGCAAAGTACAAAATGACCTGCCCAGCTGTTGGGAGGCCTCTGTGGCAGATTAAATCAACTATGATTGGATCATTTCTGTCAGAGACATCAAAGGCAAATATAAATTGAGGCAAGCCCTTAACAATGTATACATGTATAATACAGTGAATACTATCATTCCCCCATCCTCGACTTGAAGTTACTACTGCCACAAAATTATTAGCATAATTTATACTACATAATTAGATCTTACCCATGTAATATTCAAAGTTAACTTATCCAATTTTGGTAAGAAATCAAAACGATGATTAAAAGAGTTGTTATACACATGTAGAACTACTAGACTGCGGTAGGATCACTGGTTTTCTTCTTGTGTAAAGAGGGATTTCACATTAGCGTCATCTGCGCGTATATGCATCGAAACCGAAGCTCTCTGTGTTGAACTTTGTCGCGCGCCCCCGGAGTCGACGCAGTACATGCAGTGTCCGGTTCGTAAGTGTGACGCCACTTCAGTTTAAACCACGCCCACTGCACATGCAGACACACGACCATCACAGGTATGTTAGTTTGCGGTAAATTGCCGTTATTTTTTCTTTTGATTTTACGTGTCGAGTCATCCTGAAAGACTCTTCCACCAAAATTTGCAGCCTGAAAAGTCTGAATTGAGCAAACCTTTATGTATTTTGTGTCTGACTCCTTACTTTCAATCGTCTGATTGTATAAAGAATTGAAGCTGACACATACAGCCTCGTTTTCAAACGCAGAAGTGCGCAGATCCACGCTAAAAGCGTCGTATTGGGATCCCTCTATTGTCTGCTCTAGCTTATGGTTCCAAGTCCAACAAACCACAAGGAAATGGCCTAAAGTATGTTTGGCTGTGGTGCACAAAAAAAAAGGCAAAACTGATAAATAAATTTCATTTTAAGAGCATGGGATTGCACAATGTTGAAAGGTCAGCATTCCATTTGGAAAAAAACACATAAAAAACCTTCAAAATTGCACAGCCAATTCCCTGGTACGTGTTTTGGCATTCAATTTCCGTGAATTGGCAGACATTTGTGAGATTCGTGCAATGCTATTCGTTACGCATGAAATCATCTGATTTTTTTTTCTCCGTGACTAGTTTATGCAATATATTTCATGAAAGGAAACATTTGGTTCACGGGTAGAGATCTCCATAAAACTAATGATTGATCAATGTTAATTTGCTAATTTGCTAATTCGTATTTTGTTTCTGTTTCAATTGTTATGAAAAGAATGAACAGCAAAGTAAAATATCTAAAAGGATAAGTAAAATTGAATGAAACATGAGAGCTAAATTATTGCTTTAAAAACGTGACAAAAAGAAAATAAGCCATTGTTTACCAGAAGACGAAAAATCTTACATGCACATTTGCAGAGATACATGTGTGTTTCTTGTGTGTAAAAAATAATGCATTACAAATCAGTAAACTGCATCTTAAGGATTTTTCTTCCAGCGTCCATGATGAAGGTCCAAGGAGAGTTTCATTTCTTCATTTTGATTAAACATGCAATCAGTATTGGAGCAAATGTACTGTATTCTTGATGTGTACTTTGAGAAATATTAAACTATACATTCAAGTCAATATGTGGGACACACTTCTAGCGCGTTTTCTATTTGTAATCTCCCTTTCCTTTCTATACGCATTTTAATTTGTATCTTAATTTACTGTATACTGCTCTTACTTTGAAGTTTTCAATTTGAAGGCTCAAACTGCAAAGACGATTTCCCTAGACGAATATGAAAGTAAAATTCGGGAGGAATTTCTCATTTCATTCACCCAGCATGAATTTGAATGACACTTATGCACTGTTCAATTGAACAAAATTGGTTCTTAACTGAATTAGGAGCAACCGGCTGAAAAAAGTACCTTTCATATAACACATAAAAAGAAATATCTGTACACAATATCCATACATCAAGCATCCGGAAATTCAGACGTACATCTGTGTACAAATAAGGTGAGCAAGAAAACCCTATCTCTTGCAAAAAATTATTTGAGAAAAACACTCTTGAAATGCTTTTTGAACACGTCAGACGATATTTGAAGATTTTCACAGAAAAGGTGACATGCTACATGTAAGTAGTAGGTTTGTGGTAGCACCATGTGAAAACTTTTTTCTTGTGTATGTATGGTTCTAAATTTAAGAACTGACAGGAACTCAACATCTTGAAAAGTATGCATGCCTGTCATCAGGGGACTGCAGTCAGGACAGCAGTCTCATGCTTACAAGGTGCTACCACAAACCTACTTAAATTGACCACTTCAATAACCAATAAAGTGTTGAAACAACGTGGTAACTGTTGAAAATAGTCAACTTTTAGGACTGTTGAACATTTTATAGTTAGTAAAAATGTTTAACATGAAAGAAAAGAGCCATGGCTGATGCTTCGCGTACCATACATGTACATGTGCTTCTTCACAAGCTGGGACACTGTCTGGTTACAACAGCAACATACGAAGAAAACCAGCTGAGTCTAAAGTTAAATATAGTACACTCAGACTAAGCTATTTTCCACCTGATACAAACTGACACATGCCTTCAGCAGCTGCTTCAGTGTCCTGTCCCCTCGCTGGAACTCCTTCCAGAATTTGATCAACTGGTAGTTCTTGTGGGTCATGCTGTGATGTCGCTTCAGGTTCCTCTTGGATGTGGGCTTCAGATTGCTACCAGTAGTGACCACCTTGGACTCATTGAACAGATGCATGATCAGCATACTTAGAGGCAACTTGCCCTTCTTCATTCTGCTGTTCAGTTGCAGCTGCCAGACCTCAAGTTCATTATTAATCCGCCAAGGCTCTAAGTAGACACTCCAAACTGTTGGAGACCACATGCAAGTTGGCCCCTCGATCCATGTGGCCTTTAGGTAGTTCAGGAGCTGATGCAATGTTGTGGTGTTAGCCTTGTTGTGGAGTTCATTGACCATCCTTGGTATGAACTCCGCTGGGAGGAAAGCCAGAGCAACCAACTTCTGGAGAAGCCGGAATACCTTCCTGGGCTCACGCACATAGCTGTCACTCCTCTGAATCTCAAATTCCTTTATCTTTTTCCTGATGGCTTGGGACCAGTGGGCGGAACTCCCTGAACATCGAACACCTGGAAAGATGTCACTGATGGCTCTCCACAGGGCTGGCTCATAGGGTACAACACACTCTTCCATGGAACATTTTCCAGGGAGACGTTCTTTGATAGAACTGAACACTGCTTTGTAGTCTTTCTTTTTCTGGCTCGACATCAGCACGAAGGCCAAGGGTATAGGTCTAGTCCCTGTGTCATCTGTTATAAAGGAATGAACTGACATCAGCTCCTTGAGAGGTGCCTTCACAACTTTGCGATTGATGTCAATATACCACCGTGTCATCTGACTCAGGAGCTGGAGCAGCTCTGGAGAGGCCAAGAGGATATGGGATTTCTCCTTACAGTTGACGACTTTCTGTAGAAAGGCAACAGGTATGGAGGCAGTGTGTATATTATCAACACCCTGGGATAGCTTATGTCGCAGTCGGTTGGCAGTGCGGGCCAGGTTATTGGGCTTTGGTAAACCAGGGCTGGGCGTGTAGTAACCCACTGTCTCCAACATGGCCTCACCAACAATGCTGCTCGTTGGGTTATCGGGTTTCTGGCAAACTTTGGCCTTGACCTGTGCCACTAAACGTGCAGCCACTTCACAGTTGGGCTTACTGGGATGGATGTGATTGAACTTCCCTCTCTTAAAATTCTCTTTGGTCTGCATGACTGAGGCCCGACACAGAAGATTTTTGTTTCGAATGCTGCATCGCCAGTAGCTGGTGAAGCAAGTCTTATTCTTGAGTGTGTATGTATACCCAGCATTATCAATCAATTTGGCCTGCCGTCTCTGAGAGGAGCCATCTATGACTGTATATTCTGCCTCTGGCAATCTCTCTTCTTGAAATTCCTCCCCTTCAGTTTCAGTGTGGTTGACCTCGCACCCCACACCAGGCCCCAGATTACCCTCCAGAGGCACTTCTACATGTTCAGCATTTTCCTGAAGGAACACTTCATACGGCATGGGATTTGCTCCAGCATTAATCCCAGATTGTGACCTCTCTGGCGAGTTGCTCGAGATGTTGTGATTTTTATCCAGATCTTCCAAATGCTGCTCTTTTGCAACACTGCCCACGTTGGCATCCTCTTCCATGTCGTCTGTATCTGTCTGGGCGACAGTGACCTGTGACCCCAAGTACACCGGCCCTGCCGTTATCTCAGGAACCTCCTGCTGAAACAAAAGGTAACAACAGGATTCATCTTTATACACGTAATTACACTGAGGCTAACCATCCCACTTGCAGCTTGAAGCTCAATTATAAAATAATGCAGCTCTGTACTGTGGTAGATGTAATGCAGGTAATGCTACCGGAGACAGTTGTCCAGTCATCCCTGTAAACGTATTTACAAGGGATCTGACCACAGAGCACAGCCGGATATTGGAAATGCAGAGATGCCAACTTGTACGATTTAGGCGTAATTTTTACGATTTGTTTAGTCTGTTTATGACTGTATGATCCAGACTAAGATTTTTAGGATTTCCAACTTGAAGGCACAAAACCTTACAGTTATGTACAAACTCTATGTAAGCTAGCACGGAGCCGGCCTCGTAATGCGCACATCAGAAATGTGTCGCTGGCATCCCGCAATTGGTGCATACAGACTGCATGAGTAGCAGCAGAAACCAGTGTCGTTAAATCGTCCGTTAGCCCCAATGAATGCTAAAATAAACGGGGGCGAATAGGCACAATTGCTCTTCAAATGCAATGTGACTGTATCCATGCATCACACATGAACATGTGCCGATATCGTACACACGTGTGTCGAACATCATGATCGTGTTAAAGGTTGACCGGAGTGGAGGACTGTCAAGGATTTGATTCTTGGATATTTGGTGAGCAACTAAACTTGTTTTGCCTAAAGGTAACAAAAGAGCACAAGTTCAAGGACGAATACACCACAAAAATGGGCCTTTGTTGCAAAGTCTTGTCGTGGAGAAGCTCACCTGTTTTGCAACGCATGTAAGTGTGACATTATTGCCCACGCTGGATCTTACGACACCGTGAAGCACATTAGTTAGGCCAAGAAAATGTAGCTCTGCTTCCAATTAAATTGGGTCGGTAGGTAAGGGTTTTTTGACAATTTTTTGTGCTGATTGAATAGGACAAAAGTTGCCAAAAATTGCCCCAAAGGTAATTACAATAAAAAATGTAATCAACAACAACACACTTGCACAATGCTAGTCAGGTAAATCCAAGTGTTTTGACGTGAAAAGAAGTTGTTGACAGGTGTTTGTTTTCAAAGAAAAGACAACAGGATTTTTTTTTTTATTTCGAATTTGCCGATGAAATTTTTCGGGTCGCGCTGAAAAATTAGGGACGGTCGAGAAACCGCAACTGAAAGTGCAATAGGATTACACTTTTTCATTTTTAAAAGTTGGCATCTCTGAAAGTGTTGTTGTTCACAGAGCAAAGAAATCTCAGAGAAACACCCTTGAACCCAGGAAAAAATCAACAAGTTTACTCAGGAATCCAACCCTGGCGTGCCTGCGCTGGACATGTGTGCTTTATGCACTAGCAACCTGTTTCCATAACTACATGTACATAGCCAACTGTTTCCCCTCATAACCAAACCTGTGTCAGTTCTGTATTTTTAAGGGCATCTTCCGTTGTAACAGTACATGCTCATCCAATGTTAACTTTGCACATTTTATGATTCATTGACCAATTTTATGTGGTGACAAGTCAACATGTATGAACATAAGTTCAAGCGCATATGTGATGTGCATGAGTGTGGTACCAACAGTGATCAGGGTGATGACATCTCCTTGAATTAGTCTATAAAAGAAACAAACGCTGAAGGTACATTTGTACACAAGGCTAATATCCATGTTGACAACAAACATAATCAAATTTCCTGTGAATTTTCCAAATCCTTTAAAAGTCCATCCCCTTGCAGGAAGCAAATGAAATACATGTGTTCAAGCTGCACCCAGTTGTACACGTACATGTATGTGAAGCACAGGGAATGGCTGAGCTCTGCTTCCTGGATGTTGTAAATTTCTCAAAAACCTCTTCAGTTGGCTTTTCAAGCTGTTACATGTATTCTGAGCGGGGAGCTTACATGTAACTCCAAATCCAAATCCAAATATCCATGTACCAGAAAAAATTTGTAAGAATGAAATTTCACTCTAGAAAAATTGAAAAACTGCAGCTACACAGAAGCCTAAGCAAGTACATATATTTGACATCAGAATGGAACACAAAAAATGTCCATGATCAGATTCATTTTAAACTTTTAATCATTATTCTGCATACAGCAGAATTTATTACAGGGGTCCCTAGTTCAGGCCTCCAACATCTTGAGAAACCCATCAGGACACATTGGAGGATTTTACACAACTGCTGAAGGTTAAACTAGTTGTATGATCCCTTTGCAAGCTTTTAACCCCTTGATGACAGGAATTTCTTTCCGAAAAGCGACTCCATGAATTCCAGCCTCAGTTGGCCACGAAGGCCACCTGACAAACTGCAAATTCTCAGTTTGTGGCTCTGCGTGCTCTGCACGCTTTGACTTACATGGTGAAAAGGCTCACTGTTCGGTGGCATGCGGCTCTACTCACATGTTGCCTCTTTTCAAAGTGGGGACTATTGTGAAGCTGGTGATTATGATGCAAATTCGGTCTTTTCATTTCTCGGCTACACACAAAGGCCAATCACCATATACACAAGAGCCAGGGCCTGCCTTCTTTCACCATGTTCGCTCGAGCATGGGCCGAGAATAATAGCTGAAAAGCGGGCTGAGGATCTAAATTTTTACGGCAGCTCTTGCCGCGTCCCGGCGCGAAGGGGTTAATGCAACCATTTATTCAGCAATGTACAATGTATGTGAACATACCATAGTATTTTGTTCTTGCATTGCTGCAGCATCTTCAGTCAGACAAATTTCTTCCATTTCAATGGGCGAATCCTGCTGGAAAAGAAAATGGACAGACACTCAATTACACAAGAGACCAACGCTGACAAGTTGTACTACATGTATGAAGCATCAGCACATTGCACAAGCTGATTCTGTACTCCAACTTCACATGCACAAAACAAGTGTAACAGTGAAATCCAAATAATATTTTATATCTATTTAGTCAGGAATCATGTTTTACCCCGTATATATACATACATGTATATCTTTACGAATATGTGTATGTTTAAGTTAGACCAGGTGTCTTTTAATGTTTTTATGTAAGTGCTTTTATTCACTTCTTTCTTCACATTGATGAACTGTATACAAGTACAGTGTCCTGTACATACCAACACTAGGAAATTACCTGTACCGCTACATGTACTCCCTTTATGTGTTAATTAGGTTTAAATGTAAATTTGAAAGAAATAGGCTTGGGTGTGGGGATGTGGAGGTGTAAGGTGAATGAGTTTAGAGACGCTGGTATACATGTACATGTATGTATGCTAACAGATTGAAGATGCTGAGATATTGGGGAAAACCAATGCAGCCGTCTCAAATAACTCTGTATGTGAGAACATACACGTACTGTATACTACCCTCTGTTGCCATGAATTCTCAGTGCTTCAGAGCAGTTCAGGCTCAGATGATTTTGCACTATAAACCGGTTTGCCACTACAAGCAATTTCAACTACATCTGTTTCAGGGAAATTTTGTACTTCAACCATATCAACTTTGCTAAGAGGGAAACGGGCATGGACTCAAGTCATTTTATTACGAGTCCACATGGTTGTGCCATTTTATTTAAATTTTGAAACTGAATGAACCATTTTATTGACATTCTGTTATTGAGGATAATTTTGCTTAAAAGTAATAAACTGTACTGTCGAGATTTAGAACTAGAGCTTACATTGTATCTGTCTGTTGCAGACAGAATAGTTTTTGCATTCTTTTGTAAATTGGATATTTGAGCAACTAATGTACTGCACAAACCAAACCTTATGGTGTAACGATTTCATCATGTACTTATACAGGTAGATCCAAGTCTTGAACCAAATCAGACGTACTGTAGGAGCTATAGGGCTTGAAAGATTATACACCTATATCACATGACATGTCACCTGATGATATCATCATCACGTCAGGTCAATTTGCATCAATAACCTTTCCCTTTCTTGTTACATGTATATATATGCAAAATTTCACACCCATGGGACATGCACTTCCGCAGATATCACGCTTTGAAGTGTACACCTTTGATGTCACGTGACATGTCACATGGTAATGTCAGCATCACATCAGGTCAATGTTCATCTAAAACCCTCCCCTTTTAAGATATCTGCAATGTTTGAACCCAATCGGACATGTACTTCACGAGATATAGTGCTTTGAAGAGTGCACCTTTTAATGTCAGGCTATTGACAGATGCAGTGTACTGTATCTTGAAAGAGGAGGGCTATGGATGAATATTGACCTGATGTTATGATGATGTCAACATGTGACAAGTCATATGACATTACAGGTACACTCTTTAAAGCACTGTATCTTGTGACATACGTGTCCCATTGTGTACCAATGTTGTAGTTATCAAAGACCATCACAAGACCTTTCACAAGACCATTCACAAGACCAGTCAGAAGTACATGTAACAAGGTGAATAATGACAAAGGAATGGGTTTTTTTGGAGTAAAGACTAAAGGGGTTCAAATAACTTTACAAACCACAAATGTGTTCTTGGGATGGGCCTTTTCCTTTGATGACTTCTTCTTCCCGACAAATTCAGCTGCCCCAATCTGGCCTGGATGGATGTGACTACAATTTCCCATTCTGAACTTGTTGCCCATCTGAATGAGTGTGGCTTTGCAGTAGATGCTCTTGTTGCGTGTGCTGCACTGCCACAGTGTGGAGTTTTTGTGGGTTTTCCGGACTGTGTAGGTGTAGCCAGTATGGATGTCAATCAGCTTGTGTTTCTTCCTCTGGGTGGCTGTGATCTTGAACCGCCGTCCTCCCTTATATGCACCCCCATCAGCCTGCTTAGAGGAACAGTCCTTTCCTGATCCAGTGAATTTCTGGATGTCCTGCAGTGCAGCCAGTAAGGAACTATCAACAGATGATGCTTGCATTTTGAGGTCCTACTGGTCCTTGTCTGGCATACAGGTCTTTGAGCTGTAATCCATGTGGAATTCAAGTCAGAAAATAAATGCAGGTTATCAGTCTTTCTGGTTTAAAAATTGAGAGAGGAGTTTTTGCTGCACAGGATATACAGTACACGTACCTTGAACTGCAACAACTGGGCTGCATTTATAAACCCACAACATACATGTAAAGTCAGGGTTAATACAGATTTGTTGGGTTTTTTTAATTTAAAAAAAAAATCAGATTTTTGTATTCACATCAAATTTTTTTGATCCACTTTAAATTGATGTTTGTGGGGGTTGTTGTCCAGAAGGCAATTGTACTGAAGTTCAAGGCATGAAACATCCCTGCTGACTGCTGAGGCTAAGTTTCTCATATATTGAACTGTTTATTTCTAATCAAACAACTACGTTTGCTAATAACTGTACCCTGAGATACACACAAAGTCTTGGTATGTTAAACTGTTTATGCAACTTTCAATGATAAGACGAGATGATTATAGAATCAGTCTTTTTGATTCTTCAGCTGGGATAAAACTCTTGTACTTGCTAACACATGTGTGGTACATGCCTTATGTAACATTTCAAGAGACTTTATAAATAAGTGCACATCTTTAGTTCATGACTTTCATGAACTTTGGCAATATTGCTATATATTTATTGAATAAGTACACATCTTAGGTGTTCCAATTTTCATGATATTAGGCAATACCCCTTTATCTACGTGTAGATGCATGAAAATGGAATGGCTACTCCATACATACATGTAGAGTCATGAAAACTGGCGAATGGTGTCCATGTATCAGCCAAATGTCGAAAACATTAATTTCAACACAAAATGGCCTGATTCTGGCTGAGTGTAAATTTGATGTTTTAAAGGCATCAGCATATTAAATTCAGCTATTTCTTCCTTTCAAATACCCAAAAGAATTAAAGATGTCTTTAACATGATATTTTAAAAGGATTGTTTCATATTTTGTAGCAATTTAAATCATGATTTAAATCAATGAATTTAATCAACTGATTTAAATCAAACAACCTTGAAGTAAATCCATAAAAAAATTGCCAGGCTACAAGCCACATGGAGTAGAGACTTGCAGTTCTGTTTGTCCCCAAAACTTCCTGACTATTAGAAGACACAACTCCCTTGGACATGCAGGAGCTACTGGAATGACCTTTGGCATTGAAACAAACTGCTAAGGGTACATAACAACAAGTC
The DNA here is from genome assembly GCF_054643075.1 of Acanthaster planci. NCBI lineage: Eukaryota > Metazoa > Echinodermata > Asteroidea > Valvatida > Acanthasteridae > Acanthaster > Acanthaster planci. The sequence goes on along the minus strand of NC_141778.1, from coordinate 27,186,215 downwards.
AACAGTGGTTTCACTTCCGTGTGACCTCAGCACCTGGATAAATTATTACCTGGATAAATTATTAATGCTATTACCCTGACTACTAACCTTGATTCTTTGTCCCTCATTTCAGTGTCCGTTGCCAGTCTTAAAAAGCCAACCTCATCCCCCCCCCAAAGAAGTCAAACAAAACTAAACAAAAAACTTGCATCGCTGCATCAATTCTGGAATTATGGTCTAACCAGAGACCAAGTATTTGGGGGGGGCCTAAAAGCGGGCGTGGCACCAGCGCCATAGCGAGAACAGTGTGGAATATTCTGAACTTTGACAACCCAAATTTGACACAATAAACTACTACTGGTTGCAAGGGAAAATTAGTGATGTCCGAATATCATGGAACTCTTACTGGGATATGAAAACATTCAAAAGTAGATGAGAAAATTAGGTCGATTATCAAGCTCCACACGGGTAACCATGGAGGAATAAGGGGGTTCATTAGCTTTAGCACCCTGTTCCTATTATAAGGGAATAAAGGTGATGTCCTCATTCATATCAGGAAGAAAAGAGAACAGGGCTTTTGGTTTTTGAGGGAACTGTTTGGTAAAATGGCAGCATACACAACTTCCCCGAAGGTAGCTGTGAACGACAAATAATCAAATCTACTCTGGTTCCTTGACCGGATGGAGATTTGTTTTGATGATGAATCCAAAAAGCTGAGTCAGCCGTCAGGTAACTGGACGAAAAACAAAATGGCATGATTCAACTGACTGGTTGTCTTTTGCCCAACTCAGGTTAGAAATTTGAAGTCTTCTTGCTTAAATATTGTCAAAATTACCTAAACTAGGCCTATCGGGATTGAGTAATGGTTCCTTCAGGTCAAAATGTTAGTTTGCAAAAGTGGAACAGGGTGCTAATGTTAAGGAACCCCGGAATAAGAATGGTGATGTTACGCCCCAACTATAGCATATGTCCCAACTATAGTTAGGTCAGTCCCAACTGTAGTGCTGCAGTTGGGCTGGCCCAACTAGTGTTGACCAATGTCTGTGGGAAGTGCCTAAACATTGTCCAAGTCAATGTGTCTCACACTTGACACAATTCATCAAAAATGTGGCACTTGGCCCTATGACCAATGACACGACATTTGTAAACAATATGACTTTGGTACATGCTGGGCATATCATGGACACAGGACCTCTCTGCTGTAGTTGGGCCGGCCCAACTGTAGCACTCTAGTTGGGACGGGCCCAACTATAGATGGGACTGATGCTATAGTTGGGGCGGAAGTGACATAGCTTACATGATGCATCATGAGTAGGCCTACATCATGACTAAAAATGGTGAAAAGCAAACTCAAATTTCCGCTCTACGCAGCCGATCCACGCCACATAACATGTGGCTTGGGTCGGCTGCGTAAAAAGAAAATTTGAGTACATGGAACTCTTACCTGAGGCCTCCTTATTTTCTGAACATCAAGTCTATTTTACATGCACTATACGTAGGCCTTCTCAGTCTGCAGTCTGTAGCAAATATTTGTATACTGCGCGCCGCTAGCGCTAGTGCCATGCAATCTTTGCAGAGAGGGCCGTTTTCTAAGCTCGACTTAGGCTCCAACTCAGGCTTCAACTGATTTTTACTTCCTGACGTTGAGGTTGTAAGCGAAATAGTAAGTCTGATAGTGCCACAAAACATCAATTAAGATGCAAAAGGCCAAAGATTACAGTACCTTTATTTAAGTTAAACGCTTCAGGCCCACAATCAGGGATTGGTTTACTACACGAAGTCTGGTAGGGAGACAAATTGAGTATTGGAAAACGACCTTAGTGTTCCAGGTGCGGCCTGGCCGGCCGGCCGCGCGCGTCGCGTTTTGAAGAGCGCCCTCGATAGTTCACCTGTCAACATGGCACCAGTCACGCCAGGGATCGACTTGTGAAGGCTGAAAATGCATGAAAATTGAAGATAAGGTGGGTTTATTTATTTATTTATTTATTATTTCTCAAGTAGCTAACAAAGGAAACCAATAAAAATCACATATTGAGAACAAAAATATGGACATATTAGGCTATTTGTGTACTGTAGGCCTAGGCCTACCGATAATCTGAAGACTTATCGTCAGTGATCGTGGCGCGGGCCGTAGGCTAGCCGGCACTAGTGTGGCCTGGCACGGACTCCCACTCCTGAGAGTGAGAGTCCGTGGCCCGGCACATTAGTGGGGCTACCTGTAGGCCTACCATGCCTACTCAAAAAGTCAAATAGAAATAGGCCTACTAGCATGACTAGGCCTACATGTAGGTGTAAGTACCATTATTAAACCATGTTTGCCATTGGTAACAAAAATTTTATGATAACCCTTTGGCCACTTTGAAATTCTGTAGTTACGGTAATGAATCTGCGCAAGCCAATGACATGGCTTATCTAATTTATTCATTGACTGTGGCCGTATTTGGCCCTGTATGTTCACACGGATATGGATCTTGATCGATGAGGGTATGCAAGTTTTGGCATCCATAAACCAATGACGGATCAGTGATCGTTATCTAGACTCCTGTGAAAAAACACAGCCTTTGTTTCACACGGATCTGGATCCTGATCACTGATCAGGGTGATCCCTCTTTGGTGTACAGCCTGGTTTACGGACACCAACATGACCAAGGCCCGTGCCAGTTTGTTTCATGCAGATCGCGATCAGTGATCGGACCTTGGTTTACTGACCATGCTGACACCAGAGCTGTTGTCTTGGAAACATAGCGTGAACCATCTCTGGTATCACTGATCACAATCAAAATCCATGTGAAACAAACAGGCCCCAATGGTAGGGAGATTTTCAAAAAAAAATTAAATTTCACTGGATGAGGTTAAAAATGGTCATTTAATTTGATACCTCATTTGTGCAAATTTGTTCCAGGAAACTCACGATTCAGCAGGTTACATGTCACATTATTTGTTAGTTTCATTGAACTTAATTGTGACCCGTGCATGTACAACTTGACAAGTACATGTACTGTATAGGCCTATACAGGGCCAAATTTCACAAAGTTGTTTACCATAAAGCAAGTTTTTGTGCTTACTATAGCAGAAAAAATGATAATTTATTTTTGATATACAGGTACATGTAGCATCTTACATTATAAAAATTTCAAAATGCTTTACAAGAGAATTGTAAACACGCAATAAGAATCAAATATCAATTAATTAATATATACATTAGATAATACATCTGTACCTTACAAAATTAATATAACTGAAATAAGTCAATTCAACATCACAATCCCATTTATTTCCATATTCATGTAATTATCAATTTCAAATGTCTAATTAATTAATTTATGTAAAATATTAAGAATAATATCTCCTAAAAGGAAATGTCTGAAGTTGCCTCTTAAACCTCCCATAATCACCGGTGCATCTCAAATGTACTGGGAGTTTGTTCCACATCCTTGGCGCATAGACAGGCGAACCTTAGGATAACAAAACTTTTTTTCCTTTATAGTTTTTGGTGCAAATCTATTTAAAGCTGATAAATTCTGATAAATCGTTACAATCTCCACTCACATACCCAAGTATAGGTTTGTGAGATAATTATTTTGGGGCACAGAGTTCCTTGTGCACTTTGAAACAAAATCTGAAATTCCATTGTAACTTTGAAGTTGACATGTACATGTGTATACACAAGATTTAAGAAAAAGGAAAGGCAGAAATTGAAATATCTTTGGTTTGACAACCTCCAGGTTCCAAAGGTGTATGTACATCTAAAACAGAAATTCATATTAACATCAGTTTTTCATTGTTAAAACATGGTACCCCAAAAGGCTCAAAATGACCACCCAAATCCATGATTTTTACCACTAAGCATCCAAACTTTCACAGTTTTGTTATGGCTATTTGCATATCTGTCTGTATTCCGAAACAATATGTCAACAAAGCCAGTATGCAAACAGCCTGAATGCACAATCGGTAAGTAAGCATTTCATTTTTACTCTGCACCAAAAAACACAAATGCATGCTCATAAGCACTGCACATGAATATTGCCATGATATTTTTAAATCAGATTTCATTAGGACCCAATGCACACGACAGCTGCTGCTCCAGAGCTGTCAGTGCACTCATCACTGACTTAAACAAGGGAACAACTTTGTAATTCAGTTCAACTTATTCATCGAAAGACAGCTATCGAAAGGCATGCGTACGAAATCGGATGACCTTGCTCGAATGTTAGGGTAACATTCATTTTAAAATAATCAGCTATAGATGTACATTGTAACTATGGATGTAAATAAACATGTGCCATCACTGGCATTTGCATACATTGTATTTTACCATTTCAGAATACATACAGTACATGTAATTTGATATTCATTCTGCCCAATTTCAAATGTTCTACAAGCACACTTTGATTCAACATGTCTTCGCCCAGGACAGCGTCAAATTTTCTCCCCGCAGAGAATGAAAAGCTAGCGCCGTAGTCTTTTTTTTTTGAGCAGCCCCAAGTTCAATTTCTGCACAGTCAAACGGTCATCAGTGAAGCACTTCTTTTTTTGTTTTTTATGTTTCCTTAATCAAGGTGGCAAATCTTGACAGTCATGCAGCCACTGGGTAAGGCTGATCTGGGCGTGTCTACATTCTATGCTGCAGCTCACCCACATGACCAGTGTGGGGCAGATGGACTTCCCCTTACCCCTAACTCCATTAAGATCCTGGGCCGTCTTCAGAGGTTGAAGGCACTCAGCCATCCTAGGCTCTGCCAGTATGTGGACGTTGTCAGGGGAAAGCATGGTGAGATCAAGCTTGGTCATTACTTAACCTCAATCTCTTAGGTCTTTTGCTTACAGCCTTGCTAAATCCATCATTTTTCGCCACTCAATGTTACAAGATCTACTGGTCCACTACAGTCCTCCTGCTCAGTGGCCTCAGACTCTATGGTTACCAAGTACCATAGGATACAACAGTGACACCGTTTAAAGGACTAGCTCTGGTTGTCTCAACAGGATAGTTATTTACTGTAGCTGCAATAATCAAGCAGCAAAAAAACTACATGAGCTGCACTTTGCTAGGTCTGGAATGCAGTACATGTATGCCTGTTGCTTTTGTGCTACATGTACATGTGCATGTACCATATCTTGCTATCATGGACAAAAATTTGAACCCACGACCATCTGCTTTCTGGAGCAGTGTTTAACCACCAAGCTTGTTTGGGTCAGCTGACTAGTTTGATGGGTAAAATGGAACACCACACATGCAAACTGGCTGCTTCAGCTTTAAACTTACATGTGCATACAGTGCTCAAGGACAAACCCACCATACAGATTTATCTTCTTGAAACAAAAATTCTATCCCCACAGATCAAGTGATACAGGCGATTCACAGTTGTGCACCTCCAAGAGTTTGCAGCGCATTGGCCAAACACAATGCGCAAAATCTGTCAACCCTTTCCAAATGCACATTGGGTGGACAGATTTTGCGTATCGTGAATGGCCAATGCATTGCAAACTCTTGGAGGTGCACCATTGTGAATCGCCTGTATTGTTTAGTTATACCGGTACATGTATGTGGCCTACTTGAATCATCGATGGTAACCTACAGTGTACATGTATGCATAAAATATATCCTGGACACTAGATAAATTTATCAGGATTTGAATAACTGATTGAATATGGCCATTGTCTCCAATGCCACCTTGGGCTTCACCTTAAAACAAGTTCTTTTTCCCTCATGGAAGTGGTCAGTATTCTAACCTGTGTAGTGTATAGGACTTAGTAGCAAGTTTACAGTGGCAGTAGACTATGAATCCTGGATACCCGTAGAGTACCAATGTAAATACGGTATGTTAAGTGCACAGTTGTGTGTAGAAGGCATTGGTGCGAAGACCAGTGTGTGAACCAACATGTGTACATACCTACACTCCACTTGTTTTACGCTGCACTTCCTGGTTCAAATGACATCACACTTCAGTACTATGTAATGGGTAGTCTCACTTTGAAAACACTATCCTGTAAGTTGGACTTTTTGGTTAGTACATAAGATGTAGTTTGAATTGAATCAATGTTGCCTTGATTGGAGCATGACCCTCAGTACAACAAATGGGACTTTAGTCATCATTATCATCTTTACATCTAACCTTTTTCGCATCTGTTTCTAAATTTCAGAGAGAGTTATGGTTGTCTGTGAACATTACAGAAGCAATGTGCAGTTGGAAGCAGAGAAAGGAACTTTTAAAAAGTAAGCCACTGGTCTGTAATGGAAAAAAGTTAGTTCATCACTCTCAGTAGCAGTATACAACACGGAAGCCCAAGAGAGATATTGCTACCTGTAGACAGCTTTCATGTGTTATCTTGCGGTAAAGCATCTGTTTGTCATTGCTTAAGTGCAGCATCAAACAAATGCAAGTGCATCAACTTGGAATTCCTGTAAATAAACTCCTTCAAACAAATAAGTTTGAACTAAAATTTCATGTGCCCAAAAATATAAAAAAGGCCCATTACTTGTACAACTGAGTACTATTTGGCACAGTGGTGTTGACTTTTTCTTGTAATTTATTACCAAACAATCCTTCTGTTTTAACCTCATAGTAGCTCTCCACATTGTTAAATGCTCCTATTGATAGAAACTTGCTTCAAGGTTTAATATATTTGAGCAAAGACACTTGGAAGGTTCATATTTTACAATTTGATGACACAAATCAGAATTGGGCCTCCTGGTGGTCACAAATGGGTTTCCAGTCAGTTACAGTATCGGTATATATTTTGTCATGAAAATAACTTGTACCAGTTTTCACTTGGCAGGCATGTAAATAATATGTCCCCCAAAAATTCTCCACAGCTGGTCCAATGTAATACAGCTAATCTATGAGGTTCTCGAGGGACTTGCTTACTTGAACAGCCATGGTCTCGTTCACAGGGCCTTGTCACCAGCAAATCTTCTTCTGGACACAGAGGTAAACATCATGTGTTAATAATTACATGTACTTATATATAACGGGTTTGCCCTTACCCAACGTATCTTTATTGATAATTACATGTACTATTGTGCATACACAAGGCTGGTGCTCTACACTCTACCTTAGTTAAGAGAAGAGTGAACTACACTTCACAATTTAAGTGATTATAGAGAGAAATCACGAGTAGTACTTTTGTTGGTGTTACCACAGCTTATGCGGACTGTGCATGCTGAAGGAGCACAGTGGTGAGCATGTGTGCTACATGCATGTGTACATGCATGTGGATGTCACCCCAAACCATTACTTCTTTGAACCCACTCATACAGTGTATATAGAGATATTGGATCATTTGCAGTAATCTAAAAAGTAAATGAGGAAATCATTGTTAAAAGCTTAAGTGGTTTAAAGATGGCTATGGAACTAAACTCTCTGTGAAATTATTCTTCTCGGCAAGCTGTCATTTGAAGAAAACCGTGACAGAAGGTAATTTCCAAAGATTCATCTAATGATACAATTTTTGGAAAATTACCATGAGAAGTGCTGCAAACATTGACACAACACAAGTCTATGCATAGTTACTATAATTTGCCACTTTGATGCATGGCATTACGTAGTTGCATTCAAATGAATATGAGAATGTGTTCCAGATACTGAATTCAGGTGCAGTTCAAAACCCAACGCAGCAGACTTTGATCTGAAATCAACATTCTAGAATATTATTTTTCTCAAAAGGTACAGTATTCACTGAGCTGAAACATCATCAGGTTTCTGCCTAGGCACCCTTCTGTAGATTTAGAGTGATTTTGTTGCCTGAAAAAAACTTGATGCACAAATGACAAGTAATGGACAGTACCTTTAATACTTGTGCTCTGATTCATTATAAAGATCTGGATAGTGATTACACAAGTAGAACTTGACATTCCTGTAAATATCGATATAATTTGACACAGGATGTCTCAGACGGGCAGATGGCCCATTTCTAACAGGAAGGCAATAGTAGAATCAGTTCTCCAATCTGTTTAAACTCATTTGCAATTTTCTTTAGGGTCATGCCAAACTAGCCAATCATGGGCTATATTACATGACAGAGTACGCTGCCTGTGTCTCTTTCCCTATTGGGTAAGTTCATCATAGAATGATTTAGTCTGTTTTTGTCTTAAATAATCTCTGTTATCCGATGCCTTAGTTAGCCATAAGTCTGCAAGATACTTTTACCTGTTTCCAGCTTACAATTTCATGGAAAGCTAGAGTGCATGCAGCATTGTGTTAGAAATGGGCAAAAGTTGATACTAAATACTTGTGTCAACACTTGAACACTGATCATCGTTTTACTTCCTTTCCGTCATCTTCCTGTGAAAGTTCCAAGTCGTGGTGAGAATCAGCAGATATAATGTACATACTGCCAACTCCAGATACACAAACATCTTAGCTCAGACTGGTTAAAGAAAATCACTAATTGAGCCCCCAAACGTGATAAAAAAATGATATATTAGATCCATAAATTCTCAGAATTTGAATACACTGCTACTATTACACCATTGCATCTGTAGTACAACTGAATATATTTTTGCTTAGTCTAAACCAACTCAAAGCTCAAAATATCAGAAATCAAAGGTTCAAATTGGCATTATTTTATGAAATTGGGATTCCATGCTTGGTGTCATCAGGGAAACCTAGTTCATATTTGAAAACCTCATCATGCTCAAGAACCCTCTCACTGACCAAGAAGATTTTGGCTGGTAGGCGATATCTGAGTGCCCAGCTCCCATGTGAAGGCATGTGCATTTATGTATACATCCCCAGCAAGACATCATTGCTGCATGTCTGTTAGCCAGTTAACGTCAGATTTTCTGACCTGAAATTGCAATTGCACATGATCCAACCAAACATGACGCATTAATACGTCAACTGCGGATATGAAAAAAAAACTTAAAGGAGTGCACACTTCCTCCGTGGAGGAAATAAGGAAAATTGTGTGTGTTTTCACATCATGCAGCATCAAGTGGTCAAAACACTTTCTGTTACTCACTCTCAAAGGTCTTATTTTGGGATTCTTTTTGACTTTGCACCCATTCCCCTGTTTCTCAAGTCACCCTCGATACATGGCCCCAGAGGTCTTAGCCACAGGCCCAATTCAGCAAGATGAGTTTGGCTCAACCCCAATCCCATCTGGTCCCAAAGTGGATATCTGGTCGCTAGGCATCATCATCATGGAGATCTGTCTGGGCATGGAACTCTGGTCATCCTGTACCCTGCCACAACTTATCTCTAAGGTGCTGTTGCTAGGGAAACATAGCAATGGGATCCATTCCTTGGAGACCATCTTGAGAGAGCATGGAACACAGAACAAGTTCCAGGTGAGACAAGTTACAAATGAATGAATTTCTTTCATTATGTGAAAAAAATAAGTTTCTGCTTTAACCGGAACCCTTGTAGACACCTAGCTAACGGTCTTCCAACACCACACAATAGTTTTTAAAGTAAGAAGCCTGCAAACTGTAACAAGCTCTCTCACTGTCCTAGCCTGCCAAACACCTACAAGATCAAACAGAAGCATTATTGTGTAAAGACTAACCTCCAGTAGTTGTCAGAATTGATAATTGAGCTGCTTCTGTTGACTGTCTATTGCAACAAGTTTTCAAAATGTTTGTTGCACCTGGCAGGATTGAAGTAATGGGGTTTTCTTTCTCATTCTCTCTCAAACTTTACAGAGGTTGTCCCGTGACTGACTTTAATAGTGATAAAACGTTAAGAATACCTCTAAGCATCGTGTGAATGTACTACAAGTTGTACAGCTCCCAACTAACTCCAATTCATTGTGCCAAATAATGTATCTTTATCAAATGCAGGAGCTTCCTGACTCCTTACAGAGCTTTCTCAGGCAATGTTTAACAGTATCCCCTGATAAAAGGTGAGAAATAGCCAGATATCCTCTCTGTATGCAGGAAATAAATATGGATTCACTTCCAGGGTTTGTGTTTTTTAGCATTTTTTTAATTTCAGAATTGAATTTTTTACCCCGAAATTCCAGATTTGTAAGAGTATGAAAAACCTTAACCCACTACTGTTTATGTAACTAATGGAGTTGAGAAGGTTTTGGTCAGTTGTTCGGGTTGTGCTATTGTTTTAAACTCTACAAAAACGAAGTGCAAGATTTGTATAATATCTTATTAGCTATTTAAGGCCCTGAAAAGACACACTGTGTAACATGAATTGTCATTTCAAAACCCCCTTTTTCTGCTGAGGAGTTTTGGATTCTTCATTATCCATCAATCTCACCCTAAGACTCAATTCTATTGTAAATGCTGGTCTCCAAAACTGACATCCCTAGCTACATGTACAGCTACCGGTGTGTTTGTTATCAGGATGTGCCCGCATGTTTACAACTGGCAAAGACTTAGACCTGTGTTGCTCTGAATGAAAGATTTGTGAAATCATAAAGTTACCGTGTTTAATCTGTTGATACCCAATAGTACCCCATCTGCTGTCTATAGTAAAAAAAAAATTGTATCTTTAACTAAAATTGGAGGAAACCTTCAGCAACTGCAAAATTTGCAACCATTGTGTGGAGATTTTGGGTCCTTTTGCAGACCAAGTCCATCTGAACTCCTTGTCAGCGATATGTTCAAAGAGTATGATGCTTGTAAGCTGTACCCCAAGAGCAGTATGACCATGTTCCAGTACCCAGGCCTTAGGAGTGAGGATCTACAACTTGACAAGTACATAGAGACTGTCAGAGAAGGTAACACTTCATTCCACCCTCAACCCTGCTGTGAATGTAAAGTACATTTATGTGACTTCTTAACAGGCTGTGTGGTATAGACAGAATGGCTATGATTGTATGGCGTATTGGCTTCATGCACACATTGGTGCACAAGGACTTGCTGCAAGTTTCAGCTTGGAGCAGATAGTCCTAACCCCAGAGTCCTTTTCGTTTGTTAAGCAGGAGAGGAGGAAATGTTGTATTGGCCTGGACAAGTTCACCCAGTGTCTTCCTTACTCTCACTCTACCTACATGTATATCTTTTGTCTGTGTGTTCTCAGAACGACATACCTATTCATTACAAGCTTAAACAAATTCAAGTTGTGTGTACTTGGTGCCAATGTGTCTGAAACCATGAGTAGCCAAGCACCTTTTCTCATTTACAAAGTTTACTGGGACTGACAGTTTATCCCTATGTCATTTTTTTACTTAGCTGCTCTGCTTTCATTTGAAAATTTCAATCTGAAAATCCAGGGATGTGCCTGTGGGATTGCAATATTTTGAAAGATACGTATAGATGAATGGCATCCAATATTCCCTGTTGTTGGTATGTATTCCTTTGATACTCATAGGCAGAATTTTTTAGTCATCTCATGTTCCTCAATAGTCAGAAGATGTTACTATTTATGTCAGGTATTTGGCCTTCACTGACATCTAAAGATAATGTATACATGTACTCCAGGTTTGTGAACACAATTCACCAGCTCACATGGATGGTACTTGAAGCCATTGCCTCCTGTTTACAAGTAGGGTATAATGTCTTACCACTAAACCACAGAGTTTGTAGTGGGTTGACTGGCTGGTTAAACATACATGTATGCTGATGAAAGGCAAAATATTCAATATAAAAAATAAATATGTTACTTGCTTTGAGACAGGATGACAAGCCCATCACCTGCAATCGGACTCTTGAGGACTTGGCCACCTCATCAAGCATTCATTTTCCACATAAACTGGATACTACAATGAAGAAGTACATAGCTGTGCTTAGAGTTTGGCTTATAACTTTCCTGTCTGTGCTTGTGTGTCAAACCCCTCTATAGAATCCACTGAGGATCACCTTGAATTGAGGTCCCTAGCTGAGGTGTACTACCTGTGGGGTCTAGCAGGGGGTGACCTAGAAGCTGAACTCAGAAAGAAAGGCTTACTTCGAAGCAGCCCACCCATTTGTAACTTAGCAGAGTGAGCAAAATTTGTTCCAAGACTACTCAAGGATATTGTTATGTACATGTATTAATCCTAAAAAGATATGGGTATATATGGGACTCTTCTAAGATCTGGGCTGTCCAAGGCCTGATCTGTTTTGAATCTTGGCCTGCATGTAGAGACATCCGTTATGGGTGCACATGTGAAGTTTCAATTTAATCTGTCATTAGGTTTAATTGTTAAGGCTGTTTCTTACTTGGTTTGAAAGCTTACACAAACAAGATTTTTGTTTCATCAGATCAGATATTTGTGCCGGAAATTCTCAGAAGTTGAATGAATTTCAGTTTAAGCAAACTCTCCTGCACACATTGCATGATGTCAAATTAGCTTTGCTTTTGAATTCTTCTGGAGTATCAAGTACCCTTTATGGTAATTTATGGTTCATAGCTTCATGCATGTCAACCTATACGCATTGAGCTCATCAGTGGGTTAAGTTTCCATTTTTGGCTAACCCTGCCTCGGATAAGTAAATAGTATTGCCAATTTTTATGTAATTGGTGTCAAAATGATTGTAAAAACATTACTTGAAAAACTTCTGGAGGCTCGTTGTGGGAAAATTGCCTTGTGATGATGTTGGCAAAACGTTGGGGCAGATTCCATCCCCCAGCTCTTTTAATGTTCACAAAAGCTAAAGGTCATCACCAAGCACAACTGCCCCTTAATAAAGCTAAACTCTCCCCCTTAGTTTGTTGACTGAGTGCGGTGATGTTATTGGTCTGGAAAGAGACAGCAGCTCTCTCTATGACGACACAGTGGTCACACTGTCCATGACGCAGCTCAAGACACGAATGGAAAACATTGATGACACAGCCTTCTACCCTCTACTAGAAGATGAGTGAGTTCCCTCTCAATATGTGAAGGAGTTATGAGTAACCTTTCCTTGAGAGTTTTACCATGAAGGTTCCTAATCTCCCTAAAGCCCCACATTGTCAAGTAAACAGATTGCATGTTCTTCCTTTAAAATCCCAACCAGTACATGGAACCTCTTGTAATAATGAGCAGGTTGTCGTGTTCCAAGTCCTTCAGAACACTCTTGAGACAGATATTGGAGTTCGGAGGATTTCAACAGCATCATGTTACTGAGGTTGGGCAAATGGATTTTAGCAAATGTTCCTCTGATATTTTTTTGTTTGTGTCTTTAGAGGCCATTCAAAATTCTCAATGAATTTGAATTGAGATTTTTTTTTCGAAATGATGGGTGGGTGGATCAAGGTAAATAACTGACAATCAAAATTCACTTTTCATAATAAAAAAGAAAAAGAAATCAATATTTTGACTAGCATGAACTGTACACCACACCAGCATTCCGTAAGTGCAGTCTTTTAAAACAATTTTGAACAAAATCGAAATTTTAAAACATCAAAAATTTTGAATGGCCCCCTTGTATTCTTTTTGTGTCAATGGCACATGGTACCAATATGTACATGTATGATGCCTTAATGAGCTACCCTAAAGACATCTCAGCAATGGTCCGATTGAAACTTTCCTTGCTCTTACAAGGGAATTTAGTTTAAATTTTTCGTTTAGACCACAGTTCTACAGCTCTTTAGGTGTTGACATCTATTCGCATGTATCACGTAGTTGTCGTGTTTATTTGAGTATTTGCTATGCCTGATGCCACTGTTTGATGGCTGGATTCATTTACTTCCAATTTACTGATTAATTAAGGCTCAAGGAAACCACCTTTTTTGCCATCTCAGGAAGAACCCAGTGAACCTACCGACATCTCCAAGCACCAACGGATTGTCAGAGACAGCTACTCTCCCACTCATCATTAGAGAGAAAGACATAGAATACCAAGTAGGTGGACAGCTCACTGTAGTGCCCTGTGCCTGGTTCTGCTACCTGCAAATAAATACATAATTTCTTCTTGTTAAAGGCAAGCGTCATATCCTCGTATGCACAAGTACATGTATCCCTCAGCTTTGACAAAGGGAGGCAGTAAGCGTGTTGCCTGTGAGAGATGGTCGCTCGGTAAAAAAAAAACAGCTGCTTGGAAAAAGCTGCCTTTCTTGATTATGAAGCCCACACAGTGCACTTAAGAACAAGTGTGGGGTCGTTTTATAAATTTTGGGTCCAAAAGTGTGACTTTTTGGTGTCTGTGTCATACCCGCCCTGTGGAAGTTGACATGGAAATATCATTGAAATTGACCGTAAACTGCACTTATCTGATTGGCATGGATATTGCGTTAAAAATTAAAAACTGTTCCAAACTTGCAAAGTTCTTTTGTCAGATATGACAGGAACACAAAAAAATGGAACCCTAATTTATAGAATGACCCAGGGGGTATTTACACGTTGGTTGTGTCTTTGGTTTTGGAAGATAAGAAACCTGCACTTCAAGCCCAATCTATATAAGCTTGTGACTTTTTTTCCTCATTGGCTCCAGGACAACATCAAATATATAGTGCTTGTTAAGTTGTGACAAATAATAAACATTTGTGTCAGACTGTTGGCAACAATGTAAAGCCTACACATTAAAAATGAAAGGAAGGACCTCTTAGGCAGACATAA